>NW_027509186.1:39767500-40367500 GCF_051911475.1 Siphateles boraxobius | reverse complement strand
TGAAGAAAGAAAGACATGGACATCTTGGATGACATGGGGTGAGTAAATTATCAGCAAAAGTGTTTTTTAAAAGTGAAAAGAAATTGAAAAAGTTTTTTAAAGTGAATCCTTTAACGTTATCTTACTAGCCATTTATAACTTATAGAAAGAGTGCAACGTTATAAAGTTACATGTATTGCAAAATACCTAATGATTTGAGGACCAAGTTTGTAGTCAAAGTTGTTGTTAGCTAGCTGCTATTGTATTCAATTGTATATTGTAGAAAATTTGACTATTAGTTAAAATATACTTTTTAATGCTACTTTTTTTATTCCACTTGTTGAAATTGATATTTTTATATACCAAAATAATTATTTGGTTTAGCAAAGGAGGATTTTATCTTACAAAGCTATACAGATCCAGTGGTAAAATCACAGCTTTAAAAAAAAAGGGCAAGAAAGGATGACAGTGTCCGTCGACCACCATCGAAGACCAATTTTAACCCAGGAAAAACCCTGAGTATTGGAAGCAATCGAGAAAGAAAATGGATGCATATCATTCATTATATTGGATCCGTGCATTTGTCTTAATAATAAACCCTATAATATAAATCGCAGCTGTGTTTCAGCAATGTTAATCAAACAACAAAAAAGAGAAAATGACTTTTCCTGCTTTAACAAAGATAATTAAATTAATTATATAATTTATACAGTGAAGACTATATGCAGTGATATTTTACATTTGATTATTCTATGTCTGACTCTGTACCTGAATACAGTTAGATTTACCTGAAAAAAAAAGTCATTTATATCTTTGTTCTATTGTATTTATTACAGATTCACTGTCTTTCAGCTAAAGGATGCATGATAAAAGACACATTAATTACCGTCCTCTGCAATTCATCTAAGTTAATACACAGGACACATATGGCTATAAACATACATTAACAACGCGCTTTAAGCAAACAAAACAGTAGAGACAAAGCAACTCGTAATCCGTAAACAGGCATACAGTAAGGCAGCAAACTTACATAAATCAGTCCACAATAGAAACAGTCCAGGGCAGGCAGCAAAGAATCACGAAAAGAATAAACAGTCCAAGAGTAATCTACGGGAAGACAAAACCACATACAGAAACGCTCAGAGATGTTCACCAGGGAAAAACAAAACTTCGCAATGAGAATCTTCTTCTTCATCTGTGTTTTTATTGGCAGTTTGCAAACAAAGTGCATTACCGCCATCTTCTGGATTGAGATGTAAACTCTTTGGGATGTCATTTTATATATGTTACTAAACAACAAATAAATAAAATAAAAATAATAAAACCTAAACCCTGAGTTTCTTTCATAAAGATCATAACATCCTTAATTATAGATTGTGTGCCAGGAAAACTCAAAAAGTTTTTTTTTAACAATCCATTTTCTGTTGCCTTCTAGTTCTTTTCTTTTTTCAGAGTATTCTACTCACCAAGAGTATGTTATACATTTCCCTCTTCTCCACAATGAATGCATAATCCAGCCTGGTATGTTCCTATTACCTTCAGGCAGCTGTTTAATCTTGTGTGCCCTATTCTCAACCTTGTAAGCATAGTTTCCTCCTGTCGTCTTATACTTTTATTTTTAACCATCACTTCTTTCTGGGTGCTGTATAAATGTCTTCATTTCTCTTCCTGATCCCATATATTCTGCCACTTTTTATTAAGAGTATATTTAATGATAACTTTAATTTCTAATTTGCTAAGTGGAACTTGTATGTTTATATTCTCTGCCTTCAGGGCTTCTTTTGCTAATGTATCCACCTTTTCATTTCCCTCAATACCCACATGTGCTGGAACCCAGGTAAACTGTAAAAAAAATGTTGTTGAGTTAATCTACAAATGAATTGATTTAGTTCATCTAAAAGATCTTGCTTGCAATATAGATTTCCACTCTGAATACTTGATAGAGAGGACATGAATCTGATCAGATTACTATCATATGTGGTTAAACTTCCTCTAACCCATTGCAGTGCTAAAGTAATGGCCATTATTTCAACTGAGAAGACTGAGAGGGGATCTGAAGTTGTTTTTTGGATGTTAATGTTGTATTTTGGGATGAATACAGCGGCACCTGTCTTGCCAGTTATTGGATCTTTGGATCCATCTGTAAGTAAGTAAGATGTATTTTATAGCACATTTAAACACAGCTCGCGCTGACCAAAGTGCTGTACATAGCGCAATAGCCACACAATAGGCACATGGTCAGAGAGAAATGCATCCCTCAATGCCAGTGTTGGGAGTAACGCGTTACAAAAGTAATGCATTACAGTAACATATTACTTTTTGCTGTAACGCAGTAGTGTAAGGCATTACTTATCAATTTTCAGTAATATTTTACTCGGTACATGTTCAGTAAGGCTTGCGTTACAACAGACTTTTAGTTTTAATTGTAAAACAAACAACAACAAAAAACAGCAAGACCGCGAGACATTAACGAATGAAAAATGCAAGTAGGCTAAATTACCTGTTCGTGGTCAGTCAATAGCCGCGTGTGGTGTCCAAGTCTGTAAATAAAGACTAAATGGCAGCATCTGATATATTTGTATAGCGATTTATTTTTTACAGGAGTGCCGTGAGGTATGATTTAGGCCTCTGTGCTCGCGCTGGCCAGTGGAAAAGTAGCTAATGGTGAAGATGGCATGAAGAAGACTATACATTCGCGAGATGGACGTATGGGCATTAGGCTATTCGTTCTGTGTTTTTTTTCTAAACAGTTAGGCTATGTTTATGTGCTATTTTTCATGTTTTCATCACGCAATCATGTTTTTGATGCGGTGGTGACGCGTTCATAAGGGCGGCGGCGCTGCCGATAAAGCACCTAAAAGCTGTCACAAAGAACCGGCAAAAGCAATGATTATGAATATGTCAAATATAGCAAGGAGACATTTTAATTGTTTATTAATAAAGTCAAGATGAAGTTGACGATGCTGCCTCGCGATCTTCGCAGTAGCCTAGTGAATGCACCAGAGAGAAATGCACATTTCATTTCATAAGCAGAGAGCAGTCTGTTTTCTTTCGTTTTGAATTGTTCTGTTTACAAGTAGACATTTCAATATAGATATATTTTTCAAGTCCGTGAATAGGCTACCTTATACGCTGAGTTTCGGTTCATTTATGAGACGCGCTCCAGTTCACGCGCTTAAATCCAGGCAATTGGTTGACGAAACATTGATTAAAATTAAGATACAATTAATACAAAACGAAATTCACTTTAAAGAAAGGCTTTGTGTGTGTGTAAGGTCTCTGTGAAAGTTTTAAAGCAGTCTTTTAGTGCCGCTTCATAGCGGTCGCGTCCATAACGGAGAACTGTCACGTCTGTAACATTGTTTTTTCCTCATAAATGCGAACACGAAAAATAAAATAAAATGAATATTTTATGTTCTGTGGAGAGCCAACCCTTCTTCATCCGATTTGCGCAGTTTAATTCACAGAATTACAACAACAAAAAAATCGTTGCCTCCTAAAAGTTAAAGATTTTTTTTTTGTCACGCATGACTGTCTATTTCCCTAATATTAAATATAAAACGCATGTGTAGACTGATATTTTTCTAATGTCTGGACTCCTTTCAGGGAGGAGCCTATGGATAAACAGACGTTTCAATATTTTGGTATTAATGCATTTTCTGAGAATTTATATTTCAAGTTTTGACTGCAAATGTAATGTCCATAACGCTGGAATTCCCAAATTTTAAATAATTTATCCTCAACTAGTTTTGTGGTGTAGGTCTACGTATTTTATAATGTTAAGTTAACTTCAGATAATACTAATAGTAATTTAAAGATGTGGTATTTTGGATCTGGACGGTATGGATAACGCTGGGAGTTGGAAGGGGTGTGTCGCGATTCTGCAGGTTCGTGGATCTGAGTGTCGCGATTTCGGTTTCATATGATATGGCATATCCTTACAGCCCTAGTCATTTTAGAATGTTAAGTTCTACTCTTGTATAGTTATTTTGGTGAAAGTAACTCAAAAGTAATACAGCAGTAATGTAACGCATTACAATTCTGAGACAGTAATATTGTAAGGTAATTAATTACTTTTAAATAACAGTAACAAGTAATATATAATGTATTACAGTTTGGGAGTAACTTGCACAACACTGCTCAATGCTTATGTTATCAATGGAAAACCCATGGGATAAAATCAAACCAAGGGTGTGCCCATGCACATGGGTCACCTGATTTATGTGCTGAAGGAGGCCGAATGACTCCATTACATGGCAAAACTCACTAACCAAGGGTTTACCTGGGCTACATACATGCATATTAAAATCACCCAAAATCAACAACTGGTCAGAATTATTTTATGAAATGATTATTTGGTTTGGGAGGCCTGTAAACAAGTGAGCATATCAATGGTGTGGTAGCAGATTCTACCTTTACACATTGTACTTCAAAGGAAGAAAAGCTCCCAGCAGAAAGTGTGTTATGTCTTCATGACAAGAAGCACAAGCACGTAGAATTCTCTTAGTTAACTCTTTAATAACTTATGCACAAGCAGGATAACATGCAAGCACATGTTCAGCATTCACTCTTCTTCTTTTCTCTCCTACTTCACATGCATCTCTAACCTAAGGAGCTTGAGTGCCATCTAGTGGAGTATTAATGTAAGGACATCACATTTTCCCCTCTTAGTTGAATGAATTATTTCTGTAGCCAACAATTGACATGAAATAGAAATAAAGAACATCCAATCCTTAATGTATTAACAATTTCACATGTATAAGAATACACTAAGAAACACATTACATGAATGCAAAGGTGCATTTCAAAAACAATATGAACAAAACTACTCAACTGCTATTCAGTACTTGAATGTTTATGCGTGTGCAATGTGTGCAAAAGTCCATGTCAGTTTCTGTGACTAATAAACATAGTCCTTTAACCAACCTGGCTCACGTCTTTGACGTGTCTCACGTGAACAAGCATCAGGGGACACTGAATTTCCAGACAGTGGAACTTGAGAGGGAATCAGGTTTTCTGCATTTGTGGTCAGTCTAGTATCCATTGCATTAGTCGGCACAGATGCGAGACACGATGCATGCCACTTCTTTCCATTGCCCAAGAGGTAGGTGTAAGGGCCAACTTTTTCTCTAACCTCAACTGGAGGAGTGAATTTTGGGTGTCCTTTTGGTACATGTACTGACTTTTTTTATGCACACTTTATCCTCTTTTCGGAAAGAATAATGATGCACTCGATGCTTGTGATCAAAGCGAGCTTTCATGACATCCTGACGTGCTGAAACACGCTTCTGCAGTTGTTTAGGTTCATGACCAGAAGGTGAGAATTTCAGGAAATTGAGGCGGGTACGCATTTTCCTCCCGTGAAGCAATTCGAAGGGGGAAACACCTGTCACAGCATGAGGTGTAGCACGATAGATCTGCAGGAAGTCAGTTACTGTTGCTTTCCATGGTGCTGATTGTAGGATTGCTGATTGAATTGTACTTTTCAGAACTCTGTGCAAGCGTTCAATAGCTCCATTTGCAGAAGGATGATACACTGGTGTGCAAATTTGCTTAATATCTCTGTTTTTCAGGAAAGCAGCAAACTCTGGTGATGTAAATTGAGGCCCATTATCACTCACCAGAGTGGTCGGGTTGCCATGTCTACTGAAGACGGAGGTAAGAAAAGCAGTCACCCGTTTTGTTGCAATAGATGCAGTAAAGGCTACCTCGGGCTATTTATTATAGTAGTCAGTGAGTGTCAGAGCGTATCGACAGTCCCAGACAGCAGTCTCGAAAGGGCCCACAATGTCTATCACCAGTTTTTCCCAAGGTGCAGATGGTAAAAGAACAGGCTGGAGGGGCACAGCAGAGGTTTTCGCAGTTTTGTCCAGAGAAAGACATAACTGACAGGCAGTAATCTTTTGTTCCACAAGTGTGTCCATTCTGGGCCACCGATACATTTCACGCAGGCGTTACTTTGTTTTCACAATCCCCTGATGGCCCTCATGTGCAATGCGGATCAGTGACTCACGAGGTTCTCCGGGTACCACCAGTCGAGACCCTCTAAACACAAAATCAGCTTGCACATTGAACTCATGTCTCAGTTTGTAATATGGGCGTAGAAAAGGATCCAGAGCAGCCGGAGATGGAGGCCAGCCACGGACAATTTGTGTGCGAAGTGCAGAGAGTTCAGAACAACTAGCAGAGGCAGCAGCAAATTCATCCTGAGATATGGCAGTCGGACCAGTCGACAATAAAGTAACAAATTCGGGCTCTGTATCTGACTCAGCATCCGAGGGGCAGGGGCAGGGGCAGGCGGGACAAACAGTCTGCAGTGTAATTTTGAGGTCCAGCACGATACTCAACAGTGTAATTAAAACAGAGCAACCGAGCAGCCCACCGAGCTATGCGCATGCCAGCTCTGTCAGTCCCTTTTGTGGTCAGCAGCGTCGTCAAGGCTTGATGGTCAGTCCACAGAGTAAATCTGCGACCCCACAAGTATGTCCTCCACTTCTCCACTGCCCAAACGCACGCCAGAGCCTCCTTTTCGACAGTGAAGTATTTTTGTTCAGCTGAGGTGAGTGTTCTGGATGCGAAAGGGACAGTACGTTCTTGACCATCAGTGCTTATTTGTGCGAAGACAGCACCTAGTCCGTAAGCAGACGCATCAGTAGAAATGACCACTGGCAGCCACGGTTCAAATAGTGCAAGAGCAGGACTGTTTACAAGTAGCTTTTTGACTTCAGCTAATCTTTGTTGAACTTCATCGGACCAGTGAAATCCACTCTCATCTCTCAGGCACGCACGCAGAGGCATCACTACGGAAGCAAAATTAGGAATAAATTTGTTGTACCATGAGAGGAGACCCTGCAGAGAACGTAACTGAACAGCATCCGATGGCGCAGGTCCATTGATTATTGCAGAGAGACGTTCCTGATCCAGCTGAATACCCTGTGATGTCACCATGTGTCCTTAAAAGTTCAAGCTCTGCTTTCTGAATTGACATTTAGACTCATTCAACACCAACCCAGCATCTTTGAGACGTTGCAGCACATTCTCTAGCGCTTGATCATGCTCCTGTAGGGAGCGTCCCCACACGATGATGTCGTCTAGATAGTTTGCAATGTTCTGGAGTCCTTTTAGAATGACAACCATCATCTTTTGGAATGCAGATGGAGCAGATGCCAAACCATAAGGTACCCTGCGGAACCTAAAGAGGCACTCATGCGTAATGAACGCAGTTAGGTCCCGGCTGTCGTCATGAAGAGGTACCTGATGATATACACTTTCTAAGTCTATAGTTGAAAATACAGTTGCACCTTGCAGTAATGTCATCATCTCCTCCATGTGTGGTAATGGGTAGCTGTCTACTATAACTGCCTTGTTGGGCCCTCGCAGATCCACACACATGCGGATCCCCCCCCGTTTTGTTTTGGACTACAACAATTGGCAAAACCCATGGAGAGGAGTCAATTCTTTCAATTACACCAGCATGCAAGAGTCGTTCCAGTTCGGCGGAAACAGCATCTCTGACAGAAAAAGGTAAGCGACGCAATTTGTGTCTGACAGGAGGTACAGAGTCAGAAATGTTAACCTTGTGTGTAAAATTTTTTACACAGCCCAATGCAGTACGCTGTGATGGAGGAGTGGAGAGGGCATAAACTGAAGCGGATTGTGACGGCGGCAGCTCAGTGTTTCCATCGAATCGAAGCTGGAGTCCCTTAATCAGGTCCATGCCTAAAAGCTGTGCCATTGTCAACAATGAAGAAATGTGCAGGACAGGTAAGGCCATTTTTAGACACTGTTGCAGGTAAACATCCAAGCACTGAAATTGTCTCTTGCAAGTAAGTGACTAAACGGGCAGATGGAGCTTGTAACGGCACAGTGCGAAAGTGCTGCTCATTAAAATGTTTTGGCAGAATGGACACTGATGAACCAGAGTCTACTGTGAGTTGAAGAGACACATGTGTAACAGCAGATGTAGCATTTATAGTCGCATCACACATCAAACGATCAGATGTTCCAGGTAGATAGAGAATACAAACCTCTGGTAATTCAACTGAATGCACTGAACGAATAGGAGCAGAACAGCAGACTCGTGCAAAATGTCCAGTCTTATTACAATTTTTACATTTAGCAGATGCAGCAGGGCAATTCTGTGCGTTTGCAAGATGTCCAGTGCAGCCACAGCGCAAAAATGTCCGAGCTGAAGAAGCAGTATGAGGTTTTAATGAGGCATGTGTTTGAATTTGGCCTTTGAATGCTGTCGTCCAGTCGCTGGAGTGGCATGTACGGCTTGTACTGAAGCAGAACTGCTTGTAGTCATAGATTTTTGCCTGTGCATCAGCGGCCTCTAGCTGCGTGGAAATTGTAATTGCAGTCTCTAGTGTCAATTTATATTCCACTAATAATCTTTCACGAATGCAATATTTCCTACTAGCTGGTCACGCAGCATATCATCAAGATTGTCATTAAATTCGCAAGTAGTTGCCAAATCTCTCAATGCAGCAATATATTGCAGTACCCTTTCATCTGTCCTCTGCACTCGTTTCCTGAAGCCATGTCTTTCCACGACCACATTTCGTTTTGGAATGAAATGCTCCTCCAAAGCTTTAACAGCAGCTGCAAGATTGTCACCGGTATCGGGCAATGTATAAAATAGTCTCTGACCTTCAGTTCCGAGGCAGTGAGGAAGTAAAGTCCGTTTTCTGGCTTCTGGCCAGGAATCTCCAGTAGCATTGATGACGAGCATGTAATTCTCAAACATTCTCAGCCCTGTTACAAGTGGTATAGCGGGCTCACCGGGACAAAGCAAAAATGGATTGGGAAACGAAGCACTGACTGAAGCCATCCTCAGGAAATCTTGTGGGGGAAAAAAATCTTCCTCGTCGCCAAATTTGTTATGTCTTCATGACAAGAAGCCATCTAGTGGAGTATTAATGTAAGGAAATCACAAAGTGTTTGTACCTTAAGCCAATTTTTAAAGATCAAAGCCACTCCACCTCCTCTTCCCGAACTCCTCGGAGTGCTTATGAATGAACAGTTTGTAGGGCAAAGTTTGCCAAAAACCGATGACTCACCAGCACCGGAACCAATCCATGTCTCCATTAAAAACAACATGTCTAGATCTCGCTGGATAAAAAAGTAGTTTAAAATGAAGGCCTTGTTTGACACAGACCTGCAGTTCAGTAGCGCCACCTTAGCCGCAAGGTAATCCAAAGGCTGTGGAAGTTGAGCGTTGCAATGGGCGAATGTTCCGGAAGTTCACCTTGCCGCTTCGGACACGCAGTCTTGGTGGAGCTGCAGGGCAATCTGGCGCAGTTGACTGAGCTGGAAAAATTGAGAGATGACAGGAATATCTCAGGTCCCATGATCGACGAGCCAGGTAAAACAGACACAACATCACGCGGACAGGTAGGAGCTGACTGCAAACCGACCAAAACACTGGCGCCATCTTGTCTCTGTGATGTAAAGGCACAAATCGGTTTATACTGTATATCTGTATTGAGTCATCATACTTTACCTTTTTCGAACTTTACCAGTTAGCAACTGAAACCGGCTTTGTGAAACAGGCCGCAGGACGTTTTTATTGTTGTTGTTTTACCAGAGACAAAGAACTGCCTTACACTGACAGCTAAAAAACAAGTAATTATTGAATCTGTAGAAACCTTTTACTCACAAAATCACACATTGTCAGTGAAATGGTCATTTTATTTGTTATTGTACAGTTATTGTGCATACATCTGTATATGTAATAACAGGATTTATGTAACCTAACTAAAAAAAAAACTGATCGAATTCAGGGAATTGTTTCATATATTAACAAACAATTGATTGTTGCTGGTTTTTTGCATTTGTTTCTAGTCTCTTTTCATTTTGGTATTTCTTTGAATAAGAGTTCAATCAAAATAATTTTCAATCATTTTCTTGTTCTCCAACATAAAATACAAATCTCGTGGCATTTCACAGCAACACTAGTTTATTAGTTAAAGGAGAACTCCGGCCAGTTTTTAATCGTTACACCTTTGTGAGTAATGTCTATAGAAAAAAAAAAAACGAAACGGATTGGTGCTTGCAACACGGAGCTGTTCCCGCAAATGCCCAGAGCTCCCACTTAGCTAAAACGGCAGTTATGGGGGCATATACATAAAGAGTGTCTTTGTGCCTCATAACAGACACGAAATGCAATTAAAATGTCTGTCCATTTTTGTAGTCTTATTTGCAAAACTTTAATTATTTCAATAGCTTCTATGTCTTCAATTATATTTTTATATATAATATACTCCCACGTGCTCACTGGTATTTACCTTTTTCCGGCTACAACTGAGTTCCCACGGGACTTCAGCCTGAGACTACAGCTAGCCGTCTAAAACACTATTTAGGTGAATTTAAACAATGGCTAACTTGCTAAACGCATCTTGTTCACATGTAAGGGGCCTGTTCATTAGGCTTGGGTATCGAGTATCGATTGGAACCGGGACTGGCTTTGCGATTTTCCCGTTATCGTTCAAAAGTTTAAATTTCGATTCCTAGTTTCGATTCACAGTCCGCCGACCGGAAGAAGAAACCGCTGAACACCAACAAAGAAGCGTCCACTGGAAGTGTTGGCATAACCGAGCGAAGCAACTTGAGAGTCGTCCTAATGCTGCTAATAGCGCGTCAAATTCGAGCCTACCGCGTCTAGTTATACGCTTGAACACTCTGAATCCATTTGCACGTCAAGAGCGAAATTGACGCACCTAAAAAAAAAGAGTATTTGCGTCTATATAAACATAGACATTATAAACTGAAAAGCGGGCCTGTCCCCATTCGCGCGGCAGGATTTTTTTTTCGCGCGTAACGCGTCTTTGCATTGAAATCACGCGCCAGATGCTCTATTCGCGTCTGGTGTGAACGCAGCATCAAACCAAGACATGGATATGTTCCAAAAGTGCTCTCGACGCCGTTCGGAGCACAGGTTATTTCGCTGGTTGCTCTCTCCTCGCCAGATGACGAAGGTTTTACAAGTTGTTTCTTAGCTATTCTGCACTAGGTTAGCCCAAAAGTGGGAGCACGGTAACATGTTTAAGTACCTGCAGCATCATACACTCATGTGTTTTCATGAGGTTTTCAAAAATAAAGCTCTCTTGAGGAAAGTGTACCCCTGTGAAAATATATTCATAATTTATAATATTTATATTCAAGTTCATAGATTTGATATTTATATTGTAGTTGAAAACAACCCTGTGAGAAATTCATAGTAAAGTTCATAAAAAGTAAAAAGTTCATAGAATTAAAATTGATGGAGAAGGTCAGACTATTTCCTTCAGAAAGATCGTTGGTTGGCTAGCTCATTTAAAAATCCTAAACTTTTTGACCCTGCCTCTTAAAAGAATCGGAATCGAGAATCGTTAGGAACCGGAATCTAAACAAGGAATCGAAATCGAAATCGTTCAAATTCAAACGATACCCAACCCTACTGTTCATGTTGGACAGACATTTTAATTGCATTTTGTGTCTGTTATGAGGCACAAAGACACTCTTTTTGTACAGTATATGCCCCTATAACTGCCATTTTAGCTGAGTGGGAGCTCTGGGCATTTGCGGGAACAGCTCCTTGTTGCAAGCACCAATCCGGTTCTTTTTTTTTCTATAGACATTACTCATTAAGGTATAACGATCAAGATTAACTTTAATTGACCGGAGTTCTCCTTTAAAGGGGTGGTAAAACACATTTTTTCAAAGGCTTGATTGTGTTTGTGGGGTGCACTGTAACGTGCTTCGTTTTTTGAAAATGCTTCGTTTTTTAAAAATTGCATTATTTTTCATATATTTTACCTTTATTCTACACTGCTCTGCCCCTCATTGTAAAAACGTGTTTTATTGTAGCCAGCAGTCGTCCGCGAGGGGCTGCTGGCGGTATTTTAGTTTGTTTGGTTTATTTTAAATAAAGTTTATTTGATTGTAAAAAAACAAAAAAAAAAAACAAATAAAATGCAGGCCTGTTCCTCTCTCGATCATCAACGTCGTCGCTCCTCCTTTATGCTTCCGCTCCTCCGTGAGAGATGCGAGACCGGTGTGCTTCACAGGTGTTGCTCATTAGCAATCGCACCACCGGCCTCGCGCCGTTCTCTCACGTCCCTCGGCCGTCCTGTTCGCCACACGCTCAAACAGCAACATTACACACTAGCTAAAGTTAGAAAAGTTACATTGTGTTTTACCACCCCTTTAACTAACTACACATTTGCTTTATGTTAATCTAACAAAACATTTGATCACTGTGACACAGAACAATGCTTTTTAATATGATTCACAAGATTATTTGATTGGGTGAAACTCTTCTCACACTGAGTACAGTCGTACGGCTTCTCTCCAGTATGAACTCGCTCGTGTGATTTCAGAGATTCAGACCGAGTGAAACTCTTGTCACAATATGAGCACTTGTAAGGTTTTTCTCCAGTATGAATTCGTTGATGCCGTTTCAGATTGCCAGATACAGTAAAGCTTTTCCCACAGTCACAACACACATGATCTCTCACTTCATTATGTGTTTTCTTGTGATGTTTAAAACTGTCCAGCCATGAAAAACTCTTTGCACAGAGAGAACACACATAAGGCCTCTCATCTGAATGAACTTTCAGGTGTCTCTTTAGATTTGATGATGAAATAAAATCTTTACCACATTGATCACAGTTAAATGGTTTCTCTCCAGAGTGAATGTGCAGATGATGACTGAGAGTTGATGCTTGAGAAAAACTCTTTCCACACTGAGTGCATGTATACGGTTTCTCTCCAGTGTGAACTCTCATGTGTGTGTTAAGGTGTCCTTTCTGTGAGAAACTCTTTCCACACTGAGTGCAGGTCTGCATCTTTTTGGCTTTTGTTCTTTGAATTGTAAAGTTACGATGTTCCTCCTTCACTTCATTCAGTTCTTGTCTTTGCTCTTTCACTCTCACCTGGTCTAAAATACACAGAAATACAGTTTGAATCAGTTCAAGTGAACTATTATTTAATAGCAGAAAGCAACAGAGATCCGATCTTTCACTTTTTGTTCTATCATTTACTTGTTAATATAGTCAAAATATTTTGGACAACTGCTATATACAAGGTTATCGTCGCTGTTCGATGAAAACCGCGTATGTCCATTTTGCCGATTTTGAGATTATTCGACGGATAGAATGTCCAGGTTCATTTCTGCATACAGTATGCTTCACATTATCTAAATGACCAATGAAAAGTTGTGAAATCATGTCATCGGATTTTCACATATATCGATTTGGTGTCAAAGCTGTCAATCACGCCGTGTATCTCCAACCCTGTGGAGGCATCTCGCCGTCTCGTGAAGTTTCATCTTTCGTCTCTGGAAGGTCAGCATTGGATAGGCGAATAACACTGTGAGGTAAAGTATCAGCAAATGTTTGTTTTTGACAACTGTTCTCAAGTTTATTATATATTCACAAAATTACGGTAGGACTGTGCAAACAAAGTAATTACTATAACTTTTGAAATTACGGTGTTTTTTTCACTTCCTGAAAAGTAACCGTTTTGGACATACGTGAGTTTCATCGGGCAGCGACGTTATGATAATTTGGATGTATTTCTCTATCATTTATCGCCCATATACTGCTTAATAATTCACATCTACCAAATAAGTCATAATGAAGAATCAAGAATGGACACCAACCTATTTGTTCCTCAATATCTTCATGTTTTATTCTGGATGGTTCTGGATCACTCATGTCTTCAATCTCCTCTTTAATAAACTCCATCTTTAACAGTCACACAGATTTCAGCTGCTACTCCTGGAGTTTGTCCTTCTCTTGTAGGATGATGGGAATATTCCCAGTATTTATTGGTGAATTGTTGTGGGAGGGGCTTCACTGCAGGTGTGAACTGTGATCACTGTGTTTTTATCCAATCTGCATTTAAAAAGTACAGGGCCATCATGTTTAATGGGTTAGTTCACCCAAAAATGAAAATTCTGTCACCAAAAAAATACTCACCCTCATGTTGTTCCAACCCCGTAAGACCTTCGTTCATCGTCGGAACACGAATTAAGATATTTTTGATGAAATCTGAGAGCTGGATCACTCCTCCATACTAGTCCATAGGCTTCTTCAGGGATTGAAACTTGCCAGCGCCGAAAAGTCATTTAAGACATCGTTAAAATAGTCCAATTGACTACAGTGGCTCAATCTTAAGTTTATCAAACGAATATAAATTTATTTATTTATTTATTTATACAAAAGAATATTTATTGTGCGCAAAAAAATCCAAAAATAACATCTTTATTTCAACTATTCATTTCCTTCTCTCTGGGCCTCGAGTCAGTTCACTAGTATAATAGAGTAAGCTTCTGTTGTTGTACGTCACACACGTCGGCAACAACAATAGTCGGCCAATAGTGAGCCTACGTGTGACGTAGCTCTACGCAATCACACTAAGTTAACTGACTAGAGGGCCTGTGTAACACACCGTGAGGGTGAGTAATTACTGATAGAATTTTCATTTTTGGGTGAGCAATCCATATAACTGAGCTGCTGAAAAGCCTCTTTGTCTCCAAAAGT
Source organism: Siphateles boraxobius (assembly GCF_051911475.1). Classification (NCBI taxonomy): domain Eukaryota; kingdom Metazoa; phylum Chordata; class Actinopteri; order Cypriniformes; family Leuciscidae; genus Siphateles; species Siphateles boraxobius. Next base: position 40,352,993 of record NW_027509186.1, on the reverse strand, counting down.
TCCCTGTTTTCAGCTCATTCATTATGGTGATGTCTGAGATCTTCAGTAAATTGGCACATTACATTGTTTTATTGGAGTCAACAGGCTGAAACAAACTACAGCATCATCACCTTTAACTTCAGTTCTTGTCTTTGCTCTTTCACTTCCATCGGGTCTGAAACATTAAAACATTAAGTTGTTAGAATGAGTTCGGAGGATAAATGTGAATTTTTTAAGTGAACCCTGATTTAATAACAGAAAACAAGTGAGATCTGTTTATCAAATATCAAATTTTTTTGTACCAAAGGTTAGTTTTGTCATCCTCTTGTTAATAGTCAAAATGTGAATGACAACAAGATTATGATCTAAATGCATATATATATTCCTAGATTAATGGCTTGTTTTTCACAACTCCTATGATTGGTATCTAACAATATATATATATATATATATATATATATATATATATATATATATATATATATATATATATATATACAGTATAAACTAAGCCAAACAGTCAGTGATCATCATGCATTTGAACTAATTGAAACCATTCATAAAACCAGCCATGATTTTTTTGTGTGTACACTGTAAAAACTAAAGACGCCTCAAATATCCTGTCGGATACTCAATGAGCTTGAAAATGTATAGTAGGGTTACTGGAGCATTGACATATATATTAGGGGTGTGACGAGACGCTTATCACGAGACGAAACACGAGATTGGGTTCACGAGAACAAAATGAGACGAGATTTTTGCACAATTTTTCAGAAATCATCAATGACAAAATTCATGACTGGAAAAATAGTATGCATGTGCATTTTGCAATGTTTTAACTAATAATCAATGCATGTCATTTCAGGTCTACTTTATGAGTATGAATTATCAAATGCATTGAAAGAAAACAATATACAAGCACTGTAAAAGGTTTTTTTATTGATTGGCTTTTCTCCTGTATGATTTCACATTAGTCTCTTCAGACCTTACTGTACATTTAAGAGCTTTCAGAACTTCTAATTGAGGCTGTGTGTGACCTCCTAACTGAACTCCTTGAAGTCTTAAGTGCAAACAATAAGTGCAAGTCTAACCATAATCAACGTTAGCACACAGACTCTTTGTAATTGTTTTGAAATTGCTGTTATTTTGCACCGGCAGTTATAGGGTTAATGTGGTGAGTTTGGAAAAGGCCGGGTAGAGAGAAACTAGTGATGTGGTGATGTGTTTGTCTCTACAGTTGTTCTTGCGTTCCGATTATAAGTTCAGAAACAGAGCCTCCCTTGTCTGTTGTCCTTAAGACATTACAGTACTCTCTCAATATTCGAAGAGCAAACAGAGACCATAGCCGCAATTATCAAATGCATTGAATATCAAATGCATTGTCAAATATCAAATGCATTGTCCTTCGAAGGATGCAGCCTTCACATTGGGACACAGCTACTATGTTGCGCAACGAATCCTCCGCCATCGTCACGCGATCAGTGAACTGTGATTCGTGCTGCACTGATTGTAACGGCAACTCGTGCTGGATGAGCAGAGCAGACTTTTACATTAGTTTATAATGGTTTTTTATTTGTTTATAAAAACAGCAAAACGATAGTTTAGGCGAATGTGAGTGTAGCGGTGGAATATTCTATTGTAATCTCACCCTCACACTCAGTCATGGCGATATCGCGAGATTTTGTGGCACGAGATCTCGTCACACCCCTAATATATATATATATATATATATATATATATATATATATATAAACTAAGCCAAACAGTCAGTAATCATCATGCATTTGAGCTAATTTAAACCATTCATAAAATCAGCCATGATTTTTTTGTGTACACTGTAAAAACTAAAGACGCCTCAAATATCCTGTCGGATACTCAATTAGGGCTGTCGCGGTGAAGGAATTACCGCCATTTATTTATTTATATTTATTTGTTTCTATATAAATACGTGTTATGATATGGTCAGCATACACAAAAACAATGTAACCGAAACTAAACAGCGTCTCTGCGCATTGAAAGACTGTCACTCAGCGCGGAGTTGTTACGCCAACGGACTTTCTTTGAGTGAGTCATTAAACCTTTCATTCAACAAAAACGTTCAAAAAAGCTGATTCCTTAAATGATAGATGTAATGAAACAAGGTGTTAATTATTTTTTTTACTTTGAGCTCCACTTTTCAAGGCTCAGCTGGCCAGCAATGCTTCACTTTTGGGCAAAGCTGAAGCAATGCTTCACTTAATAGAGACCAATGGCATTGATTCATTGCGTGACTCGCTGCTTTCCCCCCACGGCTTCCTCGCGCTGTGTAATGCTGACCAGCACTGACGCCATTCATGGTAAATACCCTTTACACGTTAAAAGGATGATAGCCTACGACAAATATTTCGCTCTCCTTGGAAACGGCAACCTTTTCACGAATATACATGACTTGACTTCAAAGACAGACGCAGGTAACGACACGTGCTCAGTCGATCACATTCACTGTCTGTTTAGGCTTAAGTCCAAATCCACGAATCCTCTTTACAAATCACCATGATAAACAGTCTTGTTATCATTATTAACTTATTTAACATTCAATACACATGGTACGAACTACGATGGGTGGCCTTATGAAAAAAGAAATCGCGGTTGCTGCGGTTACTTGCATTCCTCTGCGGTTGGCCTGTCAGTAGCGCAGTACTGCAATATTGCGGTTATCGCCACAGCCCTATACTCAATGAACTTAAAAATGAAATTTAAGTGCCTCAAAGTTCTTTCTCCTTTAGTAGGGTTACTGGTGGAGCATTGACAATCTTTTTGCAATTCTTGGTGGATCTAATGGGATCCTTTAAGCACTTTGTATTCAGTTCAGAGGTTCTGGAGTCACCTTTTAATTACCATGAGACCTCGAAGTGCTTTGGGGGAAATTAGAGGAACTCGAATGCTATAAAAGGGTTATTGTAAGACAGTGGCGGCTGGTGATAATTATTTTTGGGGGGGCGGGACGAAAATAAATTTCAGATAGCTGTTTGAGGGCTCTTACCCCCGTTATTGCCCAGAAAACTTCAGTGCCGACACGTTTCTCATAACACGCGCTGGTGAAGTCGTCCTCTGTCACTGGCTGCTGCCGGATTTGTAAATCGGGTTTGTCCGGTCCGAGATCCTTTATCCTTTTTTTTTTCTTCCAGCGAACGCCTTTTTTTGTAAATCAATGACAGAATTTGGTTTAACTGCTGCCATTATCTAGAGCCCTATAATTTCCGCGATCGCCAATTCGCGGAATTGGCAAATTAACGCGGAATCTAGTGTTAATGCGGAATTTCACGGAATTTTACATATTTGGAATGAAATTATGTTTTTGTGTGGGAGAAGAACGTATGTCTGGGGAAAATGCAGACCGGGGGAAGCAATTCTGGGCGACAAACCCCTACCGCCATTTCAGCTGCCTCTCCCCCTTCAAAACAACGAAAGCACGGCGAAGCGGCTCTCCATGGCTCTGCTTTCGTCAGCAAAAAGGTTAAGAAACTTGACGCTAAGCCCTCGGTACCGAGCCGAGCAGTTCCCACGTGACTTTTATGCAGTGTTTCCCACAGACTAATTTGTCGCGGTGCGCCACAGAATCAACACCGGCCACCACATATTGCGTTTCATTATAAATTTTTTAACGCTATTTAAAACACGCAGCGTATTCTTTCAGTTGCATTTCCTTTCCCTGCTCTCCCTCCGTCTCTGTCACTCACGCGTCTCTCTCACACAGTGGCGTCATGCCCATTCAAAGTGAGGGGGCACGTGCCCCCTCAGATTTTTCCTCCCTGGTAATTTTTTTGTCACAACTTTATTCCTATTATGCTCCATAATTACCAGAGCCTTTAACGACTCAAACGTATTCTTCTGGATGTGTAATAAATCGGTCAGCCTCAGCCCGCCCCTTTTTCCTAATATGGTGTCTGTGTATATCAAATCTAGTCTAGTAATTATATAAAATTGCTTGAACATACACAGCAAAGATTCTAGAGCGCTACGCGCATAGCGTTCCAGAATCTTTGCTGTGTATGTTCAAGCAACTCACTTGTCTCGCACGTTGAGCTGGCAATGTTTTACAGATGGTCTTGAAGTGGTAAGTGGGCAAAGCAACAAATCGGCATTGAATTAGTTATCGGATGATATTAAAAGGTAGTGGGATTATTTGTGGTTAACCTGGAAATTTTAACTTGATAAAAAATGTAATGGATTGATATTAGCTGCGAATTCAGAGCATTCATTTAAATTGTGTCAGTGTAACGTTATCGATAGCTAGCCTAGTCTAACCATAAACTAGTTGGTTAACGTTACTGCCTGCCATTTAAAGCCAATAAGCCATAGTAGGTTAAATGTACAAGTTACAAGCTTTTCTGTTAGCTTATAAATTACTCTTTACAAGTTCCTTATTTAAAATATAATAATGAGCAGTGTAGCTACAGTATTTCAATGATTTTACTAAAGTAATGTTACATATTACATTTGCTTTGATAACTTTTTTACTTTTCTTTCAAATATTAACCATTTTCAAATAAACGGGGTAGTGTTAACCTTATTCAGCACTGAGATCTGTCAAATTTCTTTCAAAGTCCTTCATCACATATTAATATTAAAATAACTTAATTTCAGAGTACCACAAAGTCAGACCTCAGCACCTTTATGTACCTTTAATGTAAGATCGTTCTTAGGTCACATACCAATTTAAAATCATAACATAAAAACTGCAATGGTACTGTTTTTAAAATAATGTGTAGTAAGTGTACAGTAAGTGTGTGTGTAAACATGCTTTAATGAAGTAGACTTCAAAAGCTTTTGATTTTGAGCTTACAGTTCTTTCATCAACCTGTCTTTTACATAAACTTACAAAATATATACTTTAACTTAGTCCTCAGATAGAGGAGGGTTGTTGCTAGCTCCGTTAAGGTATTTCTGTCCCTCCCAAACTGCATTGAAATGGTATGTTTAGCAGCCAGAATTTTAAAATTCAGGGGGAGAAACCCTCGACCCCTCCTAACATGATCCATATCACCCGTCAGAAAACAATTGCAACGTCTCAGATTGTGCCCCCCCAGAATTTTTGCTTGCATGACTCCCCTGCTCACACACGCACACGCACACACACACACACACACACACACACACACACACACACACACACACACACACACACACACACACAACGTGCTCCGGACTGGACAAAATCGAAGCGAACTCCACGAGCAACACTGCGCGAGAGAGACCGAGTGTGTCTGAGAGCGCGTTCGATAGTGCGCGAGAGAGACCGAGTGTGTCTGAGAGCGCGTTTACAGTGCGCGAGAGAGACAGTATGGCAAGCCGTTTTAACTTTTATTCATTTCCAGGATATGAATTCTTGATATCAACAATTCAATTTTAACTAGTTAAAATTATAGTTATTGATATCAGGAATTAGATTTATACTAGTAACAATGGCAATTTTTGATATCAGAAATTACATTTCCACTAGAAACAATGCTAATTCTTGATATCAACAATCACATTTTTACTAATTAAAATGCTCATTCTAGATATCAAGAATTGTATTTCAACTAGTAAAAACTATAATTCTTGATATCTGTAATTGTATTTTCACTAGTGAAATGTCACCATAGGCTGCCATTCAAAATCAATTGTTGATATCAATAATTGATTTCTTACTAGTTGCAATTCCAATTTCACATATCAGAAATACAATTCTTACTAGTAAAAACCTTTATTTTTGATATCAAGAATTCAATTGTCACTAGTTGAAATGTCTATTCTTGATATCAACAATTGAATTGCTACTAGTAACAATGTTCATTTTGGACATCAATAATTCCATTTTCACTAGTGACTATGTTAATTTCTGATATCATGAATGTGATTGTTACTAGTAAGAAAGCCATTTTAGATATCTGAAATAATATTGATATCAGAAATACATTTTCAGATGTCAAAAATGAAAGTTTTTACTAGTAGCAATTAAATTGTTGATATCAAGAATAGACATTTCAACTAGTGACAATTGAATTATTGATATCAGGAATTCACATTCTTACTAGTAACAATGTAATTATTGATATGAAAAATTATATTTCTACTAGTAAGAAATCAATTGTTGATATCAACAATTGATTTTGAATGGCAGCCTATGGTGACATTTCACTAGTGAAAATACAATTACAGATATCAAGAATTCAATTGTTGATATCAAGAATCTAATTGTTGATATCAAGAATCTAATTGTTGATATCAATAATTAAATTGTTGATATCAATAATTAAATTGTTGATATCAAAAATGTAATTGTTGATATCAAAAATGTAATTTTTGATATCAAAAATTGAATTGTTGATATCAAGAATTCATATCCTGGAAATGAATAAAAGTTAAAACGGCTTGCCATAGTATGGCAAGCCGTCCTGGAAATGAATAAAAGTTAAAACGGCTTGCCATAGTGACTGAGTGTGTCCGAGAGCGCGCTCGATAGTGCGCGGGAGGGAGAGACCGAGTGTGTCCGAGAGTAGAGGTGGGCGGATCGATCCTGAAGTATCGATACTTTCTATACTGACGTTGTATCGAAAGGATCGATCCTCACATTAAAATATCGATTCAAATGTGTGTGTTTTTTACCAGTAATTTGTATTAATTTAGAACGCAATTCAGTGTGTAAAAAAAACCTTATAAGTTGAAAAATACGCGAATGTTAGCGAATAATTGTGTAGGGTAGAACCAGAGAATGTCTAATAAGGGTAGACGGAGACGGGCTCTGGTAGAACTATTTCTCCTAGTCATCTGGATACAAGATGAAACCAATCAATCCCAGAGAGCGTTCGATGCTGGTGCTTCTGTCACAGTGTGTTTGGGAAACGAAGCCTTGACAGAGCCGGCGCCAGCCGAGCGCTGATGAGGGGGCGTCTGAAATACCGAGAGGGGGCGTTAACGCACGTCACCACTTTTTGCCAGGGTCTCCCCACCACTTTTTAAAACATCTTTGCGGCACGGATGTACCAATACAAAATAATAAAACATCTCCATTTAACTAGCAGAGCATTAATTTTGTTCATTTGTCAAATTAGAGTCGTTCTAGCGCTAAAATGTGTTTTGTTTTGTTTTTTTAAATCAAGTGATCAAAGTGCTTGACGCTTCGATCAGTGAAGCAGATACATTGTTGTCTTGTGGCTCGCACGCGCGCTTCAATCCGTTGCGGAGACTAACGTTTCGTTCTGGTGAAATCACAACAAAATGTGCAAAACACCCACACACACACACAGTCACACACATACACACACACACACAGTCACACACACAATTATAGCCTACACAAATGAACTTGTAGTGCTATTACCATACAGCAAAAAAAGAGGTTGAAATGAGATCAGATCCAGATGGATTAAGCTGAATAAAGCATTTAGCAAAGCAAATAAAGCATTCTTGTTTATTTTTGTTACATTTTAATTACATTTTAATCATACACGTGTGTAACAAAAAACTTTCTCTGTACTTTCTCTGAGGTTTGACTGTAGTTATAATAATAATGCAAAAACGAGTACACTTCGAATAAAATAAAAAAATATAAACATTGACAAACAGTATTATTTGAGAATTACTAAATATATACACTGAAATTCACACTTTAGCTGTGTCTACGTGCTCGTCTAGGCAGGCAACACCATTGGTCCAGAACACTAAACAGTTAACAGTGCTATTTTCTCCCTGTTCACCATAAATCGTTTCTGGATCACTTTTAAGGGCATCATCATGTATTGAGGGCCTAGTCTCTATTTTAAATCACAAGCAAAATATTAGATCGTAGGCTACCTGTAGTCTCAGTAGAGCTGCAATCTTCTCTTTGATGAGTGAAACCTCCTCAGCAGTAACTCTTTCCATTCGTCTCTGAATTTTCTACTTAGGTCATTTTCAAATGCCAGCTGGATCAGATGTGCTTTTCGTCTATGCAACATGCTGCGTCTGTGCTCAGAAAAAACATTCTTAAGCGTTGAGAAAGAGTTCTCGCACATAGCAGTCGATGCCCCAAATGTTAGTGCGTGTTTTTAGGCAGTCATCACCACTGGCATGGCTTGGAAAACGCTGGAGTACTTTGAAAGAAGTTTGACCAATGTCACTTTCTCGTCCTGGCCTGTGGACAGTGTTTGCCAAAACTGACGTGCAACAGTGAACTGAGACTCCACCATTTCGGTGTTCGTTAAATCCAGTAGTAGTTTCACTTTCCCTGCATTCAAAAAGTTCTCACTACCAGGGTCCAGTGCATCCAAAGCTGCCATGTAGTTGCCATTACGTTCGCTGAAACGAACGGACATTTCCCCCAAAACAGAGTCAATAATGCTAAAAAAAAGCCGCTTGCACTCCTGCTCAATGTTCACTTCACGCTGACCAAAACTTTCATCCACAATGTAGTCTTGCAGAGTCTTGCTGGCCTGTCGCTGCCGTTTCGGAGGGGCAGGAACCGCATCATCTGCACCTATACTTTCAGCCCACAGTTTCGCAAACTCTGCATCTGATCGTAGACTTTCAATGCATGAAGAAGCGCTGCCAATGAGCCGAATTGCCGTCACTAGATCCGTTTGTTCAGCTTGCAGCATCCTATTCGGTGGATCCATCAGGCACAAAACTTTGTACATCACACAGGCAAGAAATTTGAAAGTCAGTTCTGTGATGGCCTTGTGAAGTCCAACAGCTTCAACTTTTATGTCAGCACCTTTTCTTGTGGTTGCGATTCCATTCAGAAAATCCACAAGGGTGTCGTGCGATTTCAGCACCACGGACACCGTCTCAAGGTGTCCAGTGCATCGTTGATCTAGCAGCCTTTTAAGCTTCTCTCCCTTATACTGTGCAGCTACAGTGGGCTTTCTCAGAAATTTGTACAGTGCATTACAAATGGCAAAAAAATCTTCAACGGCGCTCTCGGATGAAACTGCATGCACTATAACCAAATGTAATTGATGATTAAAACAATGAATGTAGGGCACTTCTCTGTTTAATTTGTTTTGAATATGTTTCTGCATGCCTCCTTCTCTTCCAGACATAACGCTGGCCCCGTCATAACATTGACTTAATATTTTATTTATATCGAGACCAACATTTGACAGCTCCTCAAGTACGATGTTTGTGAGTGACAGGGCATCGCACTTGTCTGTGGTCAATACTGACAACAGCCTCTCTTTCACTGTGCAGTTCTGGTCAACATATCGAAGAACAACAGCGACATTCTCATTGCCTGTTGGGTCCTTGGTTCCATCCACTTTAATTGTAAACCATGACTCCCCATCATCTTTAACAATGTTCTCTGTCACGATTGTACTCATCAGTTCAATTAAATCATTTTGAACATCGTGTGATGTGTACGTAGCATTTTTTGGAATTGTACTGAAGGCCTGCGCTAGCTCTTTGTTTTTTCTCAGCGTGTAATCAAATAGAGACAGGAACAGTCCACTGCCTACGTCACCTCTGTCATCAACTGAATCTATGGTACCCCTCAATGGCAGTTCGTTTGATACCAGGAATTCAATAATGTCAATTATTGAAGACACATAAAGGCGGTTTCGAGAAAGCTGATCTGAATTAACTAGGGTTGAAATCTCTTTTCCTGTGGAACATCGCAATTGCTGCTCTTTCCAAATAGCCATGCAAGCCAGATGCTCTTTACAGTTAGCATGTCTGTAAAATCCTTTCGCTTTATCTGTCGCATGCTTCCAGTTGCAAAAACCAGTACTTGTAAACACAGAGTCACTCCCGCCAAATTTCCGACAGGGAAAACAAAATGCCGAATCTGTTTGCTCTGAATATTCTAGCCATTCCCTATCATTGTACCAATTCGCCGAAAAGGACCGTTTACAGTCGTTTTTATGTTGTTGTTTCTTTGGAAACTGCTTTAAACAGACCTGGACTGGCTTGTTTTTACCAAGGTCCTCTGGTACACTATACGATGACGGCGCCGGCGAGTCCTTGTTTTTGGTGGGCTGAGTGACTGGCAGTGCCGTTAGCGGGGCTGCATTGTCAGAGTCCACACTGCTTATTTGGAGCTCAGATGAGCCAGAAGAAGTAGCAGCAGGTGTTGTGGGTTCTTTCTTTTTAATCCATTTGCGAATGTCCATTGTGAAACCAACGATATGATGCAATATGCAACCTTGATATGATATGAAATAAAATATGTGTTGTGGTTCAGCGCTGTGGCACGTGACAAGCAATGACGCATCACCATGGAAACATTAAAGTGACAGACTCTAAATAACGGTTGCCTTGGAAAACTCACGCAGTTAGAATATTTTAAACTTACGTGTGAAAGGGTTAACTAAAATATTATTAATTTAGCTTAATATTCACAAAAATAAGAAAATGTGAAAATTTAATTGGCAAATGTGATTTTTAAATAGCATATTTTATCAGTAAAATCCTGTTTACATTCATGGTGATCTGAGGGGGCGGGAGAGTCCCGTTGAGGGGGCGTCGCCCCCTCACGCCCCCCCGTGGCGCCGGCCCTGAGCCTTGATGACAGAGAAACAATCGAGAGTTATTTCGCAATAAACAAATTAAAAGTTTACATAACGGTTAAAAATGTTTATGTCAGTAAGATTTGTTTAATGAAATTAATATTTTTATTCAACAAGGATCAATGCATTAAATTGATCGAAAGTGACAGTCAAGGGTTTTACACTAGTTAAAAAAAAATCTATTTCATATAAATGCTGTTCTTTCAACATTGTTCATCAAATAATTTTGCATAAAATGTATCATGGTTTCCACAAAAACATGAAACTGTTTTCAACATTGCTAATAATAAGAAATGTTTCTTGAGCAGCAAATCAGCATATTAAAATGAATTCTCATCATGAAGAATCATGAAGACTGGAGTAATGATGCTGATGTTACAGTTTTTACTGTATTTTTGATCAAATAAAGGCAGAAGAGAATTAAAAATCTTACAGACCCCAAACTTTTGAACAGTAGGCTAGTGTACAATAGTGCATTTACTATAATTAGGGTAATTTAGTAAAAGTCACTGATTAATTACAGGCGAGTTGAGAGCACAAATCACAAAATATTTAGTGGTCATGAAAACGTATTCAGATTTAGCATATTGATGATGCATTTGTAACGGGGCACTTATTATAATGTAGAGTGAAGTGCTACCTTTCTAAGGAACTTTTCAAAAGAGGAGTAGACAAATGAAAGTACCAAAATAGTTTACTCAGAACATATAGCCGGCATTTATTGAACATCAAATATCAACCAGTATGACCTTGTTTATCTTTTCTTTGTAATGTCCTTTTAGTTGTGAATATCAGTGTTTCTCTTAGTTTTGACTTTTTTTCACACAAGTTGGGAAATATGAAATAAAATAAACTCAGAGCTCTGATTAAATAACCACAAAATAATAAACCAAAGTCCATCTACCCGGGTAGTATGTTTTTTTTTTCCTTTTTAAAAGTGGGGTGAGATCTCGCGCTTATCTGTACGATGCAATGAAGAAATGGTGAGTAGAAGCAGTTCGTGTTGCAGGAAAGATGATCATTCGCGCCCTCTGCTCTTCTGCCTCGCGTGTCCGATGGTGAATTTGTCCAATGGAACTCCCTCTGGAATCATGCATCCAAAAAAAACCAACCGGAGAAAAAAATCATAAAGTAGGTAAGCTCCTTGTCGTAATTTCGACCCTTTGCTCTGTTATTTCCGCCTTAGAAGTGTGTTTGGTGGGAAAAACCCTTTTAACCAGCTCTTAAGTGTTATATTTTCTAACTTTATTACTCAGTGTGGAATAGAGCCCGACCGATATATCGGCGGGCCGATATTATCGGCCGATTTTAGGCATTTTCCTAACTATCGGTATCGGCATTTATAATGGCCGATAAATGAATATTTTAAAAAATGCGGGTACGGTGATTCATGTAAGGGTGGCGCTGCCAATAAAGCACCTAAAAGCTGTCACAAGAACTGGCAAAAATAATGATTATGAATACAACAAATATAGCAAGGAGACATTTTAATTGTTTATTAATAAACAAGTGTTTTCAGTCAGTGTCAGCCAAAGATGAAGTTGACGATGCTGACTCGCAATCTTCAGTGAGCGCGCGCCAGAGAGAAATGCACATTTCATACGATTACATGAGTCTGTCTGTCTTTCGTTTTGAATTGTTCGGTTTAAAAGTAGACATTTCAATATAGATATATTTCAATTCTCAGGTCTATACGCTGAGTTTCGGTTCATGAGACGAGCTCCAGTTCACCCGCAGGCGCCTCCGTGTCGAGATTGTCTATCGTCTGCTATATTTACTTCTTATAAATTAAATGCAGGCAAAAGGCTGATGAAACATTGATTAAAATTAAGATACAATTAAGACAAAACGAAATTCACTTTGAAACGAAAGGTTTTGTGCTTTCTGTTTGATGTCTATGTGAAAGTTTCAAAGCATTAGTGCCGCTTTCAGAGCGCTCACGTCCGTAGTGCTGAACTGTCGCGTCTGTAACATTGTTTTTTCCTCATAAATGCAAACACGAAAAATAAAATAAAATAAAATAAAATGAATATTTTATGTAGCCTGTGGAGACTGAGAGCCAACCCTTCTTCATCCGGTGGGTAGTAGCCTACTTGTGATTTGCGCAGTGTAATTCACAGAATTGATTTCTCTGCTACAAGCCTCTGTCACGTATTGTGTGAGCTTGTGACTATTGCAAGCGCGCAGCTGAGAAGTCCTGATTATATTGTCTGCTATATTTAGGCCTTCTTCTTATTTATTAAGGCAATTGGTTGATGAAACATTGATTAAAATGCGTGGCGCGAGCGATCTCCGACAGTAAACTAATTCTGCTTTGTCTAGGGTAAACAGCTGTTGCGACGCGAGCAGTAACGGCCGCGTCCGGTGTAGACACAGTGTTAAAGCTCATTCTGCCTGATAACGCTACGTTACAACATCAAGCAATATTCCAAAAATGTATATAATTTTAACACTTTATATAGGGCCATTTTGCATTAAGAGTAGCCTAGTTTCACGTTTAGTACATTTTGCTTACTAATTATTTAAAATAGTATAAAAGTACTGTACATATGTAATTAAAAACGTTTTCATTATGATATTATTCATTTTACTTTAGTAAAAAGATCTGAGTTCTTCCTCCACTGGTAGAGATTAGAGGAATTAAGAGTAAAAATAGAAGATAATAAGGTTTTGTCAGTGACACTTTTTATATATTTATTGATACAAGTTATGACTAAATTAAAAGACAAAGTCGTCGTTAGTGAAGATTATGCAACAGTATTTAGAATATAATATAATATAATATAACATGCAATGCAAACTAGTTTGGTTACAGCTCAGCTGTATAATTCTCATTCTATCATTCCCCCTGCCTCCATTACATATCTGTGTCACACAAGTGTTTGATTACCACATTTGAGTGATCATTGCAAAACGTGTTTATAAAATATATTTATTCTGTTTATAGCTACAGTGTAAAGTACCCATCAAAAGTTTGTACACACCAATAGGAAAGTGTCCAAACTTTTGACTGGTATACTGTACTATAATACACAAATAATATTGCTACTGTATTATAATATACACATAAATAATATCGGCCGATATATCGGTATCGGGCTTTTTTTACTCCCTAATATCGGCATCGGCCCCCAAAAATCCATATCGGTCGGGCTCTAGTGTGGAAAATCAAAATGGGGCTTCAGCTCTATCGTTCTGCTGTTCGCGATTTTTTGTATTCTTCTCCGAGAATCAGTGTAGCAGTTTTCCTCTCTATGCAGCGCCACCACTGCCATCTACTGGACAAGTACGTTGTGCAGAGAAAACATAACTAAAAGTAATCAAGAAATCAGATATTAAACTAGAATAACGTAATCCTGCTAGTAGGCTATTTTCAAGTGGGTTACACATTCACCTCATAAATCATGACACACTGCCCTAGCACAGGAAAGTGCATGTAAGTTTAAGTGCATACTTTTAAAATTAAAAAGTATTGGTATCGGTATCGGCGATACTGGCCCTGTATTTACTTGCTATCGGATTGATACCGAATTTTGCAGTATCGCCCACCCCTATCCGAGAGCGTACTCGATAGTGCACGAGAGAGAGACTGAGTGTGACATTTATTTAAACTTATATAAACTAATATAATTTATTTTACTGGACAATTTAAAGCTCATAACCATTAATATTTTGCTGTTACCTGAAGTACTTCGAGTGCAGTGTTTGCATCATGCAGAATTTGTCCTGAAAAGTAAATGTGATGTTTGTTACCTCAATAAATTTAAGGTCATTCCTGTTTTATTTGTGTACATTTTAATCATTAACATTAAAAGGACACTCTTTTTACGACTAAAATAACAGTAAAGGGTAAAAAAAAATGAATTCCCCAAAATTAAAACGGAATTTGCAAAAATTAAAACGGAAAAAATGTAATTTAGGAAAAAATAAAACGGAATTTGGAAAAAAATAAAACGGATTTTATAGGGCCCTAATTAGCTCTACGAAAGTGATCGGCCTATCAAGGTTTTGGCGGAGTCGCCTGCGCACTCGCAGTAGTGGCCAATAGCATAAAGTTTAATGACAGGTGATGAGAACCAATCAGACTGGATAAAATAACATGTATCAAATTCTGATTCGCCAGGGACGCAGCGACCTGCGGCCGGAAGGGGGATCTTTAAGAAACCAATTAGAGACCAGCTTCAGGTCACATGCTGCTGAAAATTAGACATCCATTTGTCCGGCGTCCCTCGCCCATGAAACATATGGAAAAACATAGAAAATAGTTAATCGATTAAAGACAAGGCCTCGACTCAGTTCACATAGAGTAAGCTTCTGTTGTTATACGTCACACGCATCACACGCATGACCAGCGTCGGCCAATAGTAAGCCTACGTGTGCCATAGTAAGCCATAGCTCTACACAATCACACTACGTAAACTGACTAGAGGCCCACAGAGAAGGAAATGAATAGTTGAAATAAAGTCGTTATTTTTGTTTGTTTTTGTGCACAAAAAGTATTCTCGTTGCTTGATAAACTTAAGATTGAGTCACTGTAGTCACTTGGACTATTTTATCGATGTCTTTAATAACTTTTCGGGGCTGGCAAGTATCAATCCCCTAAGAAGCCCATGGAGGAGTGATCCAGCTCTCAGATTTCATCAAAAATTTCTTAATTTGTGTTCAGAAGATTAACGAAGGTCTTACGGGGTTAGAACAACAAGAGGGTGAGTAATTACTAACAATTTAAATTTTTGGGTGAACTATCCCTTTAAAGTTTTTGCCCATCAAAATACTATAATAGTTAAAAGACATAACTAAACGTGACTATGTGTATTGTGATGCATTATTATTCTGCTAGAAAAAAAATGTATTATCATGCAGTAACTTACAATATTTGCTCTGAGCGTGTGTGTGACAGTGATTCATGCGCATACATGCCAGTCAGCGCGGCATCGCACGTCAAGTTCGTAGAGAGCTTTATTCAGTCCATTTTAAATTCTGATATATATTATCTAAGAATTTCAAGTAAATGCACAAGAAATCCGCACTCATTTAAGGGACGGAGAGAAAGCACTGACTCCTGCAGGATTTCATCTGACAGTACTTTTTATTTAACACTAAAAAGTTAAAATAAGCATATAATAGTCTATCTGTTCCGTAAGAGCAACGGTACCGCAGAACGAGTGTGGCATCTATATCTGAAGTTTTAAAATCTGAACTCCAAAAAGCAACAAAATTGTCAGACATCCATGAGTGCATGTTCACAGAGGAAAACAGCGCTTCGAAACTTGACAACGACGGAATCCAGCGTGTATCAGGGTTTCCGTTGTCCGGTATTTACCGGACATTGGCCGGGAAAAAAATGAAATGTCCGACAAAATTAAATCTCTCCGGTAGGGCTGCACGATGTATCTTTTAGCATCGATATCGCGATGTGCGGATCCACGATAGTCACATCGCAGGATGTGCGATGTCAAGTATAGGGATTGTAGTTGATCCGTGATTCATGATCAGTAGGCTGCGGGCCAGCAGCTCCCCGGCCCGTAATCCTTGTGATTTTCAATTTTCAATCCTGATTAATTGCAAAGTTTAACCATCATAGAGTGAGAGTTTATCAATTTGCAAGTCCTGTCAGTTTAAACATCAAGCACAAGAAGACTGGAACTTGCGCGCTGTTTTCTGTCAGCCTTACTAAAGCGTATTTTTGTCCCGCCAAAGCCTTATTTGACCGGTGAGAGTCATGTAGATGACTGACTGCTGCGCTTGTTTAACAGAACAAGCAGAGTGAAAGCCCCGGTCGCGCACGCGCACTATCACCGTCTTCAAACTGTCTTGCTCTCTCTCCCTGCCTCGCGCATATTAATGAATTGAGCTGACCGATTATCTTTGAGAATACATGATGGTAAAAGGTCGGAAGACCGAAGGTTTTTTTTTTTTGAACTACCGCTGGTTGTGAATTGTGCTAAAATAACGTTGCCTTACCTTTTCTGAAAAGCGTTCCACAAACACATTCAGATGACATAAACCACACTTTCAATTAAACAAAAAAAATAAACAAAAAAAAATCTATCCAGTGATGAAATTTTTTCTGTGTTGACACAAATCGTGTGCGATGTCCTAAACTGCCGGGATAATCACACAACATGTGCCGTGGTCCGTTAATGACAGGTCCGATTCGCGAACGAACCGATTCACTTTTGAATGGTTAAATTAACTGATATGTCCAACACTGAACTCAAGAGACATAAATCGGAAAAACTTTACAATAAGGTTCCATTTCTTCAACTCTATAGTTAACTACATTAGTTAACATTTTTATTAATATTAGTTTCTATGCAGATTTACTCCATGACAAAACCACAGTCATTCTAGAATGAATCATTCTTTCCAAATAGAGCTATTCAAGTCATCTGGTGAAATTGTTTTTATATCGCAATATATAATCGCAGAAAAATAAAATATCGCAATGTCATTTTTTACCAATATCGTGCAGCCCTACTCTCCGGTCAAATTGTCCGATTAAAATTGCCTAATAATCCCTAACACAATCTGAATTTGAGAATAAGCCTAAAATGTATAAAGCAAAAATACACCGACCTCTTGCTATGTTATAAAGGAACAGGCTCTACCGCTTGAAAGTTATTAAACAACACCGCATGCTGCATTTCAAATAAAGCACACGCCTAAAACGGCTGTAGGCTAATATAGACCTAAACAACGAACGATTGAGTGAGATGTTTCAAATATGGCCAGGCCCAGGCAGACTAGCCTTAAAAGCTTTTTTCAGAGGCCAGACGTCCACTTTTCCACAGATGTCCACTTGTCCAGAGCCAGAGCTCCACGCCTCCACCACCACCCGACGTTCATGTTTTTCCGTCTATTTGAAAGTTAGGCTAGTGGCGGCTCGTCAATAGAGGGCGCTGGGTCCCTGGCGAATCAGAATTTGATACATGTTATTTTATCCAATCTGATTCTGGTTCTCATCACCTGTCATTCAACTTTACGCTCTTGGGCCACTAGTGCGCAGGCGACTTTGACAAAACCTTGCTAGGCTGATCACTTTCGTAGAGATAATGGCAGCAGTTAAACCAAATTTAACCCGTCATTGATTTACAAAAAAACCCTTTCACAAGGCGTTCGCTGGAAGAAAAAAAAAAAAGGATAAAGGATCTCGGACCAGACCAACCCGATTTACAAATCCGGCAGCAGCCAGTGACAGAGGACAAGCTTCACTCGGAGCTTCACCCGCGCTTGTCATAAGAAACGTGTCGGCACTGAAGTTTTGTGGACAATAACGGGGGTAAGAGACCTCAAACAGCTATCTGAAATTTATTTTCGCCCCGCCCCCCCAAAAATAATTATCACCAGCCGCCACTGCATGTTGCATTCTATACGACCTGATTATGTCATTTTTTAAATTACATAGCCTGCCTCCAGTTTTCCTCAACTTGATTAATTAAGAGGCGATATGACCGGCATATCATCAAAATGTCCGTAAAACGAAATGTCCGTAAAACGAAACCATTTTTTTCTAGCAAAAACTCTGGCGTGTATTAAATTTTATGAAATAATCTGGAAAAAAGTACAAACACGGCAGAGATGGCAGGTTCAGCAGGTGGAATCAGCTAAGGTGATGTGATGGCAAACAGAGAGCAGACAAACGGCTAGTGACAACAGCGGCAATCCACCTGTCACTCAAGTGGCCACGCCCTTGATTATGCAGCATTTTAAGGCTTAATATAATTTAAACGAATGAGTTATAAATAAATTCACCCCCCTCACAGTTGTCATGAAGGGCAAAATTAGCTAAGGGGGTGGATTGGAATCCACTGCTGCTTCAATGTATATGTAATAATTGATTATAATTAAGGTATTAATCAATATTTTTCCTTCTAAATATCAAATGAGTTGAATGACTTCTCTGGAGATTTTACTTTGTTATAAAAGTTACCAGTGTGATTACTGAAATGTTCTTTTCATGTATTCTTAAATGTCTGTATTTAATACCTGAATTCAGTAACAGTGCTTGCTTATTCAGCCCGGATTTCAGAAATAAAATAGGCACTTGTTTTGTGTTTGAGAAAGGACTTCAACATGTTAAAACATATAGGGATCTATAGATTAAGAGACCATTTCTCAGTTAAAGCCTATACTTTCCATTTAGACTAAAGTTTAGCTATCCTTGAGAGAAAGAATGCATTATCTTGATGTATGAGAAGTAGGGATGGCGAAAACTAAAAATTTTCTTGACCGACCACCGAACCTCATTAGCCGGTTGAAACCGGTTAACCGATTAGTTTAAAATATGCCATGCTATTTGAAATAACAGCCATTTCGAGCCACGCCTGCAATTTCGCAACTGTCGCATCTCTCTCTGCCTCCCACTCACTCACACACACACACACACACTGCCCCGGCGCCGCGCTTCCACTCACGTCACTTTTTTTAAATCCCCTACAGCGCGAAACATGTGTCCCGCAAACGCGGCGCCGAGGAGCTTGTATGTAATCGGAGGACAAATGGCTCCTTAGTTTTGAAATGGTTTGGGTACAAGGTGATCGCGTTGAAAATAAAGGCGTTGGTCTAGCGTTAGAAGCTCATTTTAAACATTGCCGAGGCTCATTTAAGAAAATGACAGCTCCGAACGAAGAGACCCCACTTTAGTTTGAGGTAGTGCTAACAATAATAAAGAAAGATGATGATCATCATCACCTTATCTGTTACCACTGAAATGCAGATGTAATGTATTTCTACAGTATTACTACTGTATTTAAGCACTGTATCACACAAGTTGCAACTTACTGTGAAATTCTTTTTGGTGAAATGGTCCCACACACTACGTTTCTTTGCACGCTTCATCCTGTCGTCTGCCCTGGCTATAACCTCGAGTGTTTAAGCCTGTAGCCTTTACTTTTCGCAAACCTTGTGAGTGCGCGAACCCAAACGCTGTGACCTCGCGCCAAATGTTTTTATTGGTTACTCGCCAAACAGGCGAGTTATGAAAAATTGAGTGTGAGGGATTTGTTCAATTCACACAAAAATATCTTGGAATGAGATGGCTAACTGTAGTAGCGTTTAGCCCACTGTCTATAATAGCCTAATTTAGAGATCACTTTTTTTTTAACTGACTACCGACAACTTTGATCGGTTAACGTTGAGACGGTCAACCATCGGTCATCGGTTAGCATCCCTATTGAGAATACTCTCCTGTTTATAGTTCGAGCCTGGCCAAATCCAACCTTGGAAAAGCTGTGTGTCGTGTGTGTGTGTGTGTGTTAGTCTTTTTGGTCACAGGTTAAGGAACCACTGGCATTATTGGAGATTGACTGAGTTGCTGTTCTGGACATGCTGGCGCCCAGCAACCCAAATCTGCGACCTGGAAGGTCATGACGTCACGTCACTAACTTCAGCTGCATAATCGATGTAGATATGCTTCAGTCTATCTGTATATGTGTGGAAAATTACTGTTTATCTATTTTTTAGCCAATGAGAATCATTCATCTTGTAAGCAATGACCTAGCTTAGACCTTGGAAATGGTATAACTGCTGTGATCTTTGAAACTGTAAGCGGGGCGGCCTACGAACTCCTGTGAGAGTCTTGAAGCTGACTTCTGCTGATGAAACTGCAAACCATCTTCAGAAAACTTTTCTTTAATTTCTTATAATTCTGACTCTGGGTCATCATTCTTCATATCTGGTTCTGGGTCTTTGACTGTATACCCCTTACACTATATAGACCAAAACCACTTTTTGCACCAGGCTGTAAACATATTTTTTTTCTGCTGTAAAGTTGGGCATATTAACATGGGGGAGATACAGATTTGACTCACTTTTGCAGCCAACCGATGAATTGCAGTTTAATTCACTTTCTTGTTGGTTTCAAGAGAGAGACCGGGAGGTTGCCGCTTGGTTGCGACTAGGGCTGAAACGATTAGTCGACAATGTCTTATTGTCGACAAATATCTTTGTTGTCGAGTAGTCGTTTGATCCCACATGACCTAATGTAAGGGCATGCAATATTGCGATTTGACCGCTACGACGCTGTAGCGCTAGAGTGTAATGCAGCCCTTACTAATGCTATTGGTAAAAGAAAAAACAGCGCAAATTATGACGAATCCGAACGAATGCAAACGAATCCGAACTAGCAAGGTTTGTTTGGGAAAGTTTCACAAACTTCAAAACAAGAATGCTGTCGTGTGAATTACATGCAAGGCGGAACTTGCTTTTCACGGGAGCACAACATGCACGTTGGAGCACTTAAAGAGGAAACATCCCGGCAAAAGAGGAGCCGGTGAGAATTGAGTGTTCTCCAGCTAGAGCTAACTAACTAGCGGTAAATCTCTTTATTACAGAATGCAATACTACTAATACTACTAATAATATTATCAAAAATAATATAATTACAGTAATGATGATTTATTTTGCATAAAATAAAGCTTGATCGAGCTTAGTAGTAAGGGCTGTTTTTATTATTGTAACACTATTAGGTATTATGGTCTTATCACTTGCCTTTATTTTGTTCCATAATCACGATTTGCAAAAGTAGATGTTAGGAAGAATATCATAGCAGTTACTTTTTCATACAGTAAATTAAAAGGTGAATGAGAACGTCTCTGTCACCTCAATTGTCATGTAAAAAAAAAGATTGTAATTTTATACTTATAATAATGGTTTGCAGATTAATATTTTACCATTCTTTGTGTCCTGAAGTAAATGTCCCTTTTTTTGTTTCAGTTCTAAGAAAAGCAGTGGGCCTATTAAACAATGCTTAGAGAGCATTTGTGTGTGATTTGAGTTGGACCGAAATCTGAAAACTTAAAGAGAATGACATGTTTAGTTGGCTCAAAGTTTATTAAAACAACCATTTCAAAAGCTGAACTGATTTAAATTTTTTATATTATAGTAAGAATATGTATAACTCAATGTTTTAACTAATTGAAAAAGCTGAATAATCGTTCCAAACTTACTGATTAGTCAGTGAAATAACCGACGATTAGTCGATTAATCGTTCTAATAATCGTTAGATTAATCGATAATCAAAATAATCGTTTGTTGCAGCCCTAGTTGCGATACTCACTTTATCGCATTGCCTCGTGTAATGTGTATGCAGTAGTTTCAGCCCAGAGAGTGATTGCACGCAAGAGCTCCTGGTTTTGGTCATACACCTATTTAAGGTTTGGTGAGGTAAATACACATTCTCATACCAGTGAACAAAATGTTTTAATGTTATATTTGCGTATTACATATGTGTGTTCAATGGGAAATGTTTTATAGATTGTCTTTTAAGGACGCCTGAGTGTATGTGTGAGCTGGTTTGATCACGCGTGGGACACGTGTTGTTGTAATAAATGTTAATTCAATATTGTTCGCCTTATTTAAAGCCCAGTGTTTGTGAATGTTTAAATTAAATGTGCATGTTAAAAACAGCGGGTTCTTAAAACATTTAATATCTGGTTAAGAACTATTGAAACTTCTTGAATGCTGTTTGAAAAGTGTATTAATTTCTCTTTATTTAAAAGTGTACGCAGATAACTGAAGTTTGATGGTAGACTAATGTACTGTTTTTCTTTCATTTGACTATTAGCCTCTATTTTATTTCATTGTATTTCATCTACCGTATTTGTATTATACTCAATTGGAGTATTTCATTATTCCAATTTAGGCTATTTCATTTCATTTGAATTCATTCAATTTGTATTACCAATTGTCTTTCATTCCAAATAAGTGGACCAAAGAAATCAGAAAGACTTTGTCATTTAAAGCAGCACTATGTAGTTTTTCAACCTTCATAATATATTTCCAAGACCCTTGAGATGGTACATCGACTTACAATAGGTTGAATGA
Organism: Siphateles boraxobius; assembly: GCF_051911475.1. Lineage (NCBI taxonomy): Eukaryota > Metazoa > Chordata > Actinopteri > Cypriniformes > Leuciscidae > Siphateles > Siphateles boraxobius. The sequence continues at coordinate 40,330,680 of NW_027509186.1, read as the reverse complement.
CACATCTGCCATAGCCTGACAGTATCTGTATCGCTTTTAGTGGCACTATGCAACTTCAGATTTCGGGTAGTAACCCGAGCACAAAAAGAACTACAAAATTCGACTGCTTTACGGCATACCTCACTTCCCTGACTTCCTCAAATTCTGACGTGAGAGCCCAACTAGCGTTTGATTGCCGTCTGTATGTTGTTGTCATGGCCTAAGCAATAACTAAAAGGAAGAAGGCAAAGGTTTTGTTGGAGGAGACTAGAAAGAGAAAAAGGGAGAGGCCGGACGAGGATCAATATTGGTCCAGCGTTCGCTCGCTGGCGTGAGCTAGAGGAGGGGTGCCAGTATGCGGTAGTCCTGTGGGCGAAAATGCCTTGTTGATGCTAGAGGTCAGAGGAGAATGGGCCGACTGATTCAAGCTGATAGAAGAGCAACTTAGACTGAAATAACCACTCGTTACAACCGAGGTATGCAGCAAAGCATTTGTGAAGCCACAACACGCAACCTTGAGGCGGATGGGCTACAACAGCAGAAGACCCCACCGGGTACCACTTATCTCCACTGCAATTAGGAAAAAGAGGCTACAATTTGCAAGAGCTCACCAAAATTGGACGGTTGAAGACTGGAAAAATTTTGTTTGGTTTGATGAGTCTCGATTTCTGTTGAGACATTCAGATGGTAGAGTCAGAATTTGGGGTAAACAGAATGAGAACATGGATCCATCATGCCTTGTTACCACTGTGCAGGCTGGTGGTGCTGGTGTAATGGTGTGGGGGATGTTTTCTTGGCCAACTTTAGGCCCCTTAGTGCCAATTGGGCCTCGTTTAAATGCCACGGCCTACCTGAGCATTGTTTCTGACCATGTCCACCCCTTTATGGCCACCATGCACCCATCCTCTGATGGGTACTTCCAGCAGGATAATGCACCATGTCAGAAAGCTTGAATCATTTCAAACTGGTTTCTTGAACACGACAATGAGTTCGCTGTACTAAAATGGCCCCCACAGTCACCAGATCTCAAACCAATAGAGCATCTTTGGGATGTGTTGGAACGTGAGCTTCGTGCCCTGGATGTGCATCCCACAAATCTCCATCAACTGCAAGATACTAGTTTCTGTATTAATTTGGAGATTAACTGTGAAATGATTACATGATCAAATATATTAAAAACGCAATGTTTTTTTTAATGGTAAACATAACAGAAAAAAATGCGTGATTAATCTAGTTAATTTTTGCAATTGATAAAAAAAAAAGAAACATGAATAAGTATTATTCATGTTTCTTTTTATTGAATATTATGTATTTGTTAAAGGGATGGTAAAACGATTTCACTTTTCTAACTTTAGTTAGTGTGTAATGTTGCTGTTTGAGCATAAACAACATCTGCAAAGTTACAGCGCTCAAAGTTCAAAGCAAATGGAGATATTTGCTTTTAAAGAAATCAATTTCTTAGGACTACAGCAAACAGCCGGTAGGGACTACACGACATTCCTCAAGGGTTGCTGACGTCAGCAAACCCCAATAAACCCCTCCTCCGAGAATACGAAATAAGGGGAGCGAAGCCATTTTATATTGTGTTGGAGAAGAGTTATTGTGGTATAAGAGTGTTGTTGCCGCCGCAATGTCGTCGAAACACTGTTATTTTCATCAGTGCCCGGATTTCAGGTCCACTTTGTTCAGCCTTCCTAGGGTCGCGGGAGTTAGGGATCAATGGTTAATTAATTATTACCCAAATCTCGCTCTCTGTGCTGCACATTTTACGGAGGAAAGCTTCCACAATGTTGGCGAGTTCAATGCAGGATTCGCACAACAGCTTGTGCTGAAAGATGGAGCAGTTCCAACTTTAAGAACAGAAGCTGTTGTTTACTGGCCACAACCTGTAAGTATGATTTATTTTTCGTCGATGTGTTTTCCTGTAATAGTTCGTATTGTTAATTGTACGTTGTAGCAAGGAAGTAAACAAATGACAACGCTGTTTGGCTCTGCAAACCAGCTTGTTAAATGCTCATTCATACTTAACGTTATCAGACAAACACCTAACGTTACAAACTTTTTTTAAATCTCAACAGCGAACTTGGAATTAGAGTAAATTATTCTTTGATTAGAGCGTTTATGTATTGTTTATCGCTTGTTTTTCTACAGGCATGCAAAACATGATTCTGTGTTTGATTTGGCTACAGTAAAGCCAATGTTTACTGTTCGTTTTGGGTTAATAGTTCTGTCGACAGATATTTGGCTACAATCGTTCTAAAAATACAAAAGTAACCGTGCGTCCCATACAGAAATGATCACTATAGATCCGCAGTCTTTACTCAAAAAATCCCTTTGAGGATTGTAGTGTATAATTTGTTAGAACGATTATATGAAATTCTTGTTTATGAAGCTTATTTTTTTGTAATACTATAATAATTAGTACAATTAAATAACAGCGTTTCTAAAAGGTAATGAGACAACAAAAAACAAACCTTTCCGAAACGTCGTTTAACAGCCTTCTTGAACAGGTTCTGCTCGATCATCTTCACTAACATTCTCTGGGTCCGATTCGGGCTCAAATTGGTATGGTTTTATTGACGCCATCGTTTATACAACCCCAAATCAGAAAAATAGGCATATATTTGGATTGTACAGAGACATAAACTGCCATCAAGATGACATGTTTCCTGGGAAGCAAGACAATACCAGGCCTCATTCTGCACATGCTAAAACTGAGTGGTTTCTAGACACTCTGCACCATAGAAGGGATGTGCCTGCCTATTTACTGCAGTCCAGATATGTCTCTTATGGACAATGTATGACCCATCATGAAAAGGAGAATCATGCAATGATGACCAGAGACTGTTGAGCGGCTGTCTTGTATCAGACAAGTTTGGGCAAATAATCCACTAGCAAAACTCCAACAATTGACCCTTCGCTAAGCCCCGCCCTCCTTAGTTACTGTTGCTACGCCTGTCAAGCTTTAGCGTCTAGCACATCTATTACAGTGCGTAACATGCACCGGTGTCAGGCATTCCCAATGAGATAATTAGTAATTTTTGGCGAACATGTGAAATATCTGAGAGAGCAAGACAAAAGGTACTGCAGTATGCATTCGAGGGATGTATCCACAACATAATATGCAGCCGATTAGAGAATAATTTCATAAATATTTAAGCTAAAGCCGATATTCGCAGCAGCCGCCGCCTCGTACGCTGACCATTCAAATGGGAAACACACAAATTGAGGAACAGCTATGTTCGTGCACAGCAGGGTAAGTGAAATGTGAAACTAATAATTATACATCAAACACTTTATCCATAAATCTTGTGGAATAACACTAACACCGGGAGAGCCGCGATCGGATTGGGTTAAAGTTAACGTTACTCAGGAAGGGGTAGTAGGCCGTCCATTAACAAAATGCTGAAATATATTTTAAAGTATGTCAGTGAGCCTCCCTCTTGTCTTTAAACGTCTTATTTTATGTTAAAACATGTACATTATGAACAAAGAACCGTCATTATTTCCAACTTACAAGCAATATGTGTTTTTGTTAATCCTGTCGACACTTAGTTGTGAATGGGGTCTCCCACACTGTTGATCCACGCACATCATTTCTCACCTTGGCTTTTAGATTTTCGGGAAGGAAAACAAATTACACTCCTCGTCCAAACTTTTAGGATACCGGGTATCAGATTTGCACAATCCATACGCACAACGCTTCGGCATGTTTCCCTCGCTCGAAAGCTCGCCAGACCTCCCTCGCCTAGTTACGGTTGCTAAGACACGATTGGCCAGTGGCGGTTTTCGGGCGGGGCTTAGGGTCAATTAAAAAAATCTAAATTAGGTCAATTAATCCTCAACTCCCAAATGATTAAAAAGTTAAATTAAAAGGTTAAGGTGATGTGACACAGTGGTAAACAGGTCTCTGTCCCAACTTTTTTGGTGTGTGTTGCAGCCATCAAAATCAAAATTTGTTCATATTTACAAAATACAATGTGGTCAGTGAAAACATTGGAAAATGTTTCTTTGTACTTTTGTCAGCTAATAAAAGGTTAAATAGAATGAACAAATCAGATTCTTGATTTTATTGCATTATACAAAATGTCCCAACTTTTTCTGATTTGGGGTTGTAATACATCAAAGCACAAACTAGGCTACCGGTAAAGGTACGGGGCGTGTTGTTTCCGGAAAATGTGCACTAGGCGGTTAGCGAATCACAACACACTGGGCCAGCTAAACCAATCTGAGCCCATTGCGTAGTTTTGAGGGACTGGCTTCATAGAACCAGGAAACCATCAGACCGTTTTTACGAGGAGGGCAGAATAAAGGTAAAATATATAAAAATTGTGCAATTCTTTTAAAAACGAAGCATGAACACACGTTACAGTGCACCCCACAAACACAATCAAGCCTTTGAAAAAATGTGTTTTACCACCCCTTTAATATCTGCACAATTAATGTGTATGCCTCTGCCATCCAGCAACCCTATAATATAAATCGCAGCTGTTTGTCACCAATATTAATCAAAAAACAAAAAAGAAAGAGAAAATTACTTTCGCTGCTTTAACAAAGATAATTAAATTACTTATATTTAATTCATACATTGAAGACTATATGCAGTGTTATTTTACATTTGATAATTCAATGTCTGACTCTGAACATGAATACAGTTAGATTTACCTGAAAAAAAATCATTTATATCTTTGTTCTATTGTATTTATGTAATTGTAATTTGTGTATTACTTTCTATGCAGATTTACTTGATTACAAATCACCCATGTCATTCTAGAATGATTCATTCTTTCTAAATAGAGCTATTCAAGTCTGGTGAAATTGTTCATATCGCAGGAAAATAAAATAACGCAATGTCATTTTTTCCTATATCGTGCAGCCCTAGAGATAATCAACACAAATACCTTCAGATTCACTCTTTCAGCTGAAGGATGCATGAGAAAAGACACATTAATTACCGTCCTACCTAACAGTAACTGCAATTCATCTAATACACAGGACACAGATATGGCTATAAACATACATTAACATCAAAATGAAAGCAAAACCCATTTAAACGAAATTTCCACGGACCAAAATGATATGTGGAGTTTTTTATAATTTATTTTTAAACGCACTTTAAGCAAACAAAGTACAGAAAAAGCAACTCGTAATCTGAAAATAGACATAAGTTTAGGTCATGCAGCAAACTTACATAAATCAGTTCACAATAGAAACAATCCAGGGCAGGCAGCAAAGAATCACGAAGAGAATAAACAGTCCAAGAGTAATCCACGGAAAGACAAAACCACATACAGAAACGCTAAGAAACGTTCACCAGGGCAAAACAAAACTTCGCAATGAGAATCTTCTTCTTCATCGGTTTTTTTATTGGCAGTTTGCAAACAAAGTGCATTACCGCCATCTTCTGGATTGAGGTGTAAACTCTTTGGGATGTCATTTTATATATGTTACTAAACAACAAATACATAAAAATAAAAATAATAAAACCTACGTTTCTTTCATTATGAGTTTCTTTCATAAAGATCATAACATCCTTGATTATAAATTGCATGCCAGGCAAACTCAATAGTTTTTTTTTTAACTCAATCCATTTTCTGTTGCCTTCGAAAATGAAAATGATTTAGGTTTCCAACGTTTGTTTCAATTGTGTTGTTTTAAATGTTGCCGGCACCACACCCGTGCACAGAGAATCATTTATAATACTCAGTACAGCAGGACATAAAATAGCAAAGCATGATTGGAACAGACAAGTTGGTACAGGATCAACTATGGATCAACCAGGATCCCAGGACTGACTGGATGCGCATGCGCGTGCGATCTGTGTTTGTGTTTGGAGCTCCGTCGAATTGATTCATTAATCGCTGATTTTCTTCTTTACCACTCATTTATAAACAAGCACTTTCTATTTTTATATCATGTGAACTTATCCTCGACACTATTCCTTATAAAAAACAATCGGATTGCTTTGATATCGCTACTTAGATCCAACTTTCCGAATCTCGGCTACTAGCCTTTAGCCCGCTAGCATTTCACGCGTGGCCTCGCGCCTATCGACCCTCTCATTTTACACCCGTTTGACTGAAAGGATACGTGTTATATCCATCATTTCAGTCCTAAATTAGTAGTGATATTGGTAGTATCACTACTAATTTACTGTTCATCTGTTATAATGGCGAACATATCGGATGTGTGTCTAACGTTACCTCTGAGTGCAGGTGAGGACACATTCGAGCTGGTTTCGGTACGATTGGAGCTGGAGTCGGTGGAGAAACAGATCCGCGTTCTGCTGGTGAAGCAAGCCGAGCTGCGAGATCGGCGATCAACGCTCGAAACATCACGCGCCGATGCTCACAAGTCAGTGGTTAGTAACTTTTTGACTCCGACTTCGTCTACTCCGTGCGTTTCTCTGCCCAGGAGGACGCGATCATCTCTGCCTTCATTCACTCCGGCACCGAGGCAACACCACGGACCCTGGGTGATCCCACAGCGGAAGACACGAGCCAGGACCAGACCAAGGACTTCCCCCCCCCTCCCGGTCTTCGAGATCTCCACCCGGAACCGCTTCTCCCCTCTTCGCGAGCCGGAACGTGACGCCGCCGTGATCATCGGCACTTCCATGGTCCGTCATGTCCGTGCTACCTCAGGTAAGCGTAAGGTGCGCACTCACTGTTTTCCTGGTGCTCGTGTTCTTGATGTCGCCGCACAGATTCCCGAGATCCTGAACGGTGACGAGCGCGTCGGAGCTGTGGTCCTACACGCCGGGACGAACGACATCAGGCTGCGGCAGACGGAGGTTCTGAAGAAGGACTACAGAAGCCTGATCGAGACGGTTCGCAGCACATCGCCTGAAGCAACTATCATCGTGTCTGGACCGCTTCCCACGTACCGACTAGGACAAGAAAGGTTCAGTAGATTATTTGCTCTAAATGAATGGTTAATGTCATGGTGTAATGAACAGAAACTGCTCTTTGTAAATAATTGGAATCTGTTCTGGGAGCGACCTAGGCTCTACCGTGCTGATGGCCTGCACCCCAGCAGAATCGGAGCGGCTGTTCTGTCCGACAACATCTCCAAGACGTTACACACCATATGACTAGTAAGTCAAAGTCCAAATCACAGTCTTTGCTGTCCCAACTTAATTGATATAAGTAGTGTAGAACATTATATAGAAACTGTGTCTATTCCTCGCTTAGTGAGGCCAAACAATAAATCTAGTGTAGGATCTAGCAAAAATCTTATTGTAATTAAACCAGAAAATCTAAATATCAGTGAACAAAAACAATTTCTAAAGCTAGGTCTTCTAAACATTAGATCGCTCACACCTAAGGCGGTTATTGTAAATGAAATGGTCACAGATAATAGTTTCGATGTACTTTGCCTTACTGAAACCTGGCTTAAACCAAATGATTATTTCGGTCTAAATGAGTCCACTCCACCAGGATACTGTTATAAGCATGAGCCCCGTCTGATCGGTCGTGGCGGCGGGGTTGCAACAATCTATAGAGATATTCTTAATGTTACTCAGAAAACAGGTCACAGGTTTAATTCGTTTGAAGTACTTGTGCTAAATGTTACGCTCTTAGATGCAAGAAACAAATCCATATTATCTCTAGCCTTGGCTACCCTATATAGACCTCCAGGGCCCTATGCTGATTTCCTAAAAGAGTTTGCATACTTTCTCTCAGATCTATTGGTCAATGTCGATAAAGCAATAATTGTTGGAGACTTTAACATACACGTAGATAATACAAATGATGCGTTAGGGACTGCGTTTACAGATTTATTAAACTCCTTTGGGGTCACGCAAAACGTCAGCGGTCCCACTCATCGTCTAAATCATACACTAGATTTAATTATATCATATGGAACCAATCCAACTGATATAAATATTATACCGCAAAGTGATGATCTCACTGATCATTACATGGTAACTTGTATAATACGTACTGCTGAAATTTGTCACGTTGCGCAACGTTATCGACCAGGCAGAACAATCCTTCCAACCACTATAGATAGATTCTCAAATAGCTCAAATACTGTTAGTCAAAATGACTAGCAGTTTGAGCACCATGTTCTCTAGTACACTAGATATTGTTGCACCAATTAGATTAAAAAAGGTAAGAGAGAAAACTAAAGCACCATGGTACAACAGTGCTACGCATGCAATCAAGAGAGAAACTCGTAACTTAGAGCGTAAATGGAAACAAACTAATTTAGAGGTCTTTAGAATCGCGTGGAAAGACAGTATGTCACGTTATAAAAAGGCTCTAAAAGCAGCAAGGGCTGAGCATCTCCGCAAACTAATAGAAAATAACCAAAATAATCCAAGGTTTTTATTCAACACCGTGGCTAGACTAACAAATAAACAAACATCACCAGAGCAAAATATTCCATTACAATATAGTAGTAATGATTTTATGAATTACTTCAATGAGAAAATAGAAAGCATCCGAAACACAATTGTAAATATACAATCCTCTATGATGTCTTATGATTCAGCCTCAATTATGGCCCCTCTAGAACAACTACACCGATTTACAACTATAGGACAGGAAGAGCTAAATAAACTTATCATTGCATCGAAACCAACAACATGTTTATTAGATCCAATACCCACTAAACTACTGAAAGAAGTGTTACCTGTAGTCGAAGAGCCTCTTCTTAATATTATTAACTCGTCTTTATTTTTAGGTCATGTTCCAAAAATATTCAAGCTGGCAGTAATAAAACCTCTCATTAAGAAACCGCAATTAGATCCAAATAACTTAGCAAATTACAGACCCATCTCAAATCTTCCATTTATGTCTAAAATACTAGAAAAAATTGTGTCCGCTCAATTGTGCTCTTTCTTACAAGAAAATGATATCTATGAAAAATTCCAGTCGGGATTCAGACCGCATCATAGCACAGAAACTGCGCTAGTTAAAATTACAAATGATTTACTTTTAGCTTCTGACCAAGGCTGTATCTCAATACTAGTTCTACTCGATCTAAGCGCTGCGTTCGACACTATCGATCATAAAATACTCCTGGATCGACTACAAAACTACACTGGTGTTCAGGGACAGGCATTAAGCTGGTTTAGATCTTACTTATCAGACCGTTACCATTTTGTCTGTCTAAATGGGGAAAAATCAAAGATAACGTCAGTAGACTATGGAGTGCCGCAAGGATCGGTGTTAGGCCCTCTGCTATTCTCAATATATATGCTGCCACTTGGTAATATTATAAGAAAACATGGAATTAATTTCCACTGTTATGCTGATGACACTCAATTATATATCTCATCACGACCAGATGAAAACACTAACTTATCTAAATTGACAGAGTGTCTAAATGATATAAAATGCTGGATGACGTGTAATTTCCTGCTATTAAATTCAGATAAAACGGAGGTACTACTTATTGGTCCAAAAAACTACCCACAAAATCCCTTACAATACAACTTTAATTTAGAAGGATGTCCTGTTACTTTATCCACTACAGTAAAAGACCTGGGTGTTATACTAGACCGCAACTTGACTTTCGAAAATCATATTTCATATATTACAAGAACAGCCTTTTTCCACCTTAGAAACATTGCTAAGCTACGCAACATGCTATCTGTTTCTGATGCAGAAAAGTTAGTTCATGCTTTCATGACCTCGAGACTAGATTACTGTAATGCTTTATTAGCTGGCTGTCCTACATCCTCAATTAACAAGCTACAGTTAGTGCAAAATGCAGCTGCTAGAGTTCTTACTAGATCAAGAAAATATGATCATATAACACCTATTTTATCATCTCTACACTGGTTACCTATTAAGTTACGTATCAATTACAAAGTATTCCTACTGACCTATAAAGCCCTAAATGGTTTAGCTCCTGTGTATTTAACAGACCTTCTATCGCCATACAATCCATCGCGCTCTTTAAGATCACTAAATTCGAGGCTTCTGGTCATTCCTAGGATATCTAAGTCCACTAAAGGAGGGAGGGCGTTCTCGCATTTAGCTCCTAAACTCTGGAATAGCCTTCCTGATATTGTACGAGCCTCAGACTCGCTGTCCCAGTTTAAAACTAGATTAAAGACGCATCTCTTTAACCAAGCATTCACTTAATGCTTAACCTTTGATACTGCTGAATCGGTTCGAATGCATTAACATTATGAACATCAGCTATGCTAATTATTTCCCATCTGCCTTTCTGCTGTTATCTCGGGACGCTAGTCCCGAGGTAAATAGCGTTCGTCAGCTCCAGTTTGTATCCAGCCTCTCACGGAGACTTCAGATGCCCCAACGCCTGTGAAGAGACGACTCGACGCCTGTGAAGAGACGACTCAAAGCCGGCGATATGTTATGCCATAAATTAATACTTGATTAACTAACTGTATTTTTCTATGTACATTTCCGAAATGCAATTTCTGTAAAGCTGCTTTGAGACAATGTGTATTGTGAAAAGCGCTATACAAATAAATTTGAATTGAATTGAATTGAACTATGGAAGTGGCAATTTTCATTTTTGAAACCTCATTACAAAGAGAATGAGAGTCCAATAAATAAAAATTTGAGAGAAGGATACCGGAAAATTCAGAAGTAATTGAGGGAGGAAGAAATGAAAGAAGAGCAGAAATAATAAAATTACGAATGTTATCAATCTTGGAGCTGAAAAAAATCAAGAAACTTATTACAGAGGTGTGTATGTTGAAGCTGGAACAGTTGAATAACTGTTACATTTGAGTAGTTTGTTAATAGAATTAAACAATTGTCTTGGGTTAATCTTATTGTTGTCAATTATCTGTGCAAAATAAGCAGACCTTGCCGATGCAATTTGGGTCCTATATTCAAGTAATTGTTCCTTCCAGGCCCCGGTGAAAGGCGGTCAAGCCAGACACACAGCACCTACGCTCCATTGTACGACACAACGCCTTCATAGCACACAGATTCTCATTATACCAGGGAGAAGAACGACCGAAGGACACCAGACGTGATTTCAAAGGTGCAAATAAGTCCAGGTCAGACGAGAAAACAGAATTTAACATGAAAACTTTATCCTCAAATGCATCAGATGGAGAAAAAATGCTCAAGGAAGAACCAATAAAATCAGAGAAATCAGAGGGTTCAATCGATCTCCATTTGCGATAGTTAGAACACAGTTACCAAAAATAAGTTAAAGTGATTAAATAAAATTTTTGATAAAACAAAGTTTATTAATACGAACTCAGAGCGCTCCCTTATATATCTACAAAGGAAAGGGTTAAAAGCGCTACATGGGTATATAAGGGTAAGTGGCAGAGCAGTCTTTGGGAACCTGTAACCAGGAAAACCCCCATGCAGTGCTGTGTAATGTCTTCCCGAGGCTTAAACTCGTAACACACTCACACACCACTGTGTGTCTCTGTCAGGGATGCATTTCTTGCTCTTAGATTCATCTTTGAGCAATTGGTGTCATGTATTTATTATTTCTGAATTGGCTTCTAATTGTTTACATGTGTAAATTACACAATATTTTTACCTGACAAATAAAATGTTATATTTGATTTAGTCTGGACTCTCTTGAAATCATTATGACCAGACTACGAGGCTGATGCTATCGCAGATCTGTGTCCAGGATAGATCAAACTAAAGGCGCATGTATTGTTGTTTACAATGTTTTACACAATTATGTACTGTTTTAAACAATACAATATACAATATTTTTTATTGTTTAAATCAATTTTGGGTTTATTGCCTCCATATCTTTGCTCTCTTACCCAACACAAACCTGTTGGAGTTTATTCTTTGCGCTCACAGGATTTGTATACCCTCTCAGTTCCACTCGCTCGAACTGAATTTGGAAAACAAGCTTTTCGATATGCGGCACCCAGCGATTGGAGCTTTTTACAAAATGACCTGAAATTGCAGACCCTGGTGTCAATGAATATGTTTAGATCTTTGCTTAGTGAGTTATTAAAGGAAGAAACAATTTGTAAATGTTTTTAATTGTTTTGTGGATTGGTAATCCTCAACTGGAAATCCTCACAGATACCATTTCTTTCTAAAAAGGAACATAGTTGTGAGGTAGATTCGAAAAGGTAGAAAAGGTAGACTCAAACACACAACCCATGAATTAATACAAACAAAATGTGAAGAAAAGTATCATTCCATGTACAACAATAAGATTCAAACCTTTGGGTAATGCTTTACAAAAATATATTATTAGTATTACATTATTATATTATAAAATATATAACTACTTCAGTTAACATGAACTAAGAATAAATAATACTTTAAGCATTTATTAGTCTTAGTTAATGTTAATTTCAACATTTAATAATGCATTATTATATTCAAAAGTTGTGTATTAAAATTAGTTAATGCACTGTACATTTACATTTAGTCATTTAGCAGACGCTTTTATCCAAAGCGACTTACAACTGAGGACTAAAGCAAGCGAGTCATCGTGAAGAGGCAAGAACAATGCAAGAAGTGCTCAAAATACAACGTTCAGGCATTGCTCAGAGTAGCAAAAACCAGACAAGGGAAGATGTAAAGGAGAAGAAACTTTTTTTAAATTTATTTATTTATTTTATTTATGTTAAGTACTCAAGGAAGAGATGAGTTTTCAGTTGTCTTTTGAATGCTGTCAGGGATTCTGCATTACGGACGAGGGTGGGGAGATCATTCCACCCGCATGGAACCGTGAATGAGAATGTTCTGGAGAGTGCCTCGCTCTGATGGTACCACAAGCCGTCGCTCATTGACCGATCGTAGGCTTCTGGAAGGGATGTAGACTTGTAGTAGGGAGTGAAAGTAGGAAGGAGCTAAGTCTGTGGTAGAACTGTAAGCAAGCGTCAAAGCCTTGAATTTGATGCGAGCAGCGAGTGATAGCCAGTGCAGTGAGATGAACAGAGGAGTGACTTGGGCCCTTTTGGGCTCGTTGAAGACAAGGCGGGCTGCAGCATTCTGGATCATTTGTAGAGGTTTAGTTACACATGATGGAAGTCCAGCCAGAAGAGCATTGCAGTAATCAAGTCTAGAGATAACCAGGGCCTGGACGAGAAGTTGTGTTACATGCTCAGTTAGGAAAGGCCTGTTCTTCCTGATGTTATGCATAGCAAACCTGCATGATCGAGCTGTCTTTGTAATGTGGTCTGTGAAGGACAGCCGGTCATCAAATATTACTCTCAGATTTCTGACCGACCTTGATGGGGTGATCGGGGATGTATCTAGCTGGATAGTGAAGTCGTGCTGTAGAGATGGATTGGCAGGGAGGACGAGAAGCTCAGTCTTCGCCAGGTTGAGCTGCAGGTGATGTTCCTTCATCCATGCCGAGATGTCCGCCAGACAGCTTGAGATACGTGCAGCTACTGTGGGATCATCTGGTTGAAATGAGAGGTAGAGCTGGGTGTCATCAGCATAGCAATGGTAAGAGAAACCATGTGCCTGTATGATGGGTCCCAGAGATGTGGTGTAAATGGAGAAGAGGAGGGGTCCAAGAACTGAACCCTGAGGAACCCCTGTGTTCAGTTGATGTGCTTTGGATACCTCGCCTCTCCATGCGACCCTGAAGGACCTGCCTGTGAAATAGGACTCAAACCAGTGGAGGGAAGTTCCTTTGATGCCCAGTGATGAGAGGGTGGATAGAAGGATCTGATGATTCACAGTGTCGAAGGCAGCAGAAAGATCCAGCAGAATGAGAACTGATGATTTGGAAGCAGCTTTTGCGATCCGTAGGGCTTCTGTGACCGACAGTAGTGCAGTCTCTGTTGAATGCCCTTTCTTGAAGCCAGATTGGTTGACATCTAACTGGTTGGTCAGGGACAGGAAAGATTATACTTGGTTGAAAGCAGCTCGTTCAAGTGTTTTCGCAATGAATGGTAGGAGAGAGACTGGTCTGTAATTCTCTAAAGTGATGTGTCTAAAGGCCTGTTCACACCGGGACGAATTTCGCGCGCGATATTCGCCGACGTTTAACGCCTCGTGATTAAACAAAGGGCGCCAATGTGAGTGTGCACACCGACGCGAAAAACGCCACGCGTAAAAGCGTCATTTTTTAAAAAACGCCTTGGGTTCGTTTTTTTGGATCAGACCAATGAGATTGGCGCTTTTGCTCACGTGTCTGGAGCTTCTGAAGTTACAGTAAAACACAACTTGGGGGCGCTCAAACACAAAACGGTCTTGCCGAGCACACATACATAATGGCGAAGAAGATATACGCCAAGTAGCGTCTACCATAGACATCTATGGCGTCTACACACTGCCGGGAAGAAGACGAGGATGATGCAAGCCAAGATAAATGTAGAGCTGCTGGTCTCGTTGTTGTCGGAACATAAGGAACTGTATGACAAACGCGACAGCGACTACAAAAATATTGATAAATGAGAGAACTGTTATGGAGTGGTATTGCAGAGCAAATGGTCCTTGATGGTGAGTTGTCTTTCATGTACATAGGCTTGTAACTTTTTCCAACATTTTCTGTTATTTCTGGGTTATTTCTGTTTTACATTAAGCGACATCTAATGTCAGGGAATGAATTTGCATGTTCACTCGGCTCATCGTCAGCAAAAATCGCTTGGGTGTGAACACAAAAAACGCGTTGAAAAACGCGGGCGAATAACGCGCGCCGATATTCGTTCCGGTGTGTACGGGCCTTAATGTTGTTATGTTAAGCAGTGGAGTTACCCGAGCCTGCTTGAATGCTGTAGGGAAACTAACACTGCACTGTGAACTAACATAAACAATGACTATAAATTGTATCAACTAACTTTAACCAACTATATTTTAATTAACTAATATTAACAAAGATTAATAAGTACTGTAAAAAAATGCTCATACATCATGTTGGCTAATACATAAACTAATATTAACAAATGAGACCTAATTAAAGTGTTACCGAACCTTGTTACTTTTAGCTCTTAAACCTTTATTAGCACCAAAATTAAACAGGACTTACTTACTAAAAACAAAAAACAAAAAAAACTGAAGAACTCCAAAGGTAGCCTGGCATACCAGACCTACATCAAGATCTTAGGTCTGGGAACTCTCCATTGGCATGCCTCAATCCGAGGGGCGGGATAAACGGTTGTCTTTCAAATTCCCTCTACACACAATAGGATAGCGCTACAACCAACCAGAGCAACGAAGAAGGTGACGTAGTCAGAGCGACGGAGTCAGAGTCAGAGCTTCTTTGTTCTTGTTTCAAAGAAAAGTTTAACTTCAAATCCTCCAGAGTCACGGCCAAAGCCGAATCAAAAGACCGCTGTTACCCAGCAGCAGCAGCCATTCTTTGTTTTCAAGTAGCAGTGAACCGTCGCAACTCTGTCATCATTATGTTAAGCCCGCCCGCCGACTCTATACACGATCTGATTGGCCTGACCAGTTTTTGTTTTTTCCAGCTCTAAAGTCAACGGAGAGTTGCTAGACCACACTGGCTGCAAAATAATTTTTGCTGCCGCTAGGGTGCGTCTAGATTTCTAGGCTACTCCAAAGGCACAAAAACAAGAAAACCAAAATTTTTGAAGTTGTTGGAAAGTGCTGTTTATGTCATTGTCCCAGATGCTCTCCAGAGTATATAAAACATCTGGTATTGGTTGTAAAGTGTAAAGATAATCACGACATGCTTTACGGAAACGACGTCACACACATCAACAACAACATATGAAGCACGAAGATACTTGCACACATTTCAAACGTGATACTCGACGATGGAAAAAGCTAAGAAAACGCAGTCGGAATAGACTAGGAAAAGGAAAAGAGAATCTGACCGCGTGAGGAACCGGATAAGAGTCCCACTTAGTCAGGCTTTCACTGTTAAAGTTGATTCCTGCGATTATCATGAGAACAGTTGTGAATATCTCACATAATTATCAGGAACTAAATAAGGCTACATGTTGTAAATAGTGTAAACAAGCGCTATTTGCAAACTATTGTGATAAATTGCAATAATCATGTCTAACGACATCATAACGGACAATGTTATGAAATAATGCGCAGACATGTAACTTTATTGATATCATCTGGCATTTTGTAATGTTTACATTACACACACAAAAAAACACAAATGAAATTATATAGTAGGCCTAGGCTATTTATTTAGCTGCAACCATGTAAAAACGTAATAAGCCATCAAACGAGGTAGGCTACTTTAACGTTATTATAAGGTAGGCTAACGCTTGGCAAACTCATTATTATCCTATTACCATCATCAGTAGTTCATCTTCGATAGCACAATATATAAAATTATGCAGTAACCTAATATTTGTATGAAATCGTGAAACATTACCTGGTCAATGGACATCTTCGGAGTCTAGGAGGGGGGGGGGGGAGGGGGGGTATCAGGCCGTGAGTGCAGTTCTACCAGAAAGACTCGGAAGAATACATACTGTAACAATAAATACGTTTATTGATAGCCCAGCAAGCAATAAAGTTCTTTGGCGTAGGCCCCGTCCATAGCTCGCAATCCGAGGGTCCGGACTCTGCATTTCCTGCCTGAAGACGAAGGCAGCGGCGCAGCTGACCCCCTGGGAGGTATAGGAAGGGACCATCCTGGTGGTGGTTGGAAGGATGGAAGGGAAGATGGAGGTAAATGAAAGCGTCAGCATCTGCGAACTCAAACATGTGTAAGTACCGGTCTTTTATACCGCAAGTATTAGACACGATTGGATAGATGAGAAGGTAATAAGTGACATAGTAATTGAGTCTTCCTGGCAGAACTTAACGCTTAAGCTTCCATAGATGCTCTGCGTGAGTGGTATTTACCGAGGCCCTGGACTCGGGTATAGTAAACAGCTATTAAAGGGTTAGTTCACCCAAAAATGAAAATTAAGTCATTAATTACTCACCCCCATGCTGTACCAACCCCGTAAGACCGTAAAACCCCGAGAGTTCAAGAGATTTCCGCGCGCATGCGTCGTGGAAATCTCTTGAAATCTCTTCTCAGGCCCACGAGGAAGAAAAGGAATAGTCGAATAAAGTCGTTATTTTTGTTTTTTTTCCCCGCTCAAAAAGTATTCTCGTTGCTTGGTAAACTTATAGTTGAGCCACTGTAGTCACATGGAATATTTAAACATTTTCTTCAATGACTTTCTGGGGCGTCAAGTTTCATCCCCTTAGGCAGCCTATGTAGCAGTGATCCACCTCTCAGATTTAATCAAAAATATCTTCATTTGTTTTCCGAAGATGAACGAAGGTCTTACGGGGTTGGTACAGCATGGGGGTGAGTAATTAATTACTTAATTTTCATTTTTGGGTGAACTAACCCTTTAACTATTTTATGCATGAATTATGACAACCTCAGACAGTATTTTTGTCCTATGTGTTTTCTTTGCTCCAAGGACATGAAAAAACAAGTTTTGACTTTCTGATAGCTGTCCACTGCTGCAATCTCTAAACATAAACGGATTTATTTAGAAAAATTAAGCATTTAAAGTTTATAAACATGCTCTCAGTAATTACATAATTTTTATTTTTTAACAGGGAATCCATCCTGAAGCAGTGGATTGATTACTTGTGAGGAAGCCAAAAACCTCTAGCAGAAGTGGTATGAAGTCCACTCTTTACAGGGCCTACACAGGTGATTAGATTTGCATTATTTTATGTCTAGCAAAAATATGTACAAATTAAAGGGCTTTTAAAAATATTATTTCTATTTTCTTTTGGTTTGTTTTTAGGTCCTATTCCCAATAATCTGGTGCTCTCTTCTGTGGAGTCTTTAATAAGTGTTAGGCCTCAGTCACTGATCTGCAAGGCTCTGCATGGCTTGTCAGAGATGAATCTGGTGGAGTCTAAGTTTGGCCTGGTACCCAAAGTTTCTATGCTGTCCTATCACTGCCCTGCTGAGTCATCAAGGGATTGTAATGATTAAACGACGATGGTTCAGTTGCAAGTAAACAGTGTTTATTGAGAGAGAGAGCAGGTAAGTGACTGGGAGCGTGAAGGAAATAATGTCCAGTGAGATGAAGCACTTGGCAGCACAGGACTTCTGGAGAAGACTGAAGGCTGATGGTGATGAATTATACAGGAAGACGGAGATGAAACAGGAACCGGAGATCAGGAAGTGAGTAGCATGGTAGACTGCAGTGCTGGATGACAACGAATAACAGGAACTGAAGACAGGCGGGAACACAGCGAGAAAAAGGCAGAAACACACGGGAACATCCACACGGGATCATCCACACAAAAACATCCACAAACAAAAAAAATCCACAAAACAGAGGGTGAAAACAGAGGGACTAAATTGTGATCGTTGATCAGCTGTGGCTGGTGCGCTGATCAGACGTGGTTGGTGGAGATCAGCAGCACTGATCAGCGACTCCGCCCACACGTAAACACACAAACACAATACGAAAAAAGAGACAGCGAATTCATGAACCGTGACAGGGATGCTGTCAAACATGCAGAAGCCCTTTCCCTACGCTTCGTCTGTATGGGTACAAATTTAAAGGAAGATTTAAATTTGTCCCGAATTTCCATATGTTTTTCTGAGAAAGCTTGGCAGTCATTCAAGAACTAAGCACAGTAATTGAAAAAGACACACGGGACCAGTCACAGTCTTCTCTATGGAACCAAATGTGTACACCAGGCATTACATCAAGTAGATTCTGTGAGTTGTGTCATGTCAGAGGAGAGTCTACCAGCCAGGCACTAGCTGCCCAAATCATCAAAGGGGTTCGTCAGACTTCTGCAATGAAGCGTGGACTGGATCTTGAGCCTGAAGTGCTATTTCAGTACTCTGGTATGATGAATGTGAATGTTTTACAGTGTGGGTTTGTTGAACATCCTGATGCGCCACACCTTGGCACAAGCCCTGATGGCAGAGTCTATGAACCCTCCCTTTGGACTTGCTGAGGTAAAATGTCCTGACGTTGATGACATTTCTCAGGTGACATAAAATTTGTATAAATACTATATAGCCATTCAGCACATTTGGAGAGATGAGAGTTTAATTGTCTTGATAAGGGGCAAAGTAGAAATTTTTTTTCTTTAATATATACATTAATGTGTATTTTAACTCTAGGAGTTGTTAAACTAATACTGGTGGTGATTGATTGTTTGTTTCTCTGAATCTCTTCGAGGCCAACAGGTAGTCCTTCTCCATGGCCTCAACGAACTCCTCCCAGGCCAGATTTTTTGCCTCCACAACCACCCGGGCTGCAGTCCACTTGGCCTGCCGGTACCCGTCTGCTGCCTCAGGAGTCCCACAAGCGACCCAGGCCCGATAGGACTCCTTCTTCTGCTTGACGGCATCCCTTACTTCCGGTGTCCACCACAGGGTTCGGGGATTGCCGCATCGACAGGCACCGGAGACCTTACGGCCACAGCTCAGAGAGGCCGCATCGACAATGGAGGTGGAGAACATGGTCCACTCGGACTCAATATCTCCAGACTCCCTCGGGATCCAGTCGAATCTCCGCCGGAGGTGTGAGTTGAAGATCTCTCTGACCGGAGACTCGGCCAAACGTTCCCAGCAGACCCTCACAGTACGTATGGGTCTGCCGAGTCTGTCCAGCTTCCTCCCCCATCATCGGATCCAACTCACAACCAGGTGGTGATCAGTTGACAGCTCCGCCCCTCTCTTCACCCGAGTGTCCAAGACATGTAGCCGGAGGTCGGATGAAATGACCACAAAGTCAATAATCGACCTCTGGCCTAGGGTGTCCTAATGCTACGAGCACAGGTGGACACCTTTATGCTTGAACATGGTGTTCGTTATTGACAAACTGTTACTTGCACAGAAGTCCAATAACATAACACCATTCCGGTTCATATCAGGGGGGGCTGTTCCTCCCAAGCAAGCCACTCCAGGTGTCGCTTACGCTGCTCAAGTGGGCGTTGAAGTCCCACAGTAGAAGGTCGGAGCACTTTCCAGCACCCCTCCCAGAGACTCCAAGAAGGCTGGGTACTCTGCACTGCCGTTTGGCCCGTAGGCGCACATGAGAGTGATAGACCTAGCCACGACCTGAAGGCGCAGGGAAGCGACCCTTCCGTTCACCGGGGTGAACACCAACACATGGCGGCTGAGCTGGGGGGCTATAAGCAAACCCACACAAGCCCGCCACCTCTCACCATGGGCAATGAGTGGTAAAGAGTCCACCCTCTCTCAAGGAGTATGGTTCAAGAGCCCAAGCCGTGCGTGGAGGTGATCCCGACTATCTCTAGTCGGTAGAGAACCCCATGGGGGGAGGCCCGGCCATCAGGCACTCGCATTCGTTGCATATTTGCACTCTGCTTATTACACACACGGGGACGCGCAACAGCACACAAACATGCCAAATATTGAAAATAAAAGGATTACAATGTTAAAGATTATTATTGTGTACATAAAGATATGGTGGATTCTTGCTTGTCCTGTAGATGGTCTCGCTTAAACCTCACACATGAGCAGATCCGTTTGCGCTCTGGAGATGCGTTCGGTCTTCCACTATTAAATTCTGTCATGTAAATAGTGAATCCGCCATGGCACGCAACACACCCATTACTCATTAAGAGAATAGGGACAACCCTTTTAATTTGGTCTCAAAAGTTTTTTTCTCACTATAAATTGCTTTGATTTGGAGTGAGAGATAAAGGGGGTCTGGCTTTATTGTATCAGATACATTTCACTGCACTGACTGGTCCAGTTTTGGTCTGCAATCTCTAACCCAGAATAAAACCTGCTCCAGAACAGCTTAGCCATGTAGCGTAAGTTACCATGGTGATGAACACGACTACAAACCAATCCATTGTTAGCAACTGAAACCAGCTTTGTGAAACAGGCCATAGTTTATTTCACTATAAGTTTGCTTTATCTGAATCTCAGTTTATTTTAATTATTGGATCTGTAGAAAACTTTCTCACAAAATCACACATTGCAAGTGAAATGGTCATTTTATTTGTTATTGTACAGAGTTATTGAACAGATGTATGTTATTGTACATACATCTGTTTATGTAATAACAGGCTTTATTTAACTAAACAAACAAAAGTAAAAAAAAAAAATCCTGATCAAATTCAGGGAATTGTTTCATATATTAACAAATAACTGATTGTTGTTGTTTTTCTACATTTGTTTCCAGTCTCTTTTAATTTAGGTATTTCTTTAAGCATTCAATCAAAATAATTTTCAATAATTTTCTTGTCAAACAAAACAAATCTTGTGGCATTTTACAGTAACACTAGTTTATTAGTTAACCAACTACACATTTACTTTAAGTGAATCTAACAAAACATTTGCTCACTGTGACACAGAAAAATGCTTTTTAATATGATTCACTAGATTCTTTGATTGGCTGAAACTCTTCTCACACTGAGTACGGCTTCTCTCCAGTATGAACTCGCTCGTGTGATTTCAGGTTTCTAGACTGAGTGAATCAGTTCTAGTTAAGCTCTTCCCACAGTCACAACACACATTGTGTGTTTTCTGGTGCAGTTTAAAACTGTCCAGCCGTGAAAAAATCTTTGCACAGAGAGAACACACATAAGGCCTCTCATCTGAATGAACTTTTAGGTGGACTTTTAGATTTGATGATGGAATAAAATCCTTACCACACTGATCAGTTAAATGGCTTTTCTCCAGAGTGAATGTGCAGATGATCACTGAGACCTGATGCATCAGAAAAACTCTTTCCACACTGAGTGCATGTATACGGTTTCTCTCCAGTGTGAGTTCTCATGTGTCTTTTAAGGTTTCCTTTAAATGTGAAACTCTTCTCACAGTGAGTACAGTCGTACGGCTTTTCTCCAGTATGAACTCGCTCATGTAGTTTCAGAGCTCCAGACTGAGTGAAACTTTTGTCACAATATGAGCACTTGTAAGGTTTTTCTCCAGTATGAATTCGTTGATGCTGTTTCAGTTCACCAGATGTAGTAAAGCTCTTCCCACAGTCAAAGCACACATAATCTCTCACTTCATTGTGTGTTTTCTGGTGCAGTTTAAAACTGCCCAGTCGTGAAAAACTCTTTCCACAGAGAGAACACACATAAGGCTTCTCATCTGAATGAACTTTCAGGTGATCTTTTAGATGTGATGATAAAATAAATTTTTTACCACACTGATCACAGTTAAATGGTTTTTCTCCAGAGTGAATGTGCAGATGATAACTGAGACCTGATGCTTGAGAAAAACTCTTTCCACACTGAGTGCATGTATATAGTTTCTCTCCAGTGTGAATTCTCATGTGTTTGTTAAGGTTTCCTTTGTGTGTGAAACTCTTTCCACACTGAGTGCAGGTGTGCATCTCTTTGGCTTTTTTTCTTTGAATTGTAAAGTTAAGATTTTCCTCCTCCACTTCATTCAGTTCTTGTATTTGCTCTTTCACTCTCACTTGGTCTAAAATACACAGAAATACAGTTAGAATCAGTTCAAGTGAACCATTATGTAATAGGAGAAAGCAACAGAAATCAGATCTTTCACTCTTTGCTGTCACTCACTTGTTTATATAGGAAAAAATATGTTTGACAACTGCTATATACAAGGTTATGATCTTTTGGATATTTCTCAATCATTTATCATCCATATACAGCTTATTAATTCACATCTACTAAAGTCACAATTTAGAATCAAGAATGGACACCAACCTGTTTGTTCCTCAGTATCTTCATGTTTTATTCTGGATGGTTCTGGATCACTCATGTCTTCAATCTCCTCTTTAATAAACTCCATCTTTAACAGTCACACAGATTTCAGCTGCTACTCCTGGAGTTTGTCCTTCTCTTGTAGGATGATGGGAATATTCCCAGTATTTATTGGTGAATTGTTGTGGGAGGGGCTTCACTGCAGGTGTGAACTGTGATCACTGTGTTTTTATCCAATCTGCATTTTAAAATAAACATGGCCATCATGTTTAATTGAGCTGCTGTAAAGCCTCTTTGTCTCCAAAAGTTCCATGTTTTCAGCTCATTCATTATGGTGATGTCTGAGATCTTCAGTAAATTGGCACATTAAATCGTTTTATTGGTGTCAACAGGCTGAAACAAACTACAGCATCATCACCTTTAACTTCAGTTCTTGTCTTTGCTCTTTCCCCTCCATGTGGTCTGAAACATTAAAACATATTAAGTTGTTAGAATGAGTTCAAGGAGGATAAAATGTGAATACTGAAGTGAACCCTGATTTAATAATGGAAAACAAGTGAGATCTGTTTATCAAATATCATATTTTTGATGTACCAAAGGTTAGTTTTGTCATCCTCTTGTTAATAGTCCAAATTTGAATGACAACTGCTGTACAAGATTATATATACAGGAATTACAGGATTTAATACATTTTAAGACCTCATCGTCCACTTTTACATCAGCAACATCTTAAATTTACTATATATTAATTGAAAGATAGCACAACTAAACCGTGTTAGTTTGTGATTTTATTTTCAAGTCCTTATCAATCCAACATAATTTAGAAGGGTGGGAACGAAGTACAAGATAATTAAATGAGTGACTAACACCTATGAGTACGATATTTGCTGATACCTCAAAAATTCTGCGATTCGATTCGATTCAGGGCCTAATCGATATTTAGATATTATGTTCACACAACCAGATATGTTTTTATTAACTCACAAATGCAACCAAAATATATAATATGAACGTTTAATTAAACCTTTTGAAAATTGCATGCCCTCTCCCAACTGGGACATTTACAACAGAAGAGGTAATTTGCAAGAACGTTTTGTTGTGTGCATTCCAAGTAATATCAAACTACAGCTGGGTTGTTTTGATTAATAATAACTTAAACAATGACAAAATTAAAGCGAATTGAAAGTATGTTTTTTATATATTTAAAGTTTTTTTGTTGTTGTTGCAGAAGCAGATAACTCCACATTTCATGTTACAGAGTTAAACAAAACCAAGTAATTATGATACATAATAACAAAGACAAAGTTTGCTGTTGTGATTAACGTACACACACTACTTTTCCCTCAACACTAAACGTGCTGCTTTAGTGAGTTTCCATTTAAGTTTTATTTTCCTTTTACGCCCCGAAGAAGAAATCACGGGAAATCAAAGTTCGTTGAAATTATCCATCCTCAATCACTTTTAGTCAGCTTTGATGAAACTCCTCTTAGCTAGCGCATCTTTTCAAAGTGATATCTGACATAAATACTGCGCACTGAGTCTCTAAAACGGACTTATCGTGTTGTGTTCAACAAGAAGGGCTACTGCTTGTTGGTTTCTGCTGTAAAACATGAACTCGTGATGCATTGAGAGTGGACAATTCCGGCTTTCATGACAAAACGTGTTTAGGGTTCAGTCAATATT
Organism: Siphateles boraxobius; assembly: GCF_051911475.1. Lineage (NCBI taxonomy): Eukaryota > Metazoa > Chordata > Actinopteri > Cypriniformes > Leuciscidae > Siphateles > Siphateles boraxobius. The sequence goes on along the minus strand of NW_027509186.1, from coordinate 40,306,507 downwards.
TGTCAGGCGTCTATTTCAGCTGAGGAGATTAACGTTATAAAGACACACCGGCAGACAGTATGGTGAGTAAACGAAAATGCACGCTTTGGCGGAAGGATGAGAATGTGGAGAGTGTCAAAGTAAAGGTACCTTATATCGATATTTTACGTGTGGCATCGATGCATTGTATCGTCGATGCATCAATCCATATCGATGTATTGTTATACCCCTACAAAACAATTGACAAAACTTATTGCAGAGAGAAAATAAACCTCTCTGAGCTAACGGGACAATGACTTCACACAGTATATTCAATAGATGTATTTGTAACATCGACTCTTATAACTATCTGCAATTTGTGATACACTTCTCATGACAAACACCTGATTGGTCAGACAGTTTACCTGCGATTATGAAGTGCTTTGTGTTTCTGGTTTCACGTTCCCTGGTGCTATTTTACAGTTCCAGAAAACAACTAGATTACAACTGTTTAACTGAAGCTAATTTTGGTGGGTTTCTCGCATCCCCATACAATGTTACTTCTCTGTATTTTGAGGCCCTGACGAGAACGTCGGTCTCCTCGGCTGTGAACCGCTCCTGGCGTTCCCCTGGCAAATCCGGCATTATAATAGCAATCCACCATGGAACAAGCGCGCCTGCTTTTAAAGGGAATGTGAGATGGCGTTCTGATTGGTTTATTGCACATTACGCCCAAACCCCACCTATGAGTAATGTAGCTACTGCAGACCAACACATTTTAGATTTTTAGAGATCCGTCCACAAAGTTACTTGCGTTTCAGATTGTAAAAATAGGGCCCAAAATGTTTTTGTTCTTTCAATTTTTTTTGTTTACATATTGTTTAATATTTTCAACTAAAATAAAACCTTACGATGTAACGTAAGCTTGTTGTGTATATTACATTTCCCCATTAGTCAACGATGTGGTTTAACATCCGTGCGTAAAGGGACATATGCGCTAGTCAGTCAGAGAGCGCAGTAACGGATGACGTCAAATCTAGCGGGATTCCATAAATAAACTGCACGGAATCCCACTATTCGCCTACGCAATTATTAAATTCAGGCAAACTTTAGCATACAACTAGCCTGATGTCGTCATACTCAGACTCTAGTCAGAATATGAGTCTGATACTGCTCCATTTGGCTATGATTATGGGCCGTGTTTCAACCGAACCAGGAAAGAAAATGCCTCTGCACTCAATTGGATAGACCTACAACCAATCAGAGCAACGGAGTAAGTGACGAATCCCGTAGGAAGGACGGCAAAAACATTTCTGATTGACAAATGCCTTGATCGCTGTTCTCTGTTCCTCTTTTAAAATTAATGCGCTGTATCTACACAAACTAATTCAACCCAAGCAGTATTTGGTGACGTGGATTGATTACGTTACTGTTGATCATCTGTCCATCATCGTATGAAGCCCGCCCTGACATTTTGATTGGTCCGAACAGCTTTGGTTCAAGCATAGTTGCTCCACAACGGATCAAGTCCAGACCGAACTTCCCGACCTCAAATGTTGAGGGTGGAGCTAAGTTCGGCTGGCATCCAGGCTAGCATACAACCTCTTTGGACAAATATACATGGCTGAAAAGATGATACAAAATATAATACCTTGGCAAATGGAATTTAAGACTTTTTAAGGGCCTTAATTATTTCTCTAAATTCATTTATAAACTTTTAATACTTTTTTTAAGTATACAAGGACTGAAATGGGTAGTAGGAGGAGAGTGCTTGGCTTCTGGGATGTGACTACCACCAATCAGAGCATACATGGATGACATGACAACCATGACTACAACAGTACCCTGCACTAATCGGTTATTGGGGAAGTTAACCGATAACATTGAATGGGCACAAATGCAATTTAAACCCTCTAAATCAAGGAGCATCTCGATATTTAAAGGCAAGGTGGTAGATAAAACATTCTTCATTAATGGTGATGCAATACCAACAGTTTCTGAGAAGCCAGTGAAGAGTCTTGGGAAATGGTACGATGGGGATCTAAAGGATAGTGTTCGAGTGGGAGAAGTTAGACGACAAGCAGTGGAAGGGTTGAAGAGCATAAACAGCTGCGCTCTACCAGGGAAACTAAAACTCTGGTGCTTTGTGGGACTTTATAGTAAAGGAATATTGCAGCTGCCAGTCTCTGCTTTAAGTCAAGTCAAGTCACCTTTATTTATATAGCGCTTTTACAATACAAATTGTTTCAAAGCAGCTTTACAGAGATAACAGGAAAGTAAAGTTGTAATAGTATTGTTAAATTCTAAATTAAATGTTAAATGTCCCCAACTAAGCAAGACAAAAGCCAATGGCGAATGAAGGCGAAAAAAGGCGACAGTGGCAAGGAACCAAAACTCCATCAGGTGACATAATGGAGAAAAAAACCTTGGGAGAACCCAGGCTCAGTCGGGGGGCCAGTCCTCCTTTGACCAACAAACGAACAGTGAATGATTATGATTTAGGCGGCATAATAGGTTAGAAGTCAGATTGGATCAGAACTTTCACAATATTTATCTAGTTCATCTGGTTAGGGGTCGGAGTCATCACGCCGGTATGGAGATTAGTTTGTTGCTTTAACCGAGGAGTTTAAGTGCGCCAAGGTCAGACTGGAAATGACCTTAGTAGAGTCACGCGACAAATGTGTAAGGGAGGCAGCACCTGTGTTAAAAACTGGTAGAAAGTGGTCAGCAAAGAAATCTGTGGAAGAGGCAAAGGCTGCCCTTCAAATTGGTGATATCGTGGGGCAGGTACAGCATGGAGAGGGGGTTTTGAGCTCAGTTTAGCTCCTCCTAAATGGCACAAGGCAGCCCCAGCTCAAAGGAGGAAGCTCGTAGTCAAGGAGGTGCGAAAGCAGGAGGAGAGGATGAGGTGTATAAAGGCCATTTCCCAGGCCAAGCAGGGAGAGTGGATGAGATGGGAGAGTGTGGAACAACGCAAGATGGGCTGGCAAGACGTTTTTGGTCAATGGAAGAGAATAGGATCAGTTTCCTTATCAGGTCAACATATGATGTTCTCCCATCACCGCAGAACCTAAACCTCTGGATAGGAGAGGATCCCTCTTGTCCTTTGTGTTCATCACCTGCCACATTAAGGCACATTTTGACAGGATGTAAGGTGGCTCTTAGCCAAAGTCGGTTTACTTGGCGCCATGACCAAGTACTCCGATGTTTGGCTTTAGCATTGGAAGACAAGCGTAACATGACCAATAAGTTGCCACCTGTTCTAGCAAAACATTACACATAGAAGACAATATTCCTCCGCCCAGGCGAGCAACCACCAAGAAAAGGTGTTAAAAGCAATTCTCGGTCAGAACAACTGGAAGCTGCTAGGGACTGGAAAATGCTGGCTGATCTTGATCAACGGCTTATTTTTCCACCTGAGATTGCCACCACTAACCTCCGACCAGATATTGTTTTGTGGTCTGGATCAGCACGCATTGTTCAACTGATAGAGTTAACAGTGCCATGGGAGGATGCTGTAGATGAGGCATATGAGAGGAAGAAAATGCAGTATGCCCAGCTGGCCACTGAAGCAGATCAGCGAGGATGGAGAGTCCAGGTTTATCCAGTGGAAATGGGTTGTTGAGGATTTGTGGCACACTCCACAACCCGGTTCCTCAGAGACGTCGGATTCAGTGGCCAAGAGTTGCGTCGCACAGTAAAGAACTTATCTGAAGCAGCAGAGGGGAGCAGCAACTGACTGTGGTTGAGACGGAAAGAGTCTGGCTGGCTGTGTACAGGCCGCCATGCTACGGTTTCGAAAAATTCTTGAAAATTTGAAGAGTCTGTTGGTTTTTTTGTATAGTTTGCATAGTAATTACAGTTATTACGTTCCTGTGTATTTTGCGTGAATGAGGATTGGTGTTTGGTAGGGATGTGAATTTCTGCCAAAAATGGCATTCGAAAATCGAGGAGCAAAAGTCGATTATCGTTCGAAAATCAGAAAAAACAACAACAACAAAAACGCACACTAATAATGACAGAAAGGGAGTCCAATTTCATCTTTAGCGATTTGTCATCTAACAAACTGTTTATTAATTGAACAAGTAACATGTTTTCGTCGTTTTTTTAACATAGTTAACATAGAAGAAAAAAACAATAAGCACGACAGTCCGTTTTTGCATCGCCAAACCAGATACTCGTTAGATAAAAAAATAATGTCATATGTCAAATTGATTTTATGCGAACCTGCCTTGTTACTTTAATAGCCTACTTTTTAAACAAATTAGTTTTAATCAAAACTATTCGTGTGATGCCACTGCGCAATACACACACATTACCGCGGTATGGCGGGTGTTCATTTAATAAACTGTGGACAATGGTAGCTTATGTAGCCTATAAAATAAATTTGTTCAAAAAACAAATTATGTCATCATACTTGTAGTAGTGCTATCGTCGCGTAATAATCTGTTTGGTTGTAAAATGTATTACCTGAATGAAATTAACTCGAATGTATCGTCCTGTGGAATCATTCATTCACAGACATCATACGAAGATGTTCAACTAGATCTTCATCGCTGGCAAAAATATGATGAATTTGCAGATTTGCTTTCACTAGACTGAACTGTAGGCCCACGGCCACTTCATCCAACGCTCTTGATGTTCTTAAATCTTCCTGTTACGACTCCGAATGTGAATTGAAAGCGCTTCAGACGATTCAGTGCGTGCAGGAAACTGAACGGACCATTCAAACTGATTCGCGAACCGATCTGCCAACTTGTTTGATGAAGTCTTTGAACAGAATCGACTCAAAAGAGTGAATCATTTGTGAATTGAGCATCGCTCATGCCCATAAAAAAGATGCAGCGCGCTAGGAATAAACTATGCATTTAACAGCATGTATTGCATTAAAATAAAGTAACGAGAGGAACGTCGCCCCAACGTAAGGAAGTAAATGTAGCCTACTTTGTAGACGGTTACTACCATAGACAGTAAAGGTTACTACCCACCTCTGTTGGGCGCAGAGTTAACGGTCACGGTGCTCTTCTTCTGTTGTTTGTTTACACTATGTATAAAACACTGGTATCCTATCGCGCGGTAGGGGGTTTCATTCATGTTAGTGACACCTTGTGTCCCCGACAGGAAAATACCCTGCTGCGGGATCTGTGACAGTTGGCGCGCCGTCAATTATGACACAATGGAATTGCGCGAAAATATAACGATATTCGAAAAAGTAATTTTATGATCGAATTTCGAACGCAGTTCGACTATTCGAAGATCGCGACTCATCCCTAGTGTTTGGACAGATATTGTGTTTTGCGGTAGTATGCCATACGGAACCGTTGCCACTGACCGCTTGAACGTCCGCAGTGGGGCTCGACTGCCTTAGTCAAACGGGTTGGCGCGTGTGGTCGGGTTGTGGAGAGGTTGTGATTAGGTCACATGTGAACTACGAGGAAGGAGCAACAGCAGGAGGGATGTAAAGGTCAGTAAGCTGGGCTGAGTTGAGTGGGGAACGGAGGGGGGTGACTCTGGGACGCCAGAGTCACTGTCGAGCCCTCTTGAGGTGTCGTGGGCTAGACGACGAAACACTGAGGACGGAAGGTGCCCACTTGAAGACCCTAGAGATGTCCCCTACTCTGCTCAATCCAGACGGTAGTCATGAGGGGACCGCACTGTGGTTGCAGCCGTTGTGTGTGCAAATACACTGCAGCTATTAACACCAGACAGAAGGGGATTCACATCACCATTTGGAAAGAAGCGTAAATGGATGGAGAAGCATAGGTTACTGTAAAGCTACGTCTTAGTTGGTGCTTATCTTGGCGAAAGCAGAGTACAAATCAGCATGAAGTTTTAACATCTACTCTCGTGTAATGGAAATCTTGTTAGAGGCAGGCCTTTATTTCTAATTTGATCTTTTTGATAAGTAATAGGATTTGGCCGATGGACGATGCAATCATCTATTGCGATGGCTGACAGACATCACTATGTTGAGACGGCATCGCGTAATCCCCCCGCCCGCCATGTTTCCATGGTGACGCGTCATGCTTAGCATGTGATCCACCACAGCCAAAATAGCGCTGTATCATGACAGATGTAGCACTTTTATTTCTAAATATTAACAAACTTGCTTACCATGTCATCATCTATGTTCTATTCCGATTCTTAAATACATGCAAGTGAGTTTGTTTTGTCGTTTAAAAAACCTTTATAAATGATCTTGATCTGTAACGTGAGACGTTTGTTTGGGCCGCAGTTCAGAGATTCCTGTCTGTTGGATTTATTACAGCACATGAATTCATCAGTTTCTCCCGAAATACATGAAAGTAAGTGGCCGGTGAACTGGGAGAAGAACAGAGTAAACTTTATAGTTACTTACACTGTGTATCTGATCTGAATAAAACACCTCGGCAAATATATTTGAATGAATTGTTATTGCTGCTTCCACAGACACCATTGTGTATTTTACAAACTATAAATGTATTGTTTTGCAATAAATTATATGTATTTAAATGTCTGAAACCTAAAATAAACATTATGTGGTTAAAAACACTGAATAGTTGTGATAGGTCTATACGGTATGACCAGCGCTGAAAGTCCGTCTTTAGCTCAGCGCCAGCCATAGCGCAAAAACACAGTTTGAATTTGGCAGTGATGTCACGTCACTGTACATCGGCTCCTCAGTGTGTCAGCCGCTGCAGAGCGTGCCAAAATCGAATTTGCTGAAGAGATGTAGAGGAAAATATCTAGTGGAACATGAGTATGTTATGTTTTGTCATTATATGAAAGGCACTTAGGAGATTACCCATCAACACTACATTTTCCCCGGCTTCATTTAAAGAACGGCCTTTATTTGTCTGTGTTGACCCCGCCCCCGGCCACTATCAGAGGCCCGGCGTTTAATTGACTACCAAATTTATTTGAGGAATTACGGTAAGTCAAACAGCCAGTGATCATCATGCATTTAAAATAATCGAAACAATTAGTAATATCAGCCTCATTTTTTTTTTATGGAAAATAATTTTTTGTGTAGAAGGTAACTACAGAATTAAACGAGAGAATCTGGTGATTCGGATAATACATGTTTTGTCTTTGAACTTTCATTATACAAATCAAATTACAGAAAAATAGGTTGTCAACTTTTTTTGTCTTGTAAAGTTAAATATATAGCAGATTTCAACTAGCAAAACAATTTAACCACATCTGCAGTTTATTGACAGAGGACACACAATAAAGACAATAGGGATGGGATGATTACCAGTTTCACTATAAACCACGATAAAATGTACTGGCGGTTAGTATTATCTTTTAAAATTTAAGTATCATTAAAACCGTGTTTGATTATCACGGTTTTAATAACATATATCCTGTCCAGCCAGCAACAGTCTGACGCAGGCGCGCAATGTTGTTGTTTTTTTATTCGAGAAGGAATGGCGGAAGGCGGTGACCGTGCTCAGGAGATTTTTCTGCCTTTTAAGAGGACCAAATCTGAGGTGTGGTCATATTTTGGCTTTTACAAAAGTCCTGAGGGACACTTAATCGAGGATGGACACCATGTCTGCAGAACATGCACAAAAAAAGTCGCTGCAATTAGGGCTGTAATGTCCCAGTCGATTAGTCGATTAATCGGTCGATATGTACTGGTTAGACAAAAATTCTGATTGGTCGATTTTTTGCGCGTTCATTTCATCAGTTTTGCCGCGTTCATTTCATCAGCTTTGCCGCGCTCATTTCATCAGGGGGAAAGCACCAACTGCTAATGGGGGTGTTTTCAGAGTACCCCTGTTTAACAGGTAACAGTCTGTCTTCAGAACACCCCCTTGTTTTCACTTTTTTTGGATTAGCCCAACCCACTGTAGAAGAGAGACAGATAAGTAGGCTATAGAAGGTTTGAGGCTGAATATTATTTATTTAATTGTGGTATCGTTTAATAGTCAGTCTTCTAACATGTCAACAACAAAGACATCGACAGTGTGGCAGCATTTTGTTAAAATTGATAACGGGGGAAAAGATCGAATGCAAAGTTTGCAAGCAACAGTTTGCCTTCCACAGCTCGACGACAAACATGACATATCATCTAAAAGCGGTAAGCTAACTTGTCTGCGTTAGGTTGCCCTGTCTGTTTTGAGTAGGTTATGAACATATCGGAATTGGCGTATCAGTTATGCACTTTATTTCGTTTCTGCTCTTGATCTGGTTTGTTTAATAAATATTCTTTTTTTATTAAAGTGGACGTGCCTTTTGTGTTTATTAGGAGTAAAAGCTTAAGATAATAGTCTATTCGTGTCTCAGCCGCGATGCTGGGCTCTGTGCGAGGACATGCACAGAGCGGCTGAAATGATGAACTGAATGACAGCTATAACTTATTATAACATATGACAAAAAGAATTGTCTAAATTATATTGCATATTCCTTAACAGTTCTTGTGTTATTACTAGTTGACAACATAGTACTATTTTCGGAAATCATAGGCTATGATATTGCGCAGGTGCACGTGATGCAACGCTGTCAGAGCCGACAGACTCGTGTGTCGGACTCATTTCAGTGCAAAATAATTAGGTTTAAAAATGATTTAATATACTGCAAATTGCCTACTAGTTTTTTATGTTTATTTATAATCCATTTAGGCGGACAACAAGGCTACAAGTACTGCGCACAGTGTGCAGCTAATTCATTTAACTTTTTTTTTTTCTAACGTCATTTTTAGTCGAAAATTTCAGGACTTCAGTCGACCAAGATATTCATTGGTTGAGAACAGCCCTAGCTGCAATAGAGGGAAACACTTCAAATCTGCCGAGTCGTCTTGTGTGACCATCACACACTGTAGCAAACGCAAGGCAAGTTGACTTTAACCTCAATACCAAAACTACGTCTGGGAAATAATTAGGCACAACGTGTTGTTTTGAGTTGAAATATTTTATCTCACTCACTTGACATAAACGTGAAGCTTCCGCGAAGAAAAGTTCGCAGCAAGTGACTTTGAGCCAAAGACGATCGAACAAGTTCAAACAAGACTATTAAGAGTCACATTTAAGAGATAAGAATGTATATTCATTGTACACTTATTACACAGATTTTTTTTTTTTTACAACACATAATTACGGGGACAGATTGAATTGAGATTAATGTTTTAAATCTTACCCGTTAAATCCATTTTGTACAGCGGACAAAACTCATCCAGACAAGATGATCGCAACAATATTATCAAACTCTGTAAACAATAAATCAACTGATTTAATTTTCAAAACAATCAAAAATGTCGACGCAAGACGGCAAGTTGTATTTGAATGAAATGAGAGCGCGCTTCCGTTGTGATAATACATGGATGTGCGCTGTTTTATAATGTTGCTATTGACGACGGTCATTATAAGGAAGGAAATGCCACAGAATCTTGCTTTAAAAAGTGCATTGAGCTGCTTGTTTTATTTGTTGTTTGTTGATTTTCAAATATAAAACTTGTTGAAATGTTTTCAGTGTGAGCATTAGTTCTTTTTGACCACTTTCATATCGTTTTAAAAAAAACGTGATAATATTGATAAATCACGATAATTTTGGTCACTATAATCGTGATATGAAATTTTCATACCATTTCATCCCTAAAACACACACGCCTTCAGATTCACTGTCTTTCAGCTTAAGGATACTTGAGAAAAGACACATTAATTACCATCCACCCTAACAACCTAGACAGCACGTTCAGTCTTACCAACATTGGCAATTGGAGGGCACCAGCGGCAAAGTATCGGAAGGAGTTTTTCCCCTGCACACCAAAAAACTGTAGGTGGGTAAACCATCGGTGGGATGAGTCTACAGACACTCCAATTCATGCACTGTCCGGAGATCGGCGGAGGAACCATTTTGCCGATCCCGCTTCTTTTTTTCTTTTCTTTTTTTCCACAAATGCTGCTGCCATACTAGATCTACCGAACCGTGGTCCACATCAAGCCGGCGGTGTAAGTGCAAAGGTATGTTGAGCTTGTGTAGATCCGTATGCCACAATTTATATGATGATAATACCCAACAAACAGACAAAAGTAAATATTGCCTTTTTTTAACCAAGGGGTCGTTTAGGTGGTGCGTGCACGTTTTTCTGCGCGTGATCAAGTCTACACAGAAGCATCGTAGCAACGGACTCTCTTGTGATCAGTATGTTTAACGTTATCCATTTCAAACGCAAAATTTTCAGGCCAGTATGTGATTATTTTATTTTGTGTAAGTTGTTACTTGTTTTTTTATTGAAAAATATTATTTTGTTAGAAAAACGCCGAGTATTCTGAGAAATGTTTTGATAAACGGATGACAGAAATTGGCCCCGGAGGATTAACGTTAACGTTACATGTTTTAGACTTGGTTAGTTGTTATTAACTTGTTGACTTTAGTAACTGACTGTTAATATTAGTGCTGTGCTCTGAATATCGATACGACGACACATCGTCATGAACTCCTGACGATGTGCGTATCGATACAGCAACTGCTGTATCGATACTGTCGTGCTTTTGAATGTAGCCAATTCAGGGCTCGAATTTCAGCACGGGAATTGCGAGTATTACGCATTATTCTAATCATTCCCGCAGGTCTCCCACTTATAATGCGGGATATTCCCGCAAACATTGATTGAGTGTCCAGCTCTGCCGCGTCTTCTGTCTCTCAAAATGGGTTGCTCATGGCAAGCGTCAAACGCGCTTGAAGGCGGCGATACTACACCTAAAAGCGTAGCAGTTGGGACATGACAGAATATTCACTTGCATATTCTGGCGAGCATTGCATTGTCACTTAAGTTTACCATTCGCTCGTCTTTTTAAGTCTTACCACGCTAAACATTCAAGCGATTTTAAACTACTCAGTACTCGGACACTCTCTGAGAGATGGTTTTCCCTGCATGCTTACATAGAGTAAAGGCACCTCACAAACAGCCTGTGAGTAACAAAAGTTCTTTTTTTGTTTTTTGTTTAGGTGCTGTGTAAAGAAATCCTGCCCAACAAAATTCCACTGAGGCTGACGTCGACATGAGCGCGTGGAACTGGCTGCGGCTGAGCAGGGACAGGAAATGGGGGGCGGCAAAGGCGGGGCGAGCAAGCATCTTAAGTTAAACAATTAATTGGACTGATTTTTCTTTTAAACTGACTAACTATTTTGGAGGGTAGTGCTGGGCGGTAAACCGGTTCAAACCGAAAACCGGTTTATAATATCGTCACGATATTGATTTTGAATAAACCGCCATACCGGTGTATTTAATTACACAATGTTCGGAACGAACGTTACGCTGCGCGACACTGTTTCAGACGGACCCTTTACAATGTTGCACTTCTAAGCAGCGACGAGTGAGGGTAAACAAACAGCAGTGCTCTGTTACGTTACATGGACGATGGATGCTGAGGAATTAGTACAACAAGACACAGAAGAACAACTTGTGCCAAAAAGAGGAGCCGGGTCTGTTGTTTGGAGGTTTTTTGGTTTCCAAAAATCCGACGTCGACCAAACAACCATTTTATGTAAGTGCAGTCGGGCTAAAATTCTCGCCAAAGGCGGCAACACGACCAATTTGCTCCAGCACCTTAGCCACAAACATGTCTTGGAATATCAAGAATGTATTAAATTAAACTCAGCCGCGGACTCAGCGCCCTCCACATCAGCATGTAACACGGGGAAAGCTTAAGAAAAGTCGAGCCAAATGTCACTTAAAGACGCGTTTGCTAAAGGGATGTTTGTTCTGGTTTCGAAACAATACTTTTGAAGGAATAACTAATGCAAGTTGCATAATTTTGTTTTACTATTTTTTTTAATAGACCTCAAAAGCAATGCAAGACAAGTTTTCTTTTTATATTTACTTGAATGGACGTAATGTTCCTGGACTTGTACTTGAACTAGCAAAAGTATTCCAAGTTGTTCTAATTGTGTTGTTTAAAATAAAAGTTCTGTATTTTGACTGCAATTGTCTTTGGATTCTGATTCCTCACTTCATTAGAATCATGAATGGCTCTTATTTGTAAACAACAGCATAATTTTCTGGGGCCGTGCAAACCTGTATTACTAGTGTGGAATTATTCTACAATATTCACTGATGACAGTAAAATAGACCATCCTAAGTCAATTTACTGCAGTAATTCCTCTCTCAACCAGTAGAAAATGCATTGAACACCTGACTATGCATGAAAAAAAAAACGTCATAAACCGGAAACCGGCATAATTAAAAAAAAAACTAAAAAAAACGTGACATCAATTTTTGGTCAAACCGCCCAGCACTAGGGTATATCTTATTTTTTTGTTTTATAATTTAGTTTTCTATGTGTAAAAAGTGTTAAAATAAATGATACTGCTTTTGCAAAAACAAAGTAAAAAATAAATCTTCAAGGTCATCTCCCGGTGCCCTCCTGTTTTGTTATTTCTCTCGGAAAACTCCTGTAGCCTCATTTGCATGACCATCAAACTTAATTTTAAAACCACTGATCCATTCTTTTTTTCCGTTAGACTGGTATTTCCCAGGTTGTCAGATTGTGTATGATCAATTTAAACTTTTTTTGTCATAAAACCTGGCAACTCAAAAATAAGGATGCAAAAAGGACGCAAAATGCAAGTGTTGAAGAGTTGAGAAGAGAAGAGTTGCCTACTTCTCAACTTGTCAAATTGTTAGGGAAGAAATTGTATGATTTAGGGCTGCAACAACTAATCGATAAAATCGATTATAATCGATTATGAAAATCGTTGTCAACGAATGTCATTATCGATTAGTTGGTCTGCTTACGTCACGGGGAGCGTTTACTGGTACGCACACACACGCAAGGTCTCTCTCCCTCAGGCGCTCTGCCGAGCGCGCGCGCTACACGGTTTGGAGCAGTCTCTTCTGTCTCGTATGCGCGTTCTCTAGATTTCGGGAGTTTGAACTAATTCGCGGGCATCAGGGAGCCGCAATCAATATGCGGGAGACTCCCGGGACTTCCGGGATCTTGGGATGTCTGTATTTTGTCTCGAGCATCAGGTTGCGCAATCAGTTCGCTCGCAACGTAAGTGATGGATTAAAATAGCGCTACCGCAGAAATAGGTTAAATTAAAACGGTCTTTACAAAGCGAAGCACTAAATATAAAGGCAGTTAATAACAGCAGCAGTAAAATATTGTTTTTTAGTCACTGTACTCAGTGGTTTTCAGCGAATGCTTGTGCACTAATGCATAATTTCTCCTGTCCTTTACTCAAGCCTGTTAGCTTGCTGGGTAACGTTACCTCCATTCCGTTCTCTTTTTATAGCATTTGTCTACTAAGTTTTAATTGTTTTTCAAACGCGATCTACTGCGGCTCTACGTTCACACAATTGTTTTCAGTCTTTCTATATTTATTTAATCAATTTATCCTTATATTATTCTTTTATATATTATATATAATATATATTATATTCTTTATCCTTATATTCCTTATATATAATTAATTTTAAATAAAAATTAAATAAATTATATATTTTAGATGTTTTTAGTTTGTTTTTAGTTCAGATATTCACATCTGAACAACATGTCTGTGTAAATTTGTTTTAACAAAAATTGTGTTAAAACATAATATGTTGGATATCATTTTTTTAACAATAATCATGTTTGTCAACTTGCCATCAGCAATTATCATTAAAAACAATGCAAATATTGATATTAGTAAAACTCAATGTGTGGCTTTTGCACTTTTTAAAGTACACTTTTACACATAAATACCCTGATTTACGGTTTTATTTAGTTATAATAAAAAAAATCTAATTTAATTTCTATCCGATTAATCAAAAAAATAATCGTCCGATTAATCGATTATCAAAATAATCGTTAGTTGCAGCCCTAGTATGATTAACACATCACATAAAGTCAGAGCCGGATTATCCATAAGGGCACTTGGGCCAGTGCCCAGGGGCACCAACCATTCACAACCACTAGGGGGGCACCACATGACACAAGCTTTAAACATATTTTTCGTAAATTGTTGTATTATTAACTTGAAATTCTTGAAAGACCACACATGTCTCGTTTATGAACACTAATTTAACAATAATAATAATAATAAATTATAAATAAATAAAGATTACATGACCACTATCACTCCCCCCTCCCCAATCTGTCAGAGTTGAGTTGGTCCACAACAAGTACGCGCAAATGTGTCATTTTTTTGACAGCTACAGAAAATGAATCTAAATCCGAAATGGAAAGACGTCAATTGAGTGGTTTTGCAAAAAGAAAGTTAAAGAAAGACAAGGATGCAAGACGTTTAGTAAGTTACAATTCAAAATGTTCCAGGGATCGAAAGTTTTTTTGTGAGAACATCACTATTTTTTTGTGACAACATCACAGGAATTGCGATCACTAGCAGCGCTGAGTCTGACGAAGCCGGAGCTAACTGTGGAGACGGTAAGAAAGAAATGGACTTTTGGGATGTAGTTGACACCTTTGCTTGCGCAAAATCAATGAAGAAGCACTTCTGCTAAACTTCATACATGAAAACGTTTTACCAGATTTAGTGCTACATTTATTTTCTCTTATTTGTTTCCCACTAAATAATGTTTTTTTTCACAAAATGTTCAGATTTTATACAATTATTATGCATTTGTGATTTTTCTAAATTTTACTGCTGAGTTACCCTCTAATCTAGTTTATAATAGAAGTTTTGTCATAGATTATGATTATATATTTTTTTTGATTTGTTGTTTTTCTTTATAATGAAGTTGTCTGTAGTATGTAGATTGTGTTTAACACACAAAAGAGTGATTATCAGTTCAACACACAGAGTTACAGAAATTCGACTTGATTTTTTTTTTTAAACTGCGCTGGTAAAATTATTAGCTAACCTACGGAGGCCATAATATGTTTGACTCATGGCTGAAGTTAAGTTTCTCCAGCTCTTTGGGGGGGGGCCCTTTTGAGGTATAGTGCCCAGGGGCACTACTCTGTCTTAATACGGTCCTGCATAAAGTGTTATTGAGTGTTGTTGATGCACAAAAGGAAACTTGTGTCCTTGGAATACAATCTGACAGCAGTTAGCCTAAACAAATCAATAAGACATAACGGTGGGATCCTACTAGAGCGCGAAAAGCATTCAGACGCCCCGCTACCTTTGACTTAACACTGGAACAGCTGATTTTCAAGCATGCTGTGGCGTTCCAGCGACGCAGCCGAAAATCAGCTGTTCCAGTAGTCAATGGAGCGAGGCGACCGAATGCTTTGCTCGCTCTAGTGGGATCGCGCCGCGTAGGTCATAATAATTATTTCGGGTTTACGTTGGCTCACGGTCGGCGATCATTTCGGGTTTACGTTGGCTCACGGTCGGCGATCTTTCTAATGCCACCATCTTCCCGACATCTTGCCGATTAGCTACCGATCTCCATAAGACATCTCACTGAGGCACTTTATGTCAGGCAGGCACACGCGCCCCAACGTCGGCAAGAGCTAATTTGTTGTCTGGGAATAATTGCAATGCATCTAATACATGGAAATAAATGGATATAAATGTACGTTTTAAGATCAAAATGAAAGCTACACACATTTACTAGACTAAACGACATTTCCACACACTCAATCTACAAAAAATATATGTGGAGAATTTTAATAACAGGGAAAACTGCGCGCAGGCGTTAAAACAAACCCATAAAACTCCAAAAATACATCGAACTGTTTCCACTTCCATAGTTAACATAAACCTAAAAATGAACTTAATACAGCATATTTTCACTCTTTAACGCAGAGACCTACCTGACTGACTCTCTCCAGTCACGGGCTGTTCTGACTGAGCGCGCGTGCGCCCGGTCCATTACAAATGACGTCACTCACAGAACGAACTCAAAATATTATTCATAAACAAAAAAAATATATTGTTTCCTTCTGTCGGCACAACAAAATAAAGATGATATACATTAAGCAAAATATATTTTTTCAAAAAAACAAACAAACAAACATTTAAAGAATATAGTTAATTGTTTCAGAATCGGAACAGTTACAAAAAAAAAACCCTCTCAACACTAAAAATTCATTATTTGCACACACTTGCAACTTACTACAGCAGTTTAATGCTTAAAATAAAATCTATTTTTTTGTATGTTTAACATTTTTACAGCTTTTATTATTTTCTAACTACAGCAAATTACTCTTGTACAATCAAGAAATAATATAGTTAACATTGTTTAAGTAAATAACATGAATATGTCTTATTCAAAATACAAATAATTATTGACAGTAAATTAGGTCAGTCAGGTCACCTTCATATATATATATATATATATATATATATACACAACGCTTTTAACAATATAGATTGTTTCAAAGCAGCTTTACAGTGATAATAGGAAATTAAAGTAACAGAGATTGTTTTGGCTTTACAGCAGCTCTAGAATAAAGTTATTGTCCAGCTAAAGTTAGTTTTGATCAGCAGTTCTCAACTGGGACATTTTACCATGGTCATTAAGCTACACACACACACACACACACACACACACACACACACACACACACACACACACACACACACACACACACACACATGTTGCATAACTTTAAAAATAAAGTAACTAATTTTGATGGGTTCAAGTCATGTACAAACATATTGTTGTCAACTTACAGATCATGTAGTTTTTTGTTAATACAAAAAATTTGTTAGAGCCACCAAAAATAAAATACAAAATAACACAAAGTGAAAAAATGTGAAGTGGCATTTTGGGGAAACAGAAACAACAGTAAATACACAATACTAACATTAACTATTAATGAAACATAAGGAAACTTCATCTGATGAAAGTAATGAACATCATTCCTGCAAGCAAATCCTTCCCAGTTAACACACGACCAGTTACGTAATTTATTATGGGGTTAGAATTCGGTCACAATTCTGCGCGCGCAAGATCACATTTTGAGCGCGCAAAAGGGCATTTCGCACTCGCGTGAACTGAGTTTTGAGGAGAAATGTTCGTCTCGCAGATAAGAAAATATTTCAAGCGAACGAAAATCAATTTTGCATTTAAAATAAGTATTTGGATGTGCGCAGACATTCTCTTTCGCATGTGCAAAGTTTCACTTTCTTGTACCTTTCATACCAGCCGTACGCGCTCTCAAACACAGACGGCTCGCTTGCTCAACACAACCCAGCATTACAATATGCCATAATTCCAGCCAATCAGAGATGAGGCTGCTAAATTCTGGTAGAAAGTGGTCAGCAAAGAAATCTGTGGAAGAGGCAAAGGCTGCCCTTCAAATTGGTGATATCGTGGGGCAGGTACAGCATGGAAGAGGGGGTTTTGAGCTCAGTTTAGCTCCTCCTAAATGGCACAAGGCAGCCCCAGCTCAAAGGAGGAAGCTCGTAGTCAAGGAGGTGCGAAAGCAGGAGGAGAGGATGAGGTGTATAAAGGCCATTTCCCAGGCCAAGCAGGGAGAGTGGATGAGATGGGAGAGTGTGGAACAACGCAAGATGGGCTGGCAAGACCTTTGGTCAATGGAAGAGAGTAGGATCAGTTTCCTTATCAGGTCAACATATGATGTTCTCCCATCACCGCAGAACCTAAACCTCTGGGTAGGAGAGGATCCCTCTTGTCCTTTGTGTTCATCGCCTGCCACATTAAGGCACCTTTTGACAGGATGTAAGGTGGCTCTTAGCCAGGGTCGGTTTACTTGGCGCCATGACCAAGTACTGGGATGTTTGGCTTCAGCATTGGAAGATAAGCGTAACATGACCAATAAGTTGCCGCCTGTTCTAGCAAAACATTACACACAGAAGACAATATTACTCCGCCCAGGCGAGCAACCACCAAGAAAAGGTGTTAAAACCAATTCTCGGTCAGGACAACTGGAAGCTGCTAGGGACTGGAAAATGCTGGCTGATCTTGATCGATGGCTTATTTTTCCACCTGAGATGGCCACCACTAACCTCCAACCAGATATTGTTTTGTGGTCTGGATCAGCACGCATTGTTCAACTGATAGAGTTAACAGTGCCATGGGAGGATGCGGTAGATGAGGCATATGAGAGGAAGAAACTGCGGTATGCTCAGCTGGCCACTGAAGCAGAACAGCGAGGATGGAGAGTCCGGGTTTATCCAGTGGAA
The DNA here is from genome assembly GCF_051911475.1 of Siphateles boraxobius. NCBI lineage: Eukaryota > Metazoa > Chordata > Actinopteri > Cypriniformes > Leuciscidae > Siphateles > Siphateles boraxobius. The sequence continues at coordinate 40,288,522 of NW_027509186.1, read as the reverse complement.
GTGGGTTGTCGAGGATTTGTGGCACACTCTACAACCCGGTTCCTCAGAGACGTCGGATTCAGTGGCCAAGAGTTGCGTCGCACAGTAAAGAACTTATCTGAAGCACCAGAGAGGAGCAGCAACTGGCTGTGGTTGAGACGGAAAGAGTCTGGCTGGCTGTGTACAGGCCGCCATGCTACGGTTTCAAAGAATTCTTGAAAACTCGAAGAGTCTGTTGGTTCATTTGTATAGTTTGCATTGTAATATTATGTTCCTGTGTATTTTGCGCGAATGAGGATTATGTTTGAACAGATATTGTGTTTTGCGGTAGTATGCCATATGGAACCGTTGCCACCGAACCTGCTTTAATGACGGCAGTGGGGCTCGACAGCCTTAGTCAAACGGGTTGGCGCGTATGTCGGGTTGCGGAGAGATTGTGAGAGATTGTGGTTAGGTCTCAGCAGCAAGAGGGAAGTAGAGGTCAGTAAGCTGGGCTGAGTTGAGTGGGGGACGGAGGGGGGTGACTCTGGGACGCCAGAGTCACTGTCGAGCCCTCTTGAGGTGTCGTGGGCTAGTCGACGAAACACTGAGGACGGAAGGTGCCCACTTGAAGACCCTAGAGATGTTCCCTACTCAGCTCAATCCAAAGGGTTGTAATGGGGGGACCGCACTGTGGTTGCAGCCGGTGTGTGTGCTGACGCGCAAAATACACTGCAGCCAGTGATGGGAATAACGGCTTTACTTTTTCCAGTAACGAGTAATCTAATTGATTACTCTTCTCATCTTAATAACGCCGTTATTACTACTATAACTGATGAAGCTGTTTTTTTTTTCATCAGACCAACTAGATCTCTGAGCGAGAGGCAAATACTTTTTTTTACTGTTCTTCCTTGGTTAGTGGGCAGAGCACGAGACAAGCGCATAAATGCTGACGATTGGCTGAGGTAGAGTAAAATGTCATTGTAAGCCAATCAGAGGTAGAGTTGGGCGGGTGTTCGAAAGCACGCATAGTAGTGATGGGCATTCGGCTCTTTTGACTCAGCTCACTGAAAAGAGCCGGCTCTTTTGGCTCACAAACGGCTCTATAAATGACTTTGACTATAATATTTCAATTTTTATTACATAATTATTTAATTTCTATAGGCTAAATTTGTAAAAATAGAGTCGGCTCTTCAGATATGTGAGCCAGCTCCCAACATTCACCTAAAAGAGCCAGCTCTTAGAGTCGGCTCATTCGCGAATCGCGAACGACCTATCAAAAGCTCATTCGCGAACGAGTCGATCCATCATCACTAACGCTCATTCGCGAACAACCCATCATCACTAACGGCTAACGCTCATGAATTGCGAACGACCCATCATAAGCATAGTCGGACAGGACAGGACACATAAGGAACAACACAAGTCAGTCAACGAGAGACAGGTATGGCGACGAGCTTAACAAGCTTAATTTAATTTTGCCCAGTTGTGGCCTGTTGAGGGGCAATAAATATCAAAAGGTCCAAAACATCTATTGTGTGATTTGCATTGATCCACTATATAAACATAATATCTACATACATGGCGTTTGATTGGAGGCTAGTCTCACTTTGTCCCACAGCAACATTTTTTTTTTTTAGATGTGTGTACAATGTTTCATGTTTCTGTTAATAATGTATTGTATTAAGTGTCCATTTCATTATAATATTTAGATTTATCATAAATAATTGAACATGCACATTATTACGCCCCGACTCTAGGGGAATATAAATCACTAAAGAGGCGTAATAAATAACTATTGGGTTGTGGTATGGAACCCCAGCAACGAATCACTCCGGTCGATAATCAAAAAAAAAACTCATGCACAAAATTAAATCAAAAGTAAGAAATTTATTAAAGAATAACAAGTGAAATAAAGAGCAAATCTTCAGGGTGTCCAAAAGGCCAAAATAACAAACAAAACGAATATAAAAAGTAAAAGGGGAAATTAATAACTTACTCAAATAACAAAAGAAAATACATTTATCTTACCTAACTCCCTGCCCAAAAACAGAGATCAAACAATTTACAAAATAAACAAGGCAGGACACCCCTACGCTCCACACTGTTAAGATGGTTTAGACATTAGGAGAACGGTTCAGAGATTATCACAAAATGCACGTTCACTTGAACTAATCAAAGTTTCTAATACACAATTTGATCATCGGCCGGAGGAGGGATTCCAGAGCTCTCAACCCACGTGCGACCGAACCAAGAATGAGCTCCCAGACGAGTGCCAGCAGCGTCCTTATAAAGACCACGCCCTGACTGGACAACCAATGGCGTTCGTTCACTTCAATCATTGGGCAACCTATTAAAAATCAGGAAAAAAAAACAAACAAAAAAAAGAGAGAGAGAGAAAAGGAACAGAGCAATAAAGAAAATAATTAGCTACACAGACACAGGTCGTAACACCCTCACACACAAAGAATCTACATAGAATATAGATTCACTCAGAGTTAAACGACCGTGATAGGGCATCGGCCAACACATTATCCTTGCCTTTCTTAAAGCAAATTTCCAGATTAAAATCTTGGACAAAGAGAGACCAGCGCATGATTCGTTGATTTGAGTTTTTCATCCTAGACAAAAAAACTAACGGGTTGTGGTCTGTATATACAACCACCGGAAGAGAACTAGAGCCAATATACACCTCAAAGTGTTGTAAAGCCATTAAAAAGGCTAACGCCTCCTTCTCAATAGTACTGTAGTTTAACTGATGTTTCAGGAATTTCTTTGAAAAGTACCCAACAGGGTGTTCAATCCCATTTTCATCATCCTGCAGAAGGACAGCACCACCACCCGTGGCACTTGCATCGACATCCAACTGAAATGCACATGAATAGTTTGGAGCCATTAAAACAGGAGCACTACTCAAAAGGGTTTTAACAGAATCAAATGCAGTCTGGCATTTAGTAGTCCACTCAAAGATTTGTGACACACGAAGCATATTTGTTAGAGGCAACACAACATCTGAGAAATTTTTACAAAATCCCCGGTAATAACCAGACATTCCTAGGAATCTCCTGAGGTCACGTTTCGTTCGAGGCACTGCAAAGTCTGCAATAGCTTGCACTTTCAGAGCAACAGGTCGAACCTGCCCTTGCCCCACCTGTTTCCCTAAGTAGGTAATTGTCGCTTTGCCAAACTCGCACTTCGCCAAGTTAAGAGTCAGGGATGCATCCAATAAATGAATAAAAACAGTGCTCAGGGTTATCAAGTGCTCATCCCACGTATTCGAATAAACAACGATATCATCGAGGTAGGCTTTACAGTTGGAAACACCGCCCAGCACTCGACTCATCAAGCGCTGGAACGTAGCCGGAGCGTTACGTAGTCCAAACGCCATCACCCTATAATTTAGGAAAATCATCCGGAGTAACGAAGGCGGATATTTCGGCCGCGCGCTCCGTCAAGGGAACTTGCCAGTACCCCTTTAGCATATCAAGTTTCGTGACAAAGCGCGCCGAGCCGACTTTATCAATGCAATCCTCCATGAGCGGGAGGGGAAACGAATCTGGTTTTGTCACGGCATTTACTCTTCTATAATCCGTACAGAACCGTTGTGTTCCGTCCGATTTCGGAACTAACAAACAGGGTGAACTCCAGGCGCTGAAACTCGGAACTGCGAATCCATTCGCCACTAGATATTTTACCTCGGCCTCCATTACTTTACGTTTAGCAGGGTTCACTTTATAAGCACGTTGCTTAATCGGTGAATGATCACCCACATCAATATCATGCTTCAGTACTTGAGTGCAGGTAGGGACATCTGAAAACAACCCCAAGGACGAATTTATCAACCTTACTATGTCAGTACGCTGTCAGTCAGATAAATGTGTCAGATGAAGGTCTAAATTATCCAAAATCGTGGAATTATTCAATCTCCCACCCAACACCAGGGTACTCTGCAGATTCAGCCCATCTTCATCAATATCACTGTCAGAAGCAACCACGATCGAAGCTACTGGAGTGATAACAGAGCTTTTTAACTCCATATCTTCCCCACGACTCACATACAGCTTCAGCATGTTTACATGACACACGCGAGTTTTTCTTTGCCGATCAGGAGTCCGAACAACATAATTCGTTTCATTCAGCTTCTTATCAATGAAATATGGTCCAGAGAATCTAGCCTGCAATGCAGCACCCTGAATTGGCAATAAAACCAAGACCTTGTCCCCCTCAGAGAACGAACGAAAAACAGCACTCTTATCAAAACGTGTTTTCATTTTCACTTGCGTTCTTTCCAGTGCAATCTGTGCTAATTTACAAGCATTATGCAATCGCTCTCTAAAGGAACTGACATAATCCAGCAGATTACAGTCCAATCTCTGCTCAGCCAGCCAGTTCTCTCTCAACATCCTCAGTGGGCCCCTTACTGTGTGTCCAAAAACCAATTCTGCTGGACTAAATCCCAGCGACTCTTGAACACTCTCACGGACAGCAAACATAAGAAGAGGCAACCCCTCGTCCCAGTCTTTCCCTGACTCAGCACAATATTTACCCAGCATAGACTTCAAGGTTTGGTGGAACCTTTCGAGAGCACCTTGAGTCTCTGGATGATAAGCACTAGATGTAATGTGCTTAATTTTCAGTTGGGACAGTACCTGTTTAAATAATCGTGACATAAAATTGGTTCCCTGATCCGTTTGGATCACCTGTGGAAAGCCGAAGGTAGAAAAAAACGTGATTAGGGCTTTCACCACAGCCTTCGCTTTTAATGAACGCAACGGTACTGCCTCCGGATAGCGAGTTGTCGCACACATAAGCGTAAGCAGGTAGACATGTCCAGATCTTGTTCGCGGTAACGGTCCAACACAATCCAAGATTACTCGTGAAAAAGGTTCTCCAATGACAGGGATAGGTTTAAGTGGAGCAGGATGTATAATCTGGTTAGGTTTTCCTACGACCTGACACACATGGCACGAGCGACAGTACTGCGCCACATCAGACTTAATGCCAGGCCAGAAAAAATAACGCAAAATGCGATTATAGGTTTTTCTAATACCCAGGTGTCCTGCTACATCATCATGAGCCACGCTCAGAACCTGTTTTCGAAAACACTTAGGCACAACCAGTTGAAAAACCGTATCCCAACCTAACCCATCAGAGCCGGTCGGAGTCCACTTTCTCTTTAATACCTCATTATCCCAAAAGTAACCTATTGATGTATTCTCAATCTCATTTAATTTGAACGCTACCTTCCTGCAACGCGACAGAGTAGTGTCTTTTCTCTGTTCAGCAGAAATCGCGTCTTTATCTATGGATAACAGATCAGCCGGTTCTAGTTCAGCACCACTAGTCACGGACAGCGACTCAGGATCAGACAGCTCAGGTTGAACCTTGCAAACTTCGCTTTGAACTTGCTCCTCAGCTGCCAAAAAGGTATTCGAAATATCAATCGACTCGCCAAACTTACGCGCTTGAGCCCGCGTCACTACACACGCAGCAAACACTGAAGGAAACTCTGATGCCAACTCACCGGAAGCAACAGAGTCAAACACGGATTTTCAACGACCTCGGGAAATGGAAGTACTTTCCCTCCAGCGAGATCGTTACCTACAATTAAAGCCACGCCACTCACAGGTAACTTATGCCTCACTGCCAACTTTACACAACCTGTTACTAAACCGGATTGAATGTACACATGATGTAGCGGTACTTTCAACACCCCCAACTCAATCCCTTGAATAAGAACATCAGACCCACAATAACTCTTCTCCGAAAATGGCAACACACTAGCCAATACAAACGACTGATTGGCCCCTGTATCCCGCAACATAGTCACAGGAACCAAATCACGTTCGGATTCGCCGAGGGAAATCATCCCCTGACACACAAAAGGATCATACGCGGCATCAATATTCGAACGTTGACTGCAAATTTTCTTAACGAAACCAACACTTTTGGCTGTTTTCCCTTTATTTTTACTTTTCAACAAAGGACAATTCGCAACCAAATGCCCAAGTCCGTGACAGTAAAAACATTCACGGGCTTCAACGGGTATTGCTGGCTTAGTTGAACCCATTTTCGGAAGTTTAGCATTTTTATCCAAAGACGGAGAATAGAATTCACGACGCACAGCAAACGCATTCTTGTCAGTCAAGGTAAACTCATCTGCACAGACAGCAGCCTCAGCAAGAGTACCAACTCTCTTTTCGTTCAAATAAACGACAACTCGGTCTGGCAACGAATTTTTAAAATCTTCAATCAACATTAACTCACGGAGATTCTCAAAATCAACGACCTTGCTGGAGTGACACCATCTACTAAAAAGCACAGTCTTCTCCCGCGCATATTCTACATAAGTTTGAGAGGCAGTTTTAACATGTGCACGAAACTTCTGCCTATACGCCTCTGGCACTAATTCGTACGCCCTTAGTACCGCACTTTTCAGTTTATCGTAGTCCAAACTGTCACCCACAGACAAGGTGGAGCAAACCTCCTGGGCTTTCCCAGTTAACTTACACTGTATCAAAAGAGACCAAACTTCTCTCGGCCAGCGCAACGCAGCAGCTATACGCTCAAATGCGCCAAAATAGGAATCTACCTCATTATCCCTAAATGCAGGCACCAAGGTTAGATGACGACTAACATCGAAATCAGCAAGCTGATCAGACGCCACAGGCGAAGGCACAGAGGGCAAGTGATAATCAACACTAGTGGAGGGTGCGTCAAATTTAGTCCTAACTGAACTGAAACGACGATCATCAGTCTGCGTTTCCAGTTCACACTGCCTAAAACGTAACAATTGAGTAGTGTGCTCTTGACGTTTTATTTCGAGATCTAATTGCTTTAATTGAATAGCCAGTTTTAAATCCCCCGAATTTACACCACTAAGTGAGCGCAAAACGGGATCGGAACTCGCAACATCAACGCTATCTTCATCACCTAACTCAACGTTAGAACTAGACTGCAAAATACCCTGCTTAATTAACGCAGCTTGAATTACGTTTCGCAGTTGCTTCTTTTTAGCAGTTCTTAAAATCGCAATATCATAGCAATCAGCAATTAAGACTAAATCAACTTTCCGACAGGACTCCAAAACTTCACACGAGGGAGCCTGTTTAAACGCCTCAAGACTAAATTCCATTTATCAACCTACCACTACCCCAACACGCATGAACAAACTGCCAATCAAAAATATAAAATGTGTACTCACCAGCAAGGTTGCAAACTTCTCAATTTGGATCGGGCAAATTTCCAAATCAAAAATAGAATTGGACGGACGAGCCCCCAATTATTACGCCCCGACTCTAGGGGAATATAAATCACTAAAGAGGCGTAATAAATAACTATTGGGTTGTGGTATGGAACCCCAGCAACGAATCACTCCGGTCGATAATCAAAAAAAAAACTCATGCACAAAATTAAATCAAAAGTAAGAAATTTATTAAAGAATAACAAGTGAAATAAAGAGCAAATCTTCAGGGTGTCCAAAAGGCCAAAATAACAAACAAAACGAATATAAAAAGTAAAAGGGGAAATTAATAACTTACTCAAATAACAAAAGAAAATACATTTATCTTACCTAACTCCCTGCCCAAAAACAGAGATCAAACAATTTACAAAATAAACAAGGCAGGACACCCCTACGCTCCACACTGTTAAGATGGTTTAGACATTAGGAGAACGGTTCAGAGATTATCACAAAATGCACGTTCACTTGAACTAATCAAAGTTTCTAATACACAATTTGATCATCGGCCGGAGGAGGGATTCCAGAGCTCTCAACCCACCTGCGACCGAACCAAGAATGAGCTCCCAGACGAGTGCCAGCAGCGTCCTTATAAAGACCACGCCCTGACTGGACAACCAATGGCGTTCGTTCACTTCAATCATTGGGCAACCTATTAAAAATCAGGAAAAAAAAACAAACAAAAAAAAGAGAGAGAGAGAAAAGGAACAGAGCAATAAAGAAAATAATTAGCTACACAGACACAGGTCGTAACACACATGTATTTTAAGTTCCGTTAAAGAGGGGTAGAGGTGGGGTCACATTTGAGCATTTAAAATTTAATTTTACTTGAAAGTAACGCAATAGTTACTTTCTTAAGTAACTAGTTACTTTTAAAAATTGTAACTGAGTATCTAATTTAGTTACTTTTTGGAAGAAGTAACTAGTAACTGTAACTAATTACTTTTTAAAAGTAACTTGCCCAACACTGACTGCAGCTATTAACACCAGACAGAAGGAGATTCACATCACCATTTGGAAAGAAGCATAAATGGATGGAGAAGCATAGGTTACTGTAAAGCTACGTCTTAGTTGGTGCTTATCTTGGCGAAAGCCGAGTACAAATCAGCATGAAGTTTTAACATCTACTCTCGTGTAATGGAAATCTGATTGGTTGGCTTGAAAACCAATAACAAGACTCCCTGAATCACCGACTGTGGAAGAGGAAAAATACATGGTGGAAGATGTTTATGTTTAATTTGTTTAATGGATTGAACACTTCAATTTAAGTTCAAGTAAACAAAAATATTAACAGCAGAGATGTTCTGTAAAATCAACTATCATACTAAAAATATATACTGTATTTTGTAATATACTATTTTAGGATGGAAAGAGTTCACATTGGGATGCAGGCTTGTTCCTCTCTCTGCAAAAAAAGAAAGACATGTGGGTAACAATGCAAACATATATGTAAATATAACTGCAAGTGAAAATCTTGGGTGTGTGACTCATAAGACTTCTATATAATTACTCTCATAATTAGATTTTTATTTTTTTGCAGAGAGGGGAACAAGCCTGCATCCCAATGTGCTGATAGTTGTTTTTACAGAACATCTCTGCTGTGAATGTTTTTGTTTAAATAATTCCAAGGATATGAAGTAGATTGATTATTATCGTAACATTATTACATTGCATTTCTACGTTTATTTGATGGCTTTTTTTATTGTGATGACAGTGATGTACCGTTTTTACACACTTATTTCATTAAAAGGGGATAAGTCTGTCCATCTTCATTTCTGAAAATGTGTAAAATTTGAGACCCCAGCTCGGTCACATTAATATTTCACTAATGTTAATTACATAACTTGCAGTTCAGAAAGAAGTTAGAACTACCACTTGAGGGGTAGCAAACACTGGGACATGCCATTATGTACAGTAATAGTACGATTTGATTTTGATTAAAAATAAGCTAAAAAAAAATAGCTTAAAAATAAGCTAAAAAATAAACTGTGGTCGTCGAGTGGTAGACATTTGAAATTAAATTGAAGTGTTCAAGCCATTAAACAAACATATTCCACCATGTATTTTTCCTCGTCCACAGTAGGTGATGCAGGGAGTCTTGTGATTGGTTGTCAAGCTAGCCAATCAGAATTTAGCAGCTGGGTTGTGTTGAGAAAGCGAGCTGTCTGCGCTTTGGAGAGCGCGTACGGCTGGTTTGAAAGGAACAAGAAAGTGAAACTTTGCACATGCGAAAGAGAACGTCTGCGCAAATCCAAATACTTGATTTTAAATGCAAAATTGATTTTCGTTCACTCTAAATATTTTCTTATCTGCGAGACGAACATTTTTCAATTCAATTCAATTCAATTCAAATTTATTTGTATAGCGCTTTTCACAATACACATTGTCTCAAAGCAGCTTTACAGAAATTGCATTTCGGAAATGTACATAGAAAAATACAGTTAGTTAATCAAGTATTAATTTATGGCATAACATATCGCCGGCTTTGAGTCGTCTCTTCACAGGCGTCGAGTCGTCTCTTCACAGGCGTTGGGGCATCTGAAGTCTCCGTGAGAGGCTGGATACAAACTGGAGCTGACGAACGCTATTTACCTCGGGACTAGCGTCCCGAGATAACAGCAGAAAGGCAGATGGGAAATAATTAGCATAGCTGATGTTCATAATGTTAATGCATTCGAACTGATTCAGCAGTAGTATCAAAGGTTAAGCATTAAGTGAATGCTTGGTTAAAGAGATGCGTCTTTAATCTAGTTTTAAACTGGGACAGCGAGTCTGAGTCTCGTACAATATCAGGAAGGCTATTCCAGAGTTTAGGAGCTAAATGCGAGAACGCCCTCCCTCCTTTAGTGGACTTAGATATCCTAGGAATGACCAGAAGCCTCGAATTTAGTGATCTTAAAGAGCGCGATGGATTGTATGGCGATAGAAGGTCTGTTAAATACACAGGAGCTAAACCATTTAGGGCTTTATAGGTCAGTAGGAATACTTTGTAATTGATACGTAACTTAATAGGTAACCAGTGTAGAGATGATAAAATAGGTGTTATATGATCATATTTCCTTGATCTAGTAAGAACTCTAGCAGCTGCATTTTGCACTAACTGTAGCTTGTTGATTGAGGATGCAGGACAGCCAGCTAATAAAGCATTACAGTAATCTAGTCTCGAGGTCATGAATGCATGAACTAACTTTTCTGCATCAGAAACAGATAGCATGTTGCGTAGCTTAGCAATGTTTCTAAGGTGGAAAAAGGCTGTTCTTGTAATATATGAAATATGATTTTCGAAGGTCAAGTTGCGGTCTAGTATAACACCCAGGTCTTTTACTGTAGTGGATAAAGTAACAGGACATCCTTCTAAATTAAAGTTGTATTGTAAGGGATTTTGTGGGTAGTTTTTTGGACCAATAAGTAATACCTCCGTTTTATCTGAATTTAATAGCAGGAAATTACACGTCATCCAGCATTTTATATCATTTAGACACTCTGTCAATTTAGATAAGTTAGTGTTTTCATCTGGTCGTGATGAGATATATAATTGAGTGTCATCAGCATAACAGTGGAAATTAATTCCATGTTTTCTTATAATATTACCAAGTGGCAGCATATATATTGAGAATAGCAGAGGGCCTAACACCGATCCTTGCGGCACTCCATAGTCTACTGACGTTATCTTTGATTTTTCCCCATTTAAACAGACAAAATGGTAACGGTCTGATAAGTACGATATAAACCAGCTTAATGCCTGTCCCTGAACACCAGTGTAGTTTTGTAGTCGATCCAAGAGTATTTTATGATCGATAGTATCGAACGCAGCACTAAGATCGAGTAGAACTAGTATTGAGATACAGCCTTGGTCAGAAGCTAAAAGTAAATCATTTGTAATTTTAACTAGCGCAGTTTCTGTGCTATGATGCGGTCTGAATCCCGACTGGAATTTTTCATAGATATCATTTTCTTGTAAGAAAGAGCACAATTGAGCGGACACAATTTTTTCTAGTATTTTAGACATAAATGGAAGATTTGAGATGGGTCTGTAATTTGCTAAGTTATTTGGATCTAATTGCGGTTTCTTAATGAGAGGTTTTATTACTGCCAGCTTGAATATTTTTGGAACATGACCTAAAAATAAAGACGAGTTAATAATATTAAGAAGAGGCTCTTCGACTACAGGTAACACTTCTTTCAGTAGTTTAGTGGGTATTGGATCTAATAAACATGTTGTTGGTTTAGATGCAATGATAAGTTTATTTAGCTCTTCCTGTCCTATAGTTGTAAAACGGTGTAGTTGTTCTAGAGGGGCCATAATTGAGGCTGAATCATAAGACATCATAGAGGATTGTATATTTACAATTGTGTTTCGGATGCTTTCTATTTTCTCATTGAAGTAATTCATAAAATCATTACTACTATATTGTAATGGAATATTTTGCTCTGGTGATGTTTGTTTATTTGTTAGTCTAGCCACGGTGTTGAATAAAAACCTTGGATTATTTTGGTTATTTTCTATTAGTTTGCGGAGATGCTCAGCCCTGGCTGCTTTTAAAGCCTTTTTATAACGTGACATACTGTCTTTCCACGCGATTCTAAAGACCTCTAAATTAGTTTGTTTCCATTTACGCTCTAAGTTACGAGTTTCTCTCTTGATTGCATGCGTAGCACTGTTGTACCATGGTGCTTTAGTTTTCTCTCTAACCTTTTTTAATCTAATTGGTGCAACAATATCTAGTGTACTAGAGAACATGGTGCTCAAACTGCTAGTCATTTCCTCTAGTTCATCTGTTTGTTTGGGTGCACTGCGCAGCTGAGATAGATCAGGTAAGCTATTTGAGAATCTATCTATAGTGGTTGGAAGGATTGTTCTGCCTGGTCTATAACGTGGCGCAACATGACAAATTTCAGCAGTACGTATTATACAAGTTACCATGTAATGATCAGTGAGATCATCACTTTGCGGTATAATATTTATATCAGTTGGATTGGTTCCATATGATATAATTAAATCTAGTGTATGATTTAGACGATGAGTGGGACCACTGACGTTTTGCGTGACCCCAAAGGAGTTTAATAAATCTGTAAACGCAGTCCCTAACGCATCATTTGTATTATCTACGTGTATGTTAAAGTCTCCAACAATTATTGCTTTATCGACATTGACCAATAGATCTGAGAGAAAGTATGCAAACTCTTTTAGGAAGTCAGCATAGGGCCCTGGAGGTCTATATAGGGTAGCCAAGGCTAGAGATAATATGGATTTGTTTCTTGCATCTAAGAGCGTAACATTTAGCACAAGTACTTCAAACGAATTAAACCTGTGACCTGTTTTCTGAGTAACATTAAGAATATCTCTATAGATTGTTGCAACACCGCCGCCACGACCGATCAGACGGGGCTCATGCTTATAACAGTATCTTGGCGGAGTAGACTCATTTAGACCGAAATAATCATTTGGTTTAAGCCAGGTTTCAGTAAGGCAAAGTACATCGAAACTATTATCTGTGACCATTTCATTTACAATAACCGCCTTAGGTGTGAGCGATCTAATGTTTAGAAGACCTAGCTTTAGAAATTGTTTTTGTTCACTGATATTTAGATTTTCTGGTTTAATTACAATAAGATTTTTGCTAGATCCTACACTAGATTTATTGTTTGGCCTCACTAAGCGAGGAATAGACACAGTTTCTATATAATGTTCTACACTACTTATATCAATTAAGTTGGGACAGCAAAGACTGTGATTTGGACTTTGACTTACTAGTCATATGGTGTGTAACGTCTTGGAGATGTTGTCCGACAGAACAGCCGCTCCGATTCTGCTGGGGTGCAGGCCATCAGCGCGGTAGAGCCTAGGTCGCTCCCAGAACAGATTCCAATTATTTACAAAGAGCAGTTTCTGTTCATTACACCATGACATTAACCATTCATTTAGAGCAAATAATCTACTGAACCTTTCTTGTCCTAGTCGGTACGTGGGAAGCGGTCCAGACACGATGATCGTTGCTTCAGGCGATGTGCTGCGAACCGTCTCGATCAGGCTTCTGTAGTCCTTCTTCAGAACCTCCGTCTGCCGCAGCCTGATGTCGTTCGTCCCCGCGTGTAGGACCACAGCTCCGACGCGCTCGTCACCGTTCAGGATCTCGGGAATCTGTGCAGCGACATCAAGAACACGAGCACCAGGAAAGCAGTGAGTGCGCACCTTACGCTTACCTGAGGTAGCACGGACATGACGGACCACGGAAGTGCCGATGATCACGGCGGTGTCACGTTCCGGCTCGCGAAGAGGGGAGAAGCGGTTCCGGGTGGAGATCTCGAAGACCGGGAGGGGCGGGGAAGTCCTTGGTCTGGTCCTGGCTCGTGTCTTCCGCTGTGGGATCACCCAGGGTCCATGGTGTTGCCTCGGTGCCGGAGTGAATGAAGGCAGAGATGATCGCGTCCTTCTGGGCAGAGAAACGCACGGAGTAGACGAAGTCGGAGTCAAAAAGTTACTAACCACTGACTTGTGAGCATCGGCGCGTGATGTTTCAAGCGTTGATCGCCGATCTCGCAGCTCGGCTTGCTTCACCAGCAGAACGCGGATCTGTTTCTCCACCGACTCCAGCTCCAATCGTACCGAAACCAGCTCGAATGTGTCCTCACCTGCACTCAGAGGTAACGTTAGACACACATCCGATATGTTCGCCATTATAACAGATGAACAGTAAATTAGTAGTGATACTACCAATATCACTACTAATTTAGGACTGAAATGATGGATATAACCCGTATCCTTTCAGTCAAACGGGTGTAAAATGAGAGGGTCGATAGGCGCGAGGCCACGCGTGAAATGCTAGCGGGCTAAAGGCTAGTAGCCGAGATTCGGAAAGTTGGATCTAAGTAGCGATATCAAAGCAATCCGATTGTTTTTTTATAAGGAATAGTGTCGAGGATAAGTTCACATGATATAAAAATAGAAAGTGCTTGTTTATAAATGAGTGGTAAAGAAGAAAATCAGGGATTAATGAATCAATTCGACGGAGCTCCAAAAAGCTCCTCAAAACTTAATGAATCAATTCGACGGAGCTCCATTGATTTTTCCTCAAAACTCAGTTCACGCGCGTGTGAAATGCCCCTTTGCGCGCTCAAAATGTGATCTTGCGCATGCAGAATTGTGACCGAAATCTAATCCCATAATTTATTGGTACTTTTTGGTAATTTCATGACTTACTAAATGACAACATAACTACGACACTCCGTGCGTCATTTATTTATTAATTTATAATGAAGAAATGATATACAGCGCGTGCCGTATTTGCAGTATAACGGCTGACAACAGTGACAAGACAGGAAAGTGTGTATTCCTAAGGTGAGACTTTATTTCATGACAAGTTATAAAAATAACATTATAATATGACAAAAATCTCTGACCGCAGATAATGAATCAGGAAAACATGTTTTTCTCAGTTGCTTTTTTTTTTTAAAGAGTCTGACAGAAGTCTCAATAGCTTTCATGCTAGTCTTTCAAAATAAAAGCCTTGCATCATAAAATCATAGAATTATGTTTGTTTTTGTTTCTTTGAATGCAAACTCCACGACCAAATCTTTTGGAAGCAACTCCAAATTTTGTTCATCTCACACCATTTACTTGAATGTATTTGACATGAAAATGAAATGTTGCTCATTGTGACGACTTTTTAGGACATATCTTCATGTGAGTCAGAAGGCTTATTTTATGTTTGAAGCTCTTCTCACACTGAATACAGTAGTACAGCTTCTCTCTAGTATGAATTCGCTCGTGTGATTTCAGGTGTCCAGACCGAGTGAAACTCTTGTCACAATATGAGCACTTGTAAGGTTTTTCTCCAGTATGAATTCTTTGGTGCTTTTTCAGTTGACTAGATGTAGTAAAGCTCTTCCCACAGTCCAAACACACATGATCTCTCACTTCATTATGTGTTTTCTGGTGCAGTTTAAAATTGTCCAGCCTTGAAAAACTCTTTCCACAGAGCGAACACACATAAGGCTTCTCATCTGAATGAACTTTTAGGTGTTTTTTTAGATTTGATGATGAAATAAAATCTTTACCACACTGATCACAGCTAAATGGTTTTTCTCCAGAGTGAATGTGCAGATGATAACTGAGAGGTGATGCATCATTGAAACTCTTTCCACACTGAGTGCATGTATACGGTTTCTTTCCAGTGTGAATTCTCATGTGTCTGTCAAGGTTTCCTTTCTGTGTGAAACTCTTTCCACACTGAGTGCATGTATACGGTTTCTTTCCAGTGTGAATTCTCATGTGTCTGTCAAGGTTTCCTTTCTGTGTGAAACTCTTTCCAAACTGAGTGCATGTATACGGTTTCTTTCCAGTGTGAATTCTCATGTGTCTGTCAAGGTTTCCTTTGTGTGTGAAACTCTTTCCACACTGAGTGCATGTATACGGTTTCTTTCCAGTGTGAATTCTCATGTGTTTGTCAAGGTTTCCTTTGTGTGTGAAACTCTTTCCACACTGAGTGCATGTATACGGTTTCTCTCCAGTGTGAATTCTCATGTGTGTGTTAAGGTGTCCTTTCTCTGTGAAACTCTTTCCACACTGAGTGCAGGTGTGCGTCTTTTTGGCTTTTGTTCTCTGAATTGTAAAGTTACGATGTTCCTCCTCCACTTCATTCAGTTCTTGTCTTTGCTCTTTCACTCTCACCTGGTCTAAAATACACAGAAATACAGTTAGAATCAGTTCAAGTGAACCATTATTTAATAGCAGAAAGCAACAGAGATCAGATCTTTCACTTTTTGTTCTGTCATTCACTTGTTTATATAGTAAAAATATGTTTGACAACTGCTGGTTATGATCATTTAAATGCCTTTCTCCATTTATCACCCATATACTGATTATTAATTCACATCTACCAAAGCAGTCAACAATGAAGAATCAAGAATGGACACCAACCTATTTGTTCCTCAGTATCTTCATGTTTGATTCTGGATGGTTCTGGATCACTCATGTCTTCAATCTCCTCTTTAATAAACTCCATCTTTAACAGTCACACAGATTTCAGCTGCTACTCCTGGAGTTTGTCCTTCTCTTGTAGGATGATGGGAATATTCCCAGTATTTATTGGTGAATTGTTGTGGGAGGGGCTTCACTGCAGGTGTGAACTGTGATCACTGTGTTTTTATCCAATCTGCATTTAAAAAGTACAGGGCCATCAAGTTTAACTGAGCTGCTGAAAAGCCTCTGTCTCCAAAAGTTCCCTGTTTTCAGCTCATTCATTATGGTGATGTTAAATTCAGGCAACTTTACATCTAGCATACATCTAGTCTGACGTCGTCATACTCCGAGTCTAGTCAGAATATGAGTCTGATACTGCTCCATTGGGCTGTGATTATGGGGCGTGTTTCAACCGAACAAGGAAAGAAAATGCCTCTGCACTCAATTGCAGTGTTTCCCCTAGCATTTTATAAGAGGGCGCCCCGCCCTCCTTGAAGGTCAATTAAATTTGATTTTCTTAATAGCGCCAGATTACAATTTGTTATTTTATTAGACAAACTAAATAGCCCTTAAGTATTATGTTATTTATCTTATTTCCACGATGGCATGTCTTTTCTGTCTGTGTTTGCGCGTTTACAATTATCCCAATGAGTGCGCACATTCACAAACAAACAAACACTTGTGCGAGTGCGGGCGGTAATGCACTCACTCTGTGTGTGCGCGTTGCAGGAGAATAAAACGATTCGCGGGACTCCCGCAAACTAGAAATTTCTATGAATAAAACATAAAAACTAATACATTTTTATTCATCTGTTGCAGAAAAGCAACAAGAACAACTAAAACAAAATAGAAACGATTTACAGGCCAGAGTTTCTTTTTATAACATGTTTGCAGCGTTGAGCGATGTAGCCAATCACAGACATATGTGTTGATTTCTTGAACGCAATGGCCAATCAAAAGCATTCAAGATAGACTCTCCTGACCGCTCAAAACTGACTTTTTGTTCAGTGCTGAATTCTGTATGCTGGCAAATCCTCTAATTATAATAACAAACAAAGTGTATATATTATGAAAGATTCATTGTGCAGTCAGCTTCATTTATAATAACAGAGATGTGTGAGATCGCGATGAACTGATGTCAGCTTTTTAAGAATTATTAATGGAGCGCACTTTGCGGGCAGTCATGCCAAACCATCATGCACGCAGTATCTGCTTGCTTTTATGTTATAACACAAACAGTGGTTTGTGTGTTAATGCTTTAATAATTGTATTTTTTTTATTTATATTTATTTTTTATTATAATTTTAAATAATTTATTTAATGCAGTTAATATATTCACTGCAGCCATTAAAAGAAACAAATGAACACCATGGCTCCTTTAAGTCTGTCAATTTTCCCCAACCAACCAACCCAAAGCCCCCCAACAATAACAATCATAATGACTTTATTTTGTAATTATATATACCTCTGTTTTAGCTTTGTAGTTTCATCGATTGAAATTGTAACTCTCACGCTCACAGATGACGTGGTCGTTGAGCGCCCTCAGGCGACGTTATTATATTCGAATGAATACAAATCCTAGAGACGATTAACGGATATTTTTCAAATCATACACAAAATTATCATCTCTCCCTTTACTGTTTAACGAGTTAACAACAATGCCACAAATTATCAAAACAACTGGCTGTTAGTAAAACACATTAAAATGTGTTAATGCCTAAATAATGTATTTTAATAAAACAATTATATACCGGTCTATATAATTTACCTTATAAATATAAATTAATTTAATTTTAAAATGTATCTATTTAATATTGTAATAATGTCAAGTAATGAATGACTAATAAAAAAAAATAAAACTAGCATGAAATAAATGTTAAAGCAGGAATAAGAAAGCTGTAATGTACATCAAATGTACACTCGAATTCAGAGAGGATTGTGGGTAAAAGTAGTGAATGTAGGGAATGATGTCGTTCACTCAGAATTCGGACCACACTACAAAATGGCCGACACCCGATATAGTGCACTATTTAGTGGATAGGGAGCGGTTTCAGACACAGCTAAAGACCGGGGCCTTTATTTACATGAACTGCAGAAGGTAACAGGCTTTTATTTGAAGCAGGCTTTTGTTATAGGCAGGCCTTTATTTCTAATTTTATCTTTTTGATAAATAATAGGATTTGGCCGATGGACGATGCAATCATCTATTGCGATGGCTGACAGACATCACTATGTTGAAACGGCATCGCGATCCTCCCGCCCGCCATGTTTCCATGGCGACGCGTCATGCTTGGCATGTGATTTACCACAGCCAAAATAGTGCTGTATCATGACAGATGTAGCACTTTTATTTCTAAATATTAACAAACTTGCTTACCATGTCATCATCTATCTTCTATTCCGATTCTCATGCAAGTGAGTTTGCTTTGTCGTTTAAAAAACCTTTATAAATGATCTTGAGATGAACATGAACGTGAGATGAATGAACGTGAGATGTTTGTTTGGGCCGCAGTTCAGAGATTCCTGTCAGTTGGATTTATTACAGCACGTGAATTCATCAGTTTCTCCCGAAATACATGAAAGTAAGTGGCCGGTGAACTGGGAGAAGAATAGAGTAAACTTTATAGTTACTTACACTGTGTATCTGATATGAATAAAACACCTTGGCAAATATATTTAAATGAATTGTTATTGCTGCTTTCATAGACACCATTGTGTATTTTACAAACTATAAATGTATTGTTTTGCATTAAATTATATGTATTTAAATGTCTGAAACCTAAAATAAACATTATGTGGTTAGAAACACTGAATAGTTGAGATATACAGTATGACCAGCGCTGAAAGTCCGTCTTTAGCTCAGCGCCAGCCATAGCGTGAAAGCACAGTTTGAATTTGGCAGTGATGTCACGTCACTGTACATCGGCTCCTCAGTGTGTCAGCTGCTGCAGAGCGTGCCAAAATCGAAATTGCTGAAGAGATGTAGAGGAAAATATCTAGTGGAAAATGAGTATGTTATGTTATGTCATTATATGAAAGGCCTTAGGAGATAACCTATCGAAATTAAATTTTCCCCGGCCTTAATTTAAGACCGGCCTTTATTTGTTTGTGTTGACCCCTCCCCCGACCACTATCAAAAAACACTTCCTGCTCAGCTACTGTTCGGACGCTCTTGCTTACTGCTCCGCGCTTTGCTCTATCGCTTTTATATTTTATCTCCTTTTATCACCTAATTTTAACTTCAGCAAATCAGCACAGTTATTACTACAAAAAAAAGTGCAGAATTATTTTATTCGACCAGCCTCCCACTGAAAGCTTACATTCCGGGGAAGAGAAAACACAACTGCCTACATTCATAAGGATAAGAAAATGCCTCCTCTGGAATCTACTTGCTGCTCTAACTGCCACAGACTTTTACAAAGGATTGCAGTTCTTGAAACAAACTTAATTGTGGGACCACCAAACCAGACGGAACACACAACAGAGCTTCGTCATGGACGCCCTCAGCATACAGCCGGCGAGTCCCATGAATCTAGTGCTCCTCGACAGGCCATACTGAGTGTAGAGAAACAAGCAGATTGACTTATTAATCGATGGCACAAACAGGGAGCGAGACCCAAAGGCACTCGAGACATCAGATTGTCACGAGCATCCTCTACCCCAGATACGGCTCTGACAAGGATTGCAAACACTGTGGTCTCCTACCACCGCCTAGACATCTTGAGAACAGATTTGAAGTATTAATGAATGAGGAATCCCCAAATTTGATGAATGAACACAGACTGAATCAGCCAGTAGCTAACCCTGATGCTAACTGGGGCTCAAGGTCGAGCAGACAGCGGCACTCAGCTCAGAGCGCAGCCGAGCCCAGGACTCTGATAATGGGGGACTCCATAACCATAAAACATCAGTAGCAGGGATACAACTATGTGCTGCCTTTCACAAGCAGCAACTTCTGATGTAAACAGGGAAGAACATTCTGATGAAACATAAGACTGCAAATCGACTCATCATTCATGTGGGAAAGAATGATATTCATAAAGAGCAGTCGGAACTCCTTAAGAAGGATTTCAATGAACTTTTTGAAACACTTAAAAGACTGAAAGTTCAAACATTAATCAGTGGACCACTCCCAGCAAGAGGAACAAACAGGTTTTCACGGTTGCTCGGGCTTAATACATGGCTGCAAAAAACCTGCAATTAGAATCAGAATAAATTGTATTGCCAAGTAGTGCTGGCACATACAAGGAATTTGCTTTGGTAATAAGGTAGGCCTATTACCGAGGCTTCTATAATTAGCGCCAACTTGAGAAAAATTACACCATGACATGAGGAGAGGTGAGGAAAAAAAAAGGCGACCCCCAGACTATGCTCCTATAAGGAGAACAGTCTGGGAACAGAAAAAACACCTTAGCAACATTAGCACATAAACAGTACACTCTACAAACAAGACATTGCAACACGGTTGGGAGTGGGGGATGGAGGTAGTCCAGCCCAGGCAAGCAGCATCTGTTCCTGCAGCCATTATGGCGCTGGTCACAGACCCACCTGTCAGACTGGGGGAACGAAGCGGTGAAGGCGTGGGATGGGGTGTGGGGCAGGTGCGTATCTGTGTATGTGTAAGTTCATGTGTGTGTAGCCCTGGAGAGAGTCGCTAAGCCAGCACCATAATCTAGGAGCCTCAGTCTGCAGGATTGTCATAGCGATACACAGCAAGTTGCCATGGAGACAACCTTGATCAAGTCCCAGGCAGAGTCAACAATCACCAGGTGTCTGAGGAGTCGGGGAAGAAACGCAAGAGCGGCTCACTGCAGTGCTCTTCTGGGAGAGTTGTTGTTCCAGCAGCGGCCTTGGCCAAGGCCAGTGCTGGTAGGGGGGTGCCGAAACAGATAAGATTGGGATTTTTTGGTCTTGGGGCGAGTAGCCGCATTCAATTTATACAGGCTATTCTACTGGTCCATTTTGGTCTCTGAAACAATCCATTTGCCTTTGCAAAGCTGTGAGCTTCTCCATGATGTTATCCATATTGTGTTTCATAGACCCAGTCTGAGTGCTGACAGCTCTGCCCACCGCTTCAATCATCACAGGCAGCCTTGCGGGGCTTTTGACATCTGTCACCGTCTGCTTAGTTCCTCGATAAACCAGGGCAATGCCTAATCCAATCAGCAGAAGACCTGTTATCATGGTGCCGAATAGGTAGATATCTTCAATGTCCTCCACGGAAAGAGCCGCCAGACACACGACCCGCCACCTCTACCACGCGTCCATCGTGTAGCCAGCTGCGAACGTTCCGGCAGGGCAGTCAGGTTGCCCCAAACCCAAGCTTCTCGTTGAGAAGATGGTGTCAATTGCGTTGAGAGACCAGTTGATCAAATCCATAATTTCTTGGTTTTGGAGAGCAGTGTAGCGAGAGTCTCTCAAAGTACAAGACATTAGACGTGACGAGAGAAGCAAAGCAGGAGAGGTAAGGGGAGGGAGAGAAAATGCGACGCCTTCGTTTTTCTGAGCCAAGAAGAGTAATATAAGAAGGAGTGAACTTCATTGACAACTTCAATCTTTTCTGGAGTCAGAGGCAACTGTTTCAACGGGATGGCCACAACTTTAAAAAATAAATAATTCCTTAAATAAAACAATGTTCAATAAATAGGCAATGTTAAAAATCGTTTAATATTAATACAAATATTATATTCAAATCGCCAGTAGGTGGCGGTAACTCATTGTCTTTATGTGTGAGTCATCGAGTCATTCATTGAATCTCACGATTCGTTCAAAGCCACAGATTTCCTTGCAAAATAGAGCAATAAGCCTGACTATACTGTTTTAAATGTAGTAAATCACTTAATGTTACCCCTTTGTTTTGTTTTTAACTGTTGAAATTGTGTGGATATTCGGGTAACATTGCATCAACATTAAAAACACTGCTGGATATCAGCCTGCATTTTGTTCGCACAAACAGCGCAAACGGCTCGTGGCAGAACATAGACCGACTGAATGACACTTTAAGTTGAAAATCTCAAATGAAGATTGCTGAACTCCAGCTTGTCTGTGTTTTCAGATCATCCGTGCTTCCTGAGCAGTGTAGAGCGCGCACGCTAGGGTTGGGCGGTATTTTGGTAATATCGTATACCGCGGGGTCTTAAAATAGCAACGGTATCAGTTTCAATACCGTCATTACCGGCACTTATATATAATAAATAAATATAATTTATTCAATGCCCAAAAATGCTTATGTAGTTGTCATCAAGTGACAGTGTGGAGGAGAGAGAGAGAGAGAGAGAAGGGAGAGGCGGTAAATACTGACTAGGCAATTTGTAAATGTTGCAATAAAAAAGGTGACCGCGAGAGATGGAAACACCTCTAACCTAATGTCGCATCTCCGAAACAACCACCCACTCAGTGCTGCGAGGATGCATTTTGCCCCCGAGTTCATTAAATAAGCGCATTCGTTTATATTTGTTAAAATATTATAATGTTATTTTTTTTTACGTTGATAATGAAAACTGAACAGCACGAGTAAGATGGGATGCATCGGGAGTCAGACATTGACCACTTAATTAAGCTTCATTTTGTAAAAGGCCTTTCTTTACAGTGAATTTCGTTTTGTATAAATTGTATCCTAATTTTAATAATTTTTTTTTATCAACCAATAATAAATAAGAATCAAATATAGCAGACAACATAATCATGACATGATCGTGCGCTGGCGCGCCGCGATCACTTGCATTGAAATCTCATCATAAATTAACCGAAACTCAGTGTATGTCTCACAGACATGACAGATATCTAAATAAAGCTTGAAATTTCATTAAACGAAACAATTCAAAACGAAAAGAAATAGGCCACTCGCTGATTATTTAATCCATGATGTGCATTTCTCTCTATGCGCGTTCTATACGGAAATGGCGATCATCAAATTAAACGAAACTATTCAAAACGAAAAGAAATCGGCTAGCCTACTCTCTGATTATTTAATCCATGATGTGCATTTCTCTCTATCGTTCACTATGGAGATGGCGATTCGTCAATTTCTTTAAACGAAACAATTCAAAAGGAAAAGAAATATAGGCAGCATACTCTCTGATTAATCCACGATGTGCATTTCTCTCTATACGCGCGTTCACCACGGAGATATCAATCGTCAACTTCTTTAAACGAAACAATTCAAAACGAAAAGAAAAAGGCTAGCCTATACCTTCTGCTTATGTAATCCATGATGTGCATTTCTCTCTATATATGCGCGTCCACTAGGAGATGGCGATCGTCAACTTAATCTTTGCAGCACTGACAGAAAAGTTGTATTAATAAAAATCAATGGACGCGTGTCACCGGATTTACAAATGCACTTCTTGCTTGTTAATTTAATTTAAATGAATTAATAAAATGAATACAATTGTCATAATTAAAATAATTAAATTTTATTAATTGTCCCATTTTTGCTCATTTATAAATAGTATTTATATCTACCACCCCCTCAGCACCTGGGTTAAACAATTATTTGGCGCCACCATATTATAACGGCCCACGTATTAAAAATAGTCGAGTCTAAATAGGGCTCCGACTCATATTACATTTAATGCCGTCAACAGGGATCAGACACAACGTGCACGGGTTGGCCTTGATTTTTTTTTTTGTGTGTTTTTTATGCCCGATCTGGTATTCAGTTTCTGAACGGTGTAGACACAAGCCAACAGTTTGGTGACGCTGTCTGAGCCTTATGTCATAATTTTTAATTAGTCACGGTAATACCGTATACCCCGGTAAAATTGGGAGGAGGTTTGACGGTATCAAAATTTGGATACCGCCCAAGCCTAGCGCACGCGCATGGTTGCCAGCTACTATTGAATAGGTTGGGTAGAAAAAGTTATTTTAACAGAAAAGCTCTGATTTGGGGGTTAAATTAATGAATTCTGGCATTTGTGGCCACAGGGGATTAAACTGAAACTTTCCTATTTCAGACGACAAACTACGCTTGGCTAACGTTACTATTTTGTTCTGTAACTCACTTGCCTAGTAACCATTGTAACGGTGCGCACGCTTTCGCGCTTTCTGCTATGACGTGGAGTGCGAGGTGCACTCAACGTTGCATGAATTTTTAGTAACAATTAATTTTTTACGGTATGAACTTAATCCTAGTAAAGGCAAAAAATATATAGTACCTTTGTAACGAAATCCAAGATTTTGTATACCAAATTAAAGGCTTTTAAGGCCTTAATTTGAGATTATTTTTCAATGCTTTTAAGATCCCGCGGGTACCCTGATTAATGTGTCTTGTCCCCTAACAATGACAGTAAATTCATTATTAGGCTAACGTTACATTACATGAGTCACGTCACATAGTGGTCTATTTTCAGTTCAAAATGGCGGAAATAGACAAAAGTTTATTAGTTTGCCTGATTATTTTTGTAATTCGTTTAACATTTATGACCTAAAAAAAACTGTCAAATAGGAAATGTTTAGTTTAGCTATTTACATCTTATCTCGCACTTGACCGACCTGAAGCGCGTCGAGTGCGTTACACTTGGCATTAACATGCGACCTGTATCCGGATGTTGTCCACATACACATTGAAAAGACAAGTGTAAACTCGCTTCTGATGGGAATGTTATCCGATCAGCGTGTCCAGGTTCGGAGGTAGTCGAGGACGCATTGTGATCGGATCTCTGTGTAATGTAAACGCAATCCAGCCATCGTGTCTGCATTCACAGGTGGACGTAATTTAAATCCCCACCCAGTCTCTCCGAGTGACTGTCAGAAAATAATGGCCAGACGCAGTTTAGACAAGAAATGAAACTTATTCGAACCTTACAATAAACGTCAATCTTTAAAACAGTTTATTTAGACTTACATGATACTATGCGTGTCATTTTTCATTTTAATTGTGCAACATTATCTGAACGAGGCGATAGCCTACAATCACAGTCAGTCATGACATCTTAATGAAGAGCTGTACGCTGCTTTGCCAGAGGAATAATCAGAATCGGAATTTTTTATGTTTTAATTTAAATGTTGAATTTCAGCATGTTTATCCATCTCCCATTTCTGTCAATAGTCATTGCACGCTATAACCTTAAACCCAGATGATCGATGTGACTTTAACATGATCAACAGTTATTTTTGTATGATGAACTCTGGAAGTATTCCTTCGTTCAAAAAACTGAATTTGACTTAATTACTGGAGATTGCATAGGAAAGTAAGGTGAGTGAGTGAAAGCAATTGGGCCATTGTTTAATTTGTATAATCTTTAGGCTTCTCTTTTCTGGTGTCGTGCCACAGACCTAATTTAAATATTATGCAGGAAACAGAAATCCGATCAGTTATCCAGATACAGAGGCTACTTAATGTGTACAAATGTACGCACCATGTCCTGATTGGCTACTGATCCGATCTGCTTGATCGGATCACGGTGATCGCATGTTAATGCCAAGTGTAAACGCAGCAGTCACTCTGCTAAAATTCGCACTGCGAACATAAAGCCTGCCTACTTTGATTTGATTGGTCATCTCAAATATTCGGACATTGATGAGCAGTGACAGACTAATGAGGCTCAGATGAACACACACACACACACACACACACAAACTTCTGTTCTTGGCGCCGCTGCGGAAGAACGCGCTGATAACAAGACTGAAGCGAACACGAAGGCTTATCACATATTTAAAGATTGACAGAGAGAAAACAGGACAGAGTAACTCGGTGGATATAGCTCATATAATTTTTTTTGACGACGTAGTTAAGGCGGCAGGCGTGTGTTGCTTAGGCGGCCGCCTTAGTTACAAAGTGCTGCGGGAAACCCTGATGTAGCACTGTCTGATCATTTTTGTATTTTCTTTGATATATTAATCTCTCCTGCCATTGAAGCTAGATCTGTGTCTGTCAAGAAGAGATGCTTAAATGAGAATACTAGTGTACTATTTATGAAGGCTATATCTTTAACACCAAGCATATCTGCTGACTCTGTTGATTTTCTCCTTGATTCTTTTAACTCAAAAGTTAAGAGTGTAATTGATGATATTGCTCCAGTGAAAGACAGGAAGAAGAATGGCAGACAAAATGCACCTTGGAGAAACTCAACAGCAGTGCAAAAGATGAAAAGACAATACAGAAAAGCAGAGCGCATGTGGCGGAAGACAAAATTTGTAGTCCATTATAACATCTACAAAGACAGCATCCATGCTTTCAATAAGGAACTAGCCAAAGCTAGACAGACTTTCTTCTCGAATATTATAAACAGCAATATAAACAACACACGCACTCTTTTTGCTACTGTAGAGACACTGACAAACCCCCCAAGCCAGACTCCCAGTGAAATGCTCTCAGAGAGCAAGTGCAGTGAAAGTGACACGTGATGGCCAAGTATGGTAACCCAAGTAAGTGCACACACATTAGGAGCAGAGTAGTGAGTAGTGAAGACACACACACTGCAAACGTGGATACACACACCCGGAGCAGCGGGCAGCCTTGAGTGGCGCCCAGGGAGCGATTGGGGTTAGGTGGACAAGGACACCTCAGTCATATTCCTGCCGGTACTGGAATCGAACCAGCAACCTTTGGGTCACCAGTCCAACTCTGTTACCATTAGGCCATGACCTGGAATGGTTCAGGTCATACTTGGTAGGGAGAGATTATGATGTGAGTATAGGAGACCATAAGTCTGAAATGGACATCCATGACATGCGGAGTCCCTCAAGGCTCAATTCTTGCGCCACTCCTATTCAACCTGTACATACTCCCAATGAGCCAAATAATGAGAAAGAACCAAATCCCTTACCACAGCTATGCAGACGATACACAGCTCTACTTATCCATATCGCCTAACGATTACAGCCCCATTAACTCTCTGTTCCAATGCATTAATGAATTAAACAATTGGATGTGCCAAAACTTTCTTCAGTTAAACAAAGACAAAACTGAAGTCATTGCATTTGGAAACAAAGATGAAGTTCTCAAGGCAAAAATCGTAATTTTTTAGATTTTAATATCCAAACGACACATTTCTGAGCGCTTTATAAAACAGAAATTTGCTGTTGGTGTATTAGCGTAAAACAACATGCTCGCCAGATTGTTTATCTAAATAGCCCTATGTTGTTAGAAATTACTGTTTACAAGGTTTTAGGTTTTTGGTCATTTCCTCGATTTAATTTTTTTTATTCCTTTTTTAAATTAAAACTAACATCATAAAGTATGATATTTTTTTTACTTTGAGCAATTCTGGAGCTATAATTGACTCTTCTTAGGAGCATATAAAACAAAACAGCTCTTTGGAAAAAATGAAATGTAATATTGTAGTAGTTATAAACAAAAGTTTATTTTAGTTCAGATTAGTTTGCGGGCAGCAATTGTATTCATAATGTCAAAATAAAACCGACGTAATGTCACTTGAAGGCATTATAGCCTACTATTCCTGCCAAACTTCCATGGTTGCAGTTAGTGTTACTACAGTATATCCATGGTGAATGTTGCTGATCTGTGGACACTGTATAGTTAATTCATGGCGCAATGTTTCTTTCTGGTTTCCACGTCAGTGCTGTTAGATCCGTTAATAACGGAGAAATGTGACTGTTTCTCACTAGATTTCGCAGGAGTCGCAGCGATGTTATTACTTCTGCGGCAAATTCAAATGCTTCCTTTACTGAATCTCTTATTAGCGCTGTGTAGTAACAGTGTCGCTTGATCAAGATCGGCTCGCGCTGCTTTTGGTCCAAATGGATAAACGGTCCGTCAACCAAACAATAACGAGCAGTTTCGTTCCGCTTGCATTACGTTTGCCATTTGATGTTGGGCAATGTTGTGGTGGCTCCGGCGGATGAGCGCGCTTACCACGCGCAACACGCCTACATTTGAAATAACGAAATTTTGGTTGGCAGGAAAAATGACCTGAACTTTGGGTGAACTATCCCTTTAAGAGTTGCATTTAAGAGATAATAATGTATATTCATTGTACACTTATTACACTGATTTTTTTTACCACATAATTGACCCTTCGCTAAGCCCCGCCCTCCCTAGTTACTGTTGCTACGCCTATCAAGCTTTCGCGCCTGGCACGTCTATTACAGTGTGTATGCACCGGTGTCAGACATTCCCAATGAAATAATTAGTAATTTTTAGCGAACATGTGAAATATCTGAGAGAGCAAGACAAAAGGGACTGCCGTTTGGATTCGAAGGATATATCCACGACATAATATGCAACTGATTAGTGAATAATTTCATAAAAATTGAAGCTAAAGCCTATAACTTTAGTACCAGCGCAAGCAGCAGCTGTCCGATATGCTGACCATTGAAATGGGAAACACACAAATTGAAGAACAGATATGTTCGTGCACAGCAGGGTAAGTGAAATGTGAAAATAATCTAATAATTATAAATCAAACAGTTTATCCATATATTTTGTGGAATAAAACTAACACCGGGAGATCCGCGATCGGATTGGGTTAAAGTTACTCAGTCAGGGGTAGTAGGCCGTCGATTAACAAAATGCTGAAATATATTTTAAAGTAGCACATCATTCCACCGCTTGGTTTTTAGATTATCGGGAAGGAAAAAAATTCCAACCCCCGTCCAAACTTTTAGGATACCGGGTATCAAATTTGCACAATCCATACTCACAACGCTTCGACATGTTTCCCTCGCTCAAAAGCTTGCCAACGCCCCCCCACGCCTAGTTACGGTTGCTAAGACACGATTGGCCAGTGGCGGTTTTCAGGCGTGGCTTAGCGAAGGGTCAATTATGGGGACATATTGAATTGAGATTAAGGTTTTAAATCTTACCCGTTAAATCGACTTTGTACAGCGGACAAAACTCATCCAGACAAGATGATCATAACAATATTATCAAACTTTGTAAACAATAAATCAACTAATTTCATTTTCAAAACAATCAAAAATGGTGACGCAAGACGGCAAGACCTATTTGAATGAAATGAGAGCGTGCGTCCGTTGTGATAATACATGGATGTCCACTGTGTTATAATATATATTATAACACAGTGTTGCTATTGGCGACGGTCATTATGAGGAAGGAAATGCCACAGAATCTTGCCTTAAAAAGTACATTGAGCTGCTTGTTTTATTTGTTGTTTGTTGATTTTCAAATATAAAACTTGTTGAAATGTTTTCAGTGTGAGCATCAGCTCTTTTTGAACACATTCATATCGTTTTAACAAAACCGTGATAATATTGATAATATTGTCACGTCATGACATTTTCATACCATCCCATCCCTAAAACACACACGCCTTCAGATTCACTGTCTTTCAGGTTAAGGATGTTTGAGAAAAGACACATTACCGTCCACTCTAACAATAATTACAATGCATCTAATGTCATAGATTTAAATATAAATGTTAAGATCAAAATGAAAGCCACACACATTCACTAGACTAAACGACATTTCCACACACTCAATCCACAAAAATTATATGTGGAGAATTGTATAAACAGGAAAAACCGCGCGTTAATAAAACTCCAAAAAGACATCGAACTGTTGGCAGAAAAGCGCATACATAAACGTGTTCCGTTTTTTTTACACTTCCATAATTAACATAAACCTAAAAAAAATTACTTAATACAGCATATTTTCACTCTTTAACGCAGAGACCTACCTGACTGACTCTCTCCAGTCACGGGCTGCTTCTGAGTGAGTGCGCGTGCGCCCGGTCCATTACAAATGACGTCACTCACAGAACGAACTCAAAATATTATTCATAAACAAAAATATATTTTTTCCTTCTGTCGGCACAACAAAATAAAGATGATATACATTAAGCAAAATATTATTAAGCAAAAAAACAAACATTTAAAGCATATAGTTAATTGTTTCAGAATCGGAACAGTTACAAAAAAAACCTCTCAACACTAAAAATTCATTATTTGCACACACTTGCAACTTGCTACAGCAGTTTAATGCTTTAAATCAAGAAAAAAAAATCAACTCTAAGTATGTTTAACATTTTACAGCTTTTATTATTTTCTAACTACAGCAAATGACTCTTGTACAATCAGGAAATAATATAGTTAACATTGGTTAAGTAAATAACATGAATATGTCTTATTCGAAATACAAATAATTATTGACAGTAAATTAGGTCAGTCAGGTCTAGCGCTTTTAACAATATAGATTGTTTCAAAGCAGCTTTACAGTGATAATAGGAAATTAAAGTAACAGAGATTGTTTTGGCTTTACAGCAGCTCTAGAATAAAGTTATTGTCCAGCTAAAGTTAGTTTTGATCAGTGCTTCTCAACTGGGACATTTTACCATGGTCATTAAGATGTGACTGAAGCACACACACACACACACACACACACACACACACACACACACACACACACACACACACACACACACACACACACAAAATTACAAAAATAAGTTGCATGTTGTATAACTTTAAAAATAAAGTGACTAATTTTGATGAGTTGAAGTCATGTAAAAACATATGTTGTCGACTTACAGGTCATGTAGTTTTTTTTTTTAACAAAAAAGTTGGTCGAGCCACCAAAAATAAAATACAAAATAACACTAAGTGAAATAATGTGAAGTGGCATTTTGGGGAAACAGAAACAACAGTAAATACACAATACTAACATGAACTATTAATGAAACATGGAAACGTCTCAGGTTACGACTGTAACCTATGTTCCCTGAGAACAGGGAACGAGACAATACGTCAACGACGTTATGGGGAACGCCTCAGGCGTGACAGGTGTCTGAAATCACTATCAAATCACGTCAATCATATTGACCGGCGACAGCCCGTGAATCATTAGCGTGAATGATTAACGTGCGACCTGGAAGTATAAAGGGGCGCCTTGCAAACATGACAAATCACCTTATCGTCTGAAGGGACTGTACGGTAGGCAAGCCCCGAGGCATGGCAGGGAGACGTATTGTCTCGTTCCCTGTTCTCAGGGAACATAGGTTACAGTCGTAACCTGAGACGTTCCCTTTCGAAGGGAACTCAACAATACGTCAACGACGTTATGGGGAACGATATACCAACGCCGCCATGCTAAGGGGAGTGCATGCCAAGTGGCAGTGACAACTGTCAGAACCAGCAACTTCAAATGAAACGCTAGAACCACTCACCCTCAGGTCACACTGGGCTGTCAGTGACAGCATTCCCTACGGTCATAGCCCAAGCTACAGCCTCACAGCAAAACCTTCATAAACATGGTTAAATGAAAGGTCTACCTGGGCCGGCTCCGGGCCTGGAACCTCAGCTTCCAATTAGAAGGGGTCCCTTCTAGGGAATGTGGCTAGGGAACCCAAGGGAACCCCAGCCAGTCACTATTCAGGGGAACGTACTCACCCCGAAATGCCACCAGGACGGCCTGACCTGGCGCCAGTACATAGACACTTAGTCTGGCCAAATCCTGTCTGTCTGAAGACAGAGCCTCTGGACAAATGCCTTAAGTAAGGCATCCAACCCGAGGGACTGCGAAGCTGGCAGTGAACCACTCGGCCCGGATCTCAGAGACGGGATATCCCGGAGAGTATGACTCAGCATAGTGCTTTCCGACCCTTGCTAGCGAGGGGAGTTTCTCTACTCGATCCACGGATCAACCCAGTGTCTGTGTTTCAAAACACTGAGGAGGCCTGTGAAGGCCTAAGGGCTGATCTAACTGGGAGGCCTCACGAGAGGCCTACGACCGTCTGACCAGACTCAGGAAGCCGCATGCTCATAGAGACCCTCGTGAGGGGAGCACAAGGTCTGCCTGGTAGGCAAACCAGGCTGTAGGCAGAAAAAGTTCCGGGAGGGAACCTATAGCAGAGAATGAACACTTTAGCGAGCCAGGGCGCAAGTTCGCCTTCAGCAGCTGCCTATTAAGGCTAGCTGAAACTGATAGCAAGAGACCACTAGCTTCATAAACCCAGCACCACTAGGGAGCGTTACAGGGAGGCCCGGAGAGGCCTACTACCTGATAGCAACGTAAGTGGGAATTCACCTTTAGGGAGGCACGTGAGGCCTACTACCTGATAACCACAGTACGTGGGAACTCACCTTCAGGGAGGCCCGGTGAGGCCTGCTACCCTACGACCACAGTATGTGGGGAGCTCACCTTCAGGGAGGCCTGGAGAGGCCTACTACCCGGTAACCACAAACTGTGGGAACTCACCTTCAGGGAGGCCTGGTGAGGCCTACTACCTGACCGTTCTCAATCAAGGAGGCCTGGAGGAGCCTACTACCTGATAACCCCAGTATGTGAGATGCTCACCTTCAGAGAGGCCAAGAGAGGCCTACTACCTGATAACCACAGTACGTGGGAACTCCTCCTTCAGGGAGGCCCGGTGAGGCCTGCTACCTTACAACCACAGTATGTGGGGAGCTCACCTTCAGGGAGGCCTGGTGAGGCCTACTACCTGGTCACCACTATCTGTGGGAACTCACCTTCAGGGAGGCCTGGTGAGGCCTACTACCTGACCGTTCTCATTCAAGGAGGCCTGGAGGAGCCTACTACCTGATAATCACAGCATGTGGGAACTCACCTTCAGGGAGGCCTGGTGAGGCCTCCTACCTGACAGCCAAAATATTTGGGAGCCCACATCCAGGGAGGCCTAGAGCGGCCTACTACCTGACAGCCACAATATTTGGGAGCTCACATTCAGGGAGGCCCAGAGAGGCCTACTACCTGATAGCCAACGTAAGTGGGAATTCGCCTTCAGGGCGGCCGGGTGAGGCCTACTACCTGATAACCATCTTAAGTGGGAATTCACCTTCAGGGAGGCCTGAGTGGCCTACTACCTGATAACCACTGGTAGCTTTGAGCCCTGAGTCCGGGTGAAAGTATAAGGTGGCCTGCTAAGGCCAGCCAGCTGGGGACTCGCCTATCAGGGAGGCCTGGTCGGGCCTACTAGCTAATAGCAAG
This sequence comes from Siphateles boraxobius, assembly GCF_051911475.1. Classification (NCBI taxonomy): domain Eukaryota; kingdom Metazoa; phylum Chordata; class Actinopteri; order Cypriniformes; family Leuciscidae; genus Siphateles; species Siphateles boraxobius. Next base: position 40,255,495 of record NW_027509186.1, on the reverse strand, counting down.
TCATATTCTGCCATAAAGTTCACTGTTGGAAACCATACTACACAGCATACTTCACTAATGGGCTTCCAGTAGCGCTATAAGGTATGTCCCACAATGTTGGGACTCACCTCCGAGGAGGCCTGTTTAAGGCCTACTACCCATCCGTGAGTCAACTGCCCGAACCACCAAGGCCAACCACGTAAAGTGAGCTGGCCTACAGTGCCCTCTGGGGGGCTGTCCAATCAAGGAGGCCTGCTGAGGCCTACTACCTAATGGCGCAGCCTTCGTTGGCAGAAAAACTGTTTACACAGCGCCTACAGCATCCTGGTGCCTAATCACATTGCCCATGGCAGTGTACTCCGCAAGAAAGCCAGCACCCTTAAAACAAGGGGAGTACAACATACGCCACTCTGCCTCAACGGAGGCCCCAATTAGTCAGGGGCCTACCATCTATGCATGGGCGTCAGCTCAGGGCAATGCTCTGGCTTCAGGGGAGCGTACTTCGACCAAAGAAGAAGTGAAGCTTACTTCATACTCGACCCGAGCCATAGTGGTGCGAGCTAGGATAAAACAGAACTGGGAGTGAAGTGCTCAGACCTACCCTGTATCACAGGGGAATACTCACACCTCACCCTGAGGTTACCAGGGTGCGGGCCTGCCAGCGGCTCTAGGGGTGACAGAAATGTATCTGTGCCCAACCTAGGGGAGTGGGGCTTGAATGAAAGCCAACCACCTACAACCTAGCGCTCGAGCAGTAGCTCAGCGAGGTGAGTGAAGCCTAAACTGGCGGCCTAAATCCGTAGGCCAGTTCTGCATGGCAGGGTCGGGCAGGAAACCCAGTCTTCTTCGTGAAGCGAAAGACGGCCTAACCCTGCTCAATAAAGACATATATACCACGGAGGCCTGTTTGAGGCCTACCATGTCCTTACAAACCATCCTCTGCACCACGCTGCATTACTCTAGTCACCCCAGAATGCAGAGAAGGGGGCGGGCCTTGGCCTAACGACTCCCACGGGAGGAGGCTGTTTATACAGGGATGCTAGAAACCAACATTCACACAGTGAAGGGTCAGAGGAAGAAATGCTAAAATTTTTAGCAGAGCGCCTCTATTATCCCTGGCACAGCCTAGGCCAGCTACAGAGGCGGCCCTGGTGAGGGCCAGCCTGCAAGCATAGATCTATCTGAGGGCTCGGAGGAGCCACAGCCTTACTAAAGAATATAGTCTGTATTATTCCATACAAAGGGCTGCAGAATCGCTCAGCCTAATGAAAACCCAAACAGAGCTCAAGGGGCGACATACTCAGGAAGAAGTCAAACGGACCTGTGGGCCGGACATAAGATCTATCTGAAGCTCTAGCGTCAGTCAACACTCTAAGTAAAACAATTTAAAGAGAGAGACCAACCACTCTACCCTGAGGTGGCTAGCAGCCCGAAGGCTAACACAGTTACCGTTCTGGCCACCTAACGGGGAAATTCAGGGCCCTGATAATCCAATAAAGTTCTCTTACCTTATTACCTTGACATGACCCCATGACTCTATACAGGGAACGAGGTCTGTAAAGAGAAATATGTTATTTTTTAATCACAAAAAATACTCTTTGAAAAGACCAGCAGCTCACCTGCGGCGTGCAAAGTGAAGACTCGCCAGATAGTTCTTTACAAACCTGGGATCCGCCACTTTACATGCCTGAAAGGGGCGTTTCCACTAACCAAGCCTAGGTGGGCCATCAGAACATAGTTCTCCTCATAGGCCCATCCCCAGGCCTGATGTTATGAACGCCTGGGGGTCAGAAGAGAGAGGGCAGATTTCGTGACCCTCCGGGGAGGTTATCCATTACCGACGCTGTGTGCGTTTGTGCTGGATAACCTCCCTCAAATCTCTTCTGTTGCGGGAGTCACGCCTTCTCTGCGACCTGCTCCTCAAGGGAGGGGGCGCACGAGAGGCGACACTGGCTCACTGACCCTGCCTACGGTCCTCAGACCGTGAAGGGCCAGGCCCTCCCGCTTGCCGGGGTACGGACGCGGATCTCAGCGGTATACAAGTTTTAAACGCTGCTGAGCGCGCCTTCGCCTCCCTGAACTTCCCCACCACCGCCTCTACGGAGGTGCCGAAGAGTTCGGAAGGCGAAACCGGCGAATCGAGGAGAAAGGCTTTTTCTTTCTCCCCGATGTCGGCTAGATTTAACCACAGATGCCTCTCCGTGGCCACCATCGCCGCCATCGACCGTCCGATCGCGGCAGCGGTTTGCTTGGTGGCCCGGAGAGCCAGATCTGTGGTGCGGCGCAGCTCAGCCACCGCCTCAGGGGACATCCCTGCCCCCTGGTCGAGATCCCCCAGCAGGTCGGCCTGGTACGCCTGTAATACTGCCATGGTGTGCAGTGCAGCACCGGCCTGACCTGCTGCCGTGTATGCTCTGCCATTCAAACGAGCCGTTGTTTTCAGCGGTTTGGATGGCAGGGTTGGAGCTTTCAATGTCGCTGCCCGCCCAGACACGAGATAGTTCGCGAACGTCTCGTCAATGGGCGGCATTGACACGTACCCATGCTTTCCGATCCCCTCGACATCAGCGAAACTGGCCCGCTGATGTCGGTGAATACGGGCAGAGCATGGGCTCTTCCATGCCCTCTCGATCTCCGTGTGAAGATCAGGAAGGAATGGAAGGCTCACCTGAGCTGGTGGTGTATGGCCGGGGAGAAACCGATCGTCGAGCCTACCGCGAGCGATCTCTCCTCTAGCGCGCTGCCAAGGCAGCTGCAGCCTATTGACAGCGCGCTCCATCACATCCACCAGCTCTGCATACACGGGGCAGGATGGCTGAGGAGGTTCAGGATCTACCTGATCATAAACCTCCCCAGCCATCTCCTGCGCGTCCTGAAGAGCATCAACTGCAGGTACAGTCGGTGAGTAATCTTCCCCATCGACCTGCAGTTCGCCCTCGTCAGCCGTCGAATCATCTGAGAGGTTAACAACCCTCTCGAGGCGATCGACGAGCTCCATCTGGGAGCCCCATGATTTAAGTCGCCGCTCGGCCTCGGCACGAGCGGGACCCGCGCCGTGAGGTCCAGACGCTGAACCCCCTTCACTCGAGAAGAGGGCCAGACGAGAGCGGAGCGTTTTAAGAGAAAAACGCTCGCAGTTAGCACAGAGGGCTCCCTCGAGAACCTCCCGTGCGTGCTCTTCACCCAAGCAAAAAACGCACAGCTCGTGTGTGTCGGCCGGTGTCAGAAACCTCGGACACGGGTCGGCACACTTACGAAAACAATCTGCCTTAGCTGTGCGTTTCATCTTTCTCTTACCTTCGTATACTTGAATAGCGTTTCAAACAAACAGTCCCTGAAGACGATGAGATGATTTGTCATGTTTGCAAGGCGCCCCTTTATACTTCCAGGTCGCACGTTAATCATTCACGCTAATGATTCACGGGCTGTCGCCGGTCAATATGATTGACGTGATTTGATAGTGATTTCAGACACCTGTCACGCCTGAGGCGTTCCCCATAACGTCGTTGACGTATTGTTGAGTTCCCTTCGAAAGGGAACTCTTCTTCTGATGAAAATAATGAACATCATTCCTGCATGCAAATCCTTCCCAGTTAACACACGACCAGTTACGTAATTTATTGGTACTTTTTGGTAATTTCATGGCGTACTAATTGACAACATAACTTATTATTATTTATAATGAAGTGATGATATACAGCGCGCGCCGTATTTGCAGTATAACGGCTGACAACAGTGACAAGACAGGAAAGTGTGTATTTCAGGTGAGAGACTTTTTATTTCAAGTTATAAAATAACATTATAATAATGACAAAAATCTCTGAGAGCAGATACTGAATCAGGAAAACACGTTTTTCTCCGGTTTTTTTTAAATGAGTCTGACAGAAGTCTCAATAGCTTTCATGCTAGTCATTCAAAATAAAAGCCTTGCATCATAAAATCATAGAATTATGTTTGTTCTTACGAAATATCTTCATGTGAGTCAGAAGGCTTTTTTTATGTTTGAAACTCTTCTCACACTGAGTACAGTCGTACAGCTTCTCTCCAGTATGAACTCGCTCATGTAATTTCAGAGATCCAGACTGAGTGAAACTCTTGTCACAATATGAGCAGTTGTAAGGTTTTTCTCAGGTATGAATTCGTTGATGCTGTTTCAGATAGGCAGATCTTGTAAAGCTCTTCCCACACACATGATCTCTCACATCATTGTGTGTTTTCTGGTGCAGTTTAAAACTGTCCAGCCTTGAAAAACTCTTTCCACAGAGAGAACACACATAAGGCTTCTCATCTGAATGAACTTTTAGGTGTTTTTTTAGATGTGATGGAATAAAATCTTTACCACACTGATCACAGTTAAATGTTTTTTTTCTCCAGAGTGAATGTGCAGATGATCACTGAGTACTGATGCTTGAGAAAAACTCTTTCCACACTGAGTGCATGTATACGGTTTCTCTCCAGTGTGAACTCTCATGTGTTTGTTAAGGTTTCCTTTCTCTGTGAAACTCTTTCCACACTGAGTGCAGGTGTGCGTCTTTTTGGCTTTTGTTCTTTGAATTGTAAAGTTACGATGTTCCTCCTCCACTTCATTCAGTTCTTGTCTTTGCTCTTTGACTCTCACCTGGTCTAAAATACACAGAAATAGAGTTAGAATCAGTTCAAGTGAACCATTATTTAATAGCAGAAAGCAACAGACATCAGATCTTTCACTTTTTGTTTTGTCATAAACTTGTTTATACAGTAAAAATATGTTTGACAACTGCTGGTTATGATCATTGAAATGCATTTCTCCATTTATCATCCATTTACTGCTTATTAATTCACATCTACCAAAGCATCAACAATGAAGAATCAAGAATGGACACCAACCTGTTTGTTCCTCAGTATCTTCATGTTTTATTCTGGATGGTTCTGGATCACTCATGTCTTCAATCTCCTCTTTAATAACCTCCATATTTAACAGTCACACAGATTTCAGCTGCTACTCCTGGAGTTTGTCCTTCTCTTGTAGGATGATGGGAATATTCCCAGTATTTATTGGTGAATTGTTGTGGGAGGGGCTTCACTGCAGGTGTGAACTGTGATCACTGTGTTTTTATCCAATCTGCATTTAAAAGTACAGTCATCATGTTAAACTGAGCTGCTGAAAAGCCTCTTTGTCTCCAAAAGTTCCCTGTTTTCAGCTCATTCATTATGGTGATGTCTGAGATCTTCAGTAAATTGGCACATTAAATCCTTTTATTGGTGTCAAGAGGCTGAAACAAACTACAGCATCATCACCTTTAACTTCAGGTCTTGTCTTTGCTCTTTCACTTCCATCTGGTCTGAAACATATGAAAACATTTAAGTTGTTAGAATGTGTTCATGGAGGATAACATGTGAATATTGAAGTGAACCCTGATTTAATAACAGAAAACGTCTCGGTTACGTATGTAACCCTCGTTCCCTGAGTAGGGAACGGAGACGTTACGTCGGATGACGACGAATGGGGGTTTCGCTTAGAACACCTATCGACTTCGAGTATTACAAAACGAGCCAATGGCAAATAAATGCCATGGGTCTGTGGAATTTGCATAGCGTATCTCCGCCTTACCTCGTGGGTATAAAAGGAGGACGCCGGCAACCTGCAGATGTTTCTTCGCTGAGGAGCCAAGACTGAGCTCAGGCGATCCCCGCGGTACAGCAGAAAGTGGCAGGAAGACATAACGTCTCCGTTCCCTACTCAGGGAACGAGGGTTACATACGTAACCGAGACGTTCCCTTTCGTTGTCACTCCGAGTTACGTCGGATGACGACGAATGGGGTTACCAGTCTAATCACGCCACCTTCTCGGCTGTCTTCCAGTGCCCTGCGTAAATCTGAGATCCTTGTCGTGAGATTGGCACGGACGAAGGACTCCTATCTAGCACAGGAATACCAAGGTACACTGGGGAGGATATCCCATAGTTTATAGGAAATATGCAATTATTGCCAACTCAGAGGGGGGGACTTAGAAAATACACATATGACCCAAAGGGATGCATATGGAGAACACTGGGGTGTCCAGCCGCAGGTGGAATATTTCAACCCCAGGGGTGGCAAGATGGCTTGCCAAGGGAAAGACACATGCTCAGAGAGGCTTACAGTGGAAATACACATGTGGGGGTCGCTCAGAGGAGGGACCATGCACACGGGAGGCACCTAGCCAACGCGCAGGCAATAGACACTGGCGCCGACGTCAGGAGTGCTGGAGGAACTCAGGGCTTTCGGAGAAGCTCACCTGAGGAAATATCGCATGTATCCAGTCCGTGGAGTGGAATGGCGAGCAAGCGAAGACACCTGAGCGGATCCAGTACTAGCTGGTTGAAGCGAGTACATGAGAGGACACTGGCTCCACTCAGAGATTGTAGAATCTGGCGAATGTGTTAGGTGTCGCCCAGCCTGCAGCTCTTCAGATGTCTGTTAGCGGTCTCATATGTAGCAATCCGAGCGGCGTTGCCGCGGCTGCAGAAGCCATATGCCCCAGGAACCTCTGAAAAAGTTTCAGTGGAACCGCACTCTTGCCCTCGAACTGTCTCAGGCAAGTCAGCAGTGACTGCCCGCGCTCGCTCGTAAGCTGCGCGGACATGGCGACCGAGTCGATATCCATACCGAGAAAAGAGATCCTCTGCACGGGGCAAAGTTTGCTCTTCTCCCAGTTGACCCGAAGGCCCAGAAGAGCTAGGTGCCGAAGCACTAGGTCCCTGTGTTCGCAAACCTGAACTCGAGAGTGATCTATGATCAGCCAGTCGTCGATATAACTCAGGATGCGAACCCCATGTTCCCGAAGGGGAACAAGGGCAGCCTCGACAACCTTCGTGAAGATGCAAGGAGACAGGGCTAGCCCGAAAGCGAAAACCGCGTACTGGATGCCTGCCCCTCTAAAGAAAACCGAGGAGAATGGAGACATGAAAGTAGGCGTCCTTCAGGTCGATCGCTGCAAACCAATCCTTGGGCCGTCTGCATTCGAAAACGCGTTTGAGCATCTTGAACGGCATCCTGTGAAGGGAGCGGTTCAGCACGCGCAAGTCCAGGATTGGCCGTAACCCACCGGTTTTCTTGGGGACAATGAAGTAGGGGCTGTAGAAGCCGGACCTCATCTCGGCTGGAGGGACAGTCTCGATTGCACCCTTCGCCAGCAGGGTGGCAATCTCTGCTCTCATGATGGGGGCATAGCCACCGACAAAAGTGGAGCGGACTCCCCAAGCGGGGAGGAGACCGTGCGAACTGAAACGCATAGCCGAGCCTGATGGTCCGCGCGACCCAGCGGGACAGACGGGGAAGCTCTAACCAGGCTCCCAGGAACTGAACCAGCGGGATCATGCGAACCACAGGCGTCCCCCCGGAGGGGCAGCGAAGCGGAGTAACTGGCCCAGACGTGGACGGCATAGCGGCCCGATGTGGGGGCACAGTTAGCAACCGCGCCCTGGCAGAGGGGACCAGGGGAGGACCAGGCTGGTCGTCCCGCGGGGGCCTGCTCTGCCAGGGGTCTGGCGACAGAGGGGGACAGGGGCGAAGCGGTCCGTGGACGGCACGCCGTGTCAACCACCTCTGGGACAGAGGGGGACGAGGAGAGCACGGCTTGTGGGCGGCGCTCTGTGATGTCCGAGAACTCTCTGTGCTCAGAGACGGGAGAGTCAGCTCTTTGGAGAATAAGGATTCTTCCCCGGCCCTCCCCCGGGGAAAGGAGTGGTCCTGCTACCAACTCCTGGAAAGAACTGAGTCCCATCTCTGAGGAGCCCATCTCAAGAGCGCCGCTTAACCCGGCGTGTAGCGGGGTGCGGGGCTGGAGAGGACTGTGGCGTCCGACCGCGGCCTCCAGAGCCGACCCGGGTGAACGGGCGGGGTGGGATGCGCGGGGGGGCGCCCTCGGCGGTGGGCAGACCGAGGGATCTGAGCGGACGGCGGGGCCGTCGGGACAGAATCAACCTCAGTCTGCTCCATCGCCGAGGAGCCCGTCTCAAGAGCGCCGCTTAACCCGGCGTGTAGCGGGGGGCGGGGCTGGAGAGGGCTGTGCCGTCCGCCCGCGGCCCCAGAGCCGGCCCGTGAACGGGCGGGGTGGGAGCCGTGGGAGGGCGCCTTCGGCGGTGAGCAGACCGAGGGATCTGAGCGGACGGCGGGGCCGTCGGGACAGAATCAACGTCAGTCTGCTCATGGGCGGCTGAGAGCTGTTGGGCAAGCCCTCAACCGCACCGCCGAAGAGGCCGACCTGGGATATGGGAATGTCGGACAGACGGGTCCGCGCGACATCCAGCACATCAGACAGGTTCAGCCACAGAATGGTGAGCATCACCTGACCCAGGGATCAAAGCCCAAACACACTAGACAGCGCTCGTGCCCATCAGAGTCCGATACCAGTCCGCTGCAACCAGAAATGCACGGGCGAGCCGTCGTTAAAAAGACGTGCCGCGTGCAAGCTCTTTTATGAGAGGAGAAAAAAGCTCCGCGATGTTAAAGCACACAGGGAGACACACACACACACTGGCAGATCACTGCACAGATCAGCAGGCACTGTGAGTTCGCTGCAGATCGCTGTCACACCAACACCGGAGAGAGAAGCTCGTCTCGTAGAGCGAAGTCAGAGATGACTGTGGAGTGAAGAAATACTCTTGGCTCCGAAGCGAAAACATATCTGCATGTTGCCAGCGTCCTCTTTTTATACCCACGAGGTAAGGCAGAGATACGCTATGCAAATTCCGCAGACCAATGGCATTTCTTTGCCATTGGTTCGTTTTGTAATACTCGAAGTCGATAGGTGTTCTAAGCGAAACCCCCATTCGTCGTCATCCGACGTAACTCGGAGTGACAACGAAAGGGAACAAGTGAGATCTGTTTATCAAATATCATATCTTTGATGTGCCAAAGGTTAGTTTTGTCATCCTCTTGTTAATAGTCCAAATTTGAATGACAACTGCTGCACAAGATTATATATACAGGAATTACAGGATTTAATACATTTTAAGATCTTTTTTAAGACTTCCTCCATACATTTTTAGACCTCATCGCCACTTCAAGTTTTAACCGTTACATCAGCGACACCTTAAATTTACTATGTATTGATTGTAAGATAGCACAACTAAACAGTCTTAGTTTGTGATAACTTCTTATCAATGCAACATAATTTAGAAGGGTGGGAACAAAGTACAAGAGAATTAATTGAGCAAATATATAACATAAACATTTAATTAAACCCTTTTTTGCAGAACCAGATAACTCCACATTTCATGTTACAGAGTTAAACATAACCAAGTAATTGTTATGATACATAATACAACACTCAGTTAATCTTTGTAACGTTAATCTCCTCAGATGACACAGACGCCTGACAAACTTTGCTGTTGTGATTAACGTACACACACTACTTTTCCCTCAACACTAAACGTGCTGCTTTAGTAAGTTTCTGTGAAAAGGTTTCAGCTTTTATTTTCCTTTTACGCCCTGAAGAAGAAATCACGGGAAATCAAAGTTCGTTGAAATTATCCATCCTCAATCACTTTTAGTCAGCTTTGACGAAACTCCTCTTAGCTAGCGCATCTTTTCAAAGTGACATCTGACATGAATACTGCGCGCTGAGTCGCTAAAACAGACTTCAAAAACAAACAAATCCACCACAGAAAAAACGTAGTCTAAAGACAGTATTATTCAGATGCTATTTTACTTTGCTTCTCTCATCTACACAGACGCAGCAGTTCCCATTTTTGCAAACCATAATAATTTGAGGCCCTGACGAGAACGTCGGTCTCCTCGGCTGTGAACCGCTCCTGGCGTTCGCCTGGCAAATCAGCCATTATAATAGCAATCCGGCATGGAACAAGCACGTCTGCTTTTAAAGGGAATGTGGGATGGCGCTTTGATTGGTTTATTGCACGTTACGCCCAAACCCCACCTATGAGTAATGTAGCTACTTCAGACCAACACATTTTAGATTTTTAGAGACAAAAGTCCACAAAGTTACTTGCGTTTCACGTTTGATACTTGTGTTTCAGGTCTTTAAAATGGGGCCCTAAATGTTTTTGTTCTTTCAATTTACACAGTTTAATATTTTCAACTAAAAGAAAACCTTATGATGTAACGTAAGCTTGTTGTCTATATTAAATTTCCCCTTTAGTCAACAATGTTGTTTAACATCCATGCGTAAAGGGACATATGCGCTAGTCAGTCCGAGAGCACGGTAACAGATGACGTCAAATCTAGCGGGATTCCATAAATAAACTGACCCTAACCCTACGCAATGATTAAATTCAGGCAAACTTTTGCAACTAGCCTGACGTCGTCATATTCAGATTCTAGTCAGAATATGAGTCTGATACTGCTCCATTGGGCTGTGATTATGGGGTGTTTCAACCGAACTAGGAAAAAAATGCCTCTGCACTCAATTGGATAGACCTACAACCAATCAGAGCAACGGAGTAAGTGACAAATCCCGTAGGAAGGACGGCAAAAACACATTTCCGATCGACAAATGCCTTGATTGCTGTTGTCTGTTCCTCTTTTAAATTGAATGCGCTGTCGGTATCTTCTATGTCAGATGCGATGGCTGTATCTACACATTCTTTGTTGTAAACGAATTCAACCCAAGCGCTCTTTGGTGACGTGGATGATTACGTTACTGTTGATGATCTGTCCATCATCGTATAAAGCCCGTCCTGATTGGTCCGAACAGTTTTGGTTCAAGCATAGTTGCTCCACAACGGATCAAGTCCAGACCAAACTTCCTGACCTCAAATGTTGTGGGAGGAGCGAAGTTCGGCTGGCATCCAGGCTAGCATACAACCTCTTTGGACAAATATACATAGTGAAAAGATGATACAAATTGTAATACCTTGGAAAATGGCATTTAACACTTTTTAAGGGCCTTAATTATTTCTCTAAATTCATTGATCAACTTTTAATACTTTTTTTAGACCCCAAGGACACCATGTATCATCTCACTTTTGTCAAGTCAAGTCAAGTCACCTTTATTTATATTGCGCTTTTTACAATAGAGATTGTTTCAAAGCAGCTTTACAGAGATAACAGGAAAATAATGTAATAGTATTGTTAAATACAAAATTAAATGTCCCCAACTAAGCAAGCCGAAAGCCAATGGCGACAAAGGTGAAGAAAGGCGCAAAGGCAACAGTGGCAAGGAACCAAAACTCCATCAGGTGATAGAATGGAGAAAAAAACCTTTGGAGAAACCAGGCTCAGTCAGTGGGCCAGTCCTCCTTTGGCCAACAAACGAACAGTGTATGATTATGATTCAGGCATAATGAGAAGTCAGATGAGATCAGAACTTTCAAAATATTTATCCAGTTCATCTGGTTGGGGTCGGAGGCATCACGCCGGTATGGAGATGAGTTTGTTGAGGTATCCATGAGGCCTTCACAGGGTTGATGAGGCTGGCACTTCAGGGATGTGTTGTCGTCGTGTCCAGGCGCAGGTCCTTCATCAGATCTGGATATGGCCTGGATCCGGCAGTTTGCGGTAGACCTCGGGATAAACAGAGAGACTAATATTAGTTTAGACGCCATCCTTCTTATGATGTACAAAGTACATCAGGATTTATGGGAAGTGTTCCCGGTAGGGATGGGCGATATGGACGTAAAATATCACGATATTTTCTGGCATTTATTGCGATAACGATATCAATGACGATATAAATATAATACCATATTCACCACTGTTTTTGGCTACAAGTGATAGCTGCATGCAAAGTACCCTTCATCAAATAGGCTCCTATAAAATACCAATTACCGTACATAAAATAATTTAAAAAAACAGTAATAATCCAAACACCATCCCTTGCAGAAATGGAAAAGTTGCATATACGTTTCTTCTGTAAAAGTACAGATAATGTTTATATAATGCAAATATACTGAAAAACATCACACAGTTCAAATCATTTACAAGTTTGAAATGTAAAATAACTAACAACGAGACGTGACGCCGACATTTTCAGTCCGATTGCATTTGTTCAGGTAAAAACGGGTTTAAATGCATAAAAAGATACTGTATATTTGTAGTACCTCTCCCATGTATGTACTCACTTTAACTTTTAAAAAAACGTAGTTATTTGTAACTTTTTTTGATATTTTAAGTGTCAAAATATCATGTGGTGCGACCGTCCGGCCCTAACTTCTGTTTTGAAAACGTCTTTGAAGATGACTCTAAATTTATTTTAAAAAAAAATTCTGCACTCTTTGGCATGATTTCCAAAGTGTTTTGTAATTCTGTAAAAAAAAAAAAAAATCAAAGTATTTGTAGTTATATTTCCATCATAATATACAAACAAACTTTGTCCGATGATGTCCGTTTTATGAAATATCATGTGGTGCGACCATCAAGGAACTACCATTTTGGGACTTTTATGTTGAAAACTATTCAAACACAGGAAGTTACATCATATACCAATTTACCAAGGACCCATGGAAGCCACAAGCAGGTTTGTAATTCTCTCAAATAGGAAAAAAAAATAAACCTTTGTAATGGTTGGTATGCAATTACCAAAGTTGGATGTCATGTGGTATGACCTTAAAAATAATAATATTAAAGTTATTTCTACAAATATATATTTTTATTCTAAATTTTATATTGACCTTTTGTGGAAAGCTAGCTTGTTTTGTTTAGGTGACCAATTCTGTGCCTGTAAATTTTGACTGAATTTGAAAATATCATGTGGTGTGACCAAATATCATGTGGTGTGACCACTGCAGACTGTTTTTCATGATAGATATATGTCCTAGATTGGCAGGTTTTGTGCTTTTATATTCAATTGATGGTTTATATACAAAAAGTAATTTAATTTAGTCTAATTTGGAATAGATTTTTATGCAATTTGGGATTTTTTTTAAAATATTTCAGACGGTTTATGTTTACTCTTTGTACAATATGAGAAAAATGCAACAAAAAAGTTATAGCATGTAATTTTAGTTAAGTAATTATGCATTAATTAGTAATGTGTTTATTATTGCCTATTTATTTATTTAAAACTATTTTAATCTATTTTACCAGATGCCAATGCCAAGTGAAGTAAAAATTCTGACCCTGCAGGAAGAGTGCAGTACCTTGCTAGGATAAGAGTGAAATATTATTACTGTTTAAAATAGCTGGTTTCTATGTGAATTTATATTGTAAACTGTAATTTATTCCTGTGATCAAAGCTAAATTTTCAGCATCATTACTCCAGTCTTCAGTGTCACATGATCCTTCAGAAATCATTCTAATGTAATGATTTGCTGCTCAAGAAACTTGATTATTATCGATGCTGATCTATGCTATAGATCTAACGCTCAATTTCCGGATTGAGGATTTTAGTTATACTATTTTTGTTATTACTGGAAATTGTGGAAACTGTGATAATTTTTATACTGTAACGTTTTCCCACACTCTTTGTTTGGGGTTTTTATATGCTGGGGTGCCAGACAGGATTTCTGTCATTAATTAAAGTTCACTTTAGGGAAACGTACAAAGATCTTGTGCATCTGTCTTGTTCTGTCACAAAACCCGACACTTAATGAGATAAAGATTATACACCCATACTCAATACAATAATACCCATAATAATCACTCTTAAATAGACCACCAACCATTCAATACGACAGGACACATAGAATTGCATTCAAAGATGTATATTCAGCAGTGAAAGTGAAAAAACAAAAAACAGTTCATAAATGGTCCATCAGTAATCCCCACAGTAATCCACAGCAAAAATAGTTCACATAGTCAGTAGGAGGAAAAAAGAATAAAATCCCCCACTCAAAAACAGTCAAAGTTAAGTCAGGTCATGTCATGTCAGCACCAGGGGCGCTGCTAAGGATTTTGGGCCCCATGAAAAGAATCTTGACAGGGCCCCCGACACAGCTGAGACCTTTTTCATATTAATTTACATAAAATCATGCGCTTTTATGGTATTTTGACTATCATTCTCATATATTTAAGTCAATCAGACAATTGAACTCCATCCCATGTCCACACCCGTAATTTGTCCTCTGTAATACTGCACTACTTCAGTACTGTATAATGTATATACTGTGCATAGCTGTACATGTGTCATATAGTGTATTCACATATATTTATATTTGTATGTATGTACTGTACATATTTGTACTGTACACTGGCAATGACAATAAAGTTAATCTAATCTAACCTAATATTTTTAACATGACAGTTGAAATGTAACGGAAACACTGAGCACTCTTAATACAATGAAATGTATTTATATTTATTTGCTTCAACACTGATACTGAAATTTCAAAATAAAACTCTTTAATTTAAAAAACAGGAATTACAATCTGTGGTGAAAAAAAAAAAATCTCAGCAAGAAAACATCACCATAAAACAAAATGGCCATAAAAAATTTCTAATAATTTAAGCAGAACTTGCATAATATACTATATCAAAGAATGGCCAAGGTATAACATAGATGAGTCTGAGTTACTCTTTCCACATCATTTCTAATCTCTTGTCCTTGCTCAACATTTCTAAACAAAAGTCCAACGTCTGACCTTTTCAGCTGCAAAATCATTAATCAAATCTTTGAAGTCGAGCTCTCTAGCCAACTCGCTCTCAATGGAAAGCATAGCAAGACTGCAAAGACTTTCTTGAGACATTGTAGACCTCAAGTAGTTTTTTATCAGTTTTAATTTGCTGAATGCCCTCTCCCCACCAGCAACAGTCACTGGCAGTGTGCTAAATAAACGCAAAGCAATGCACACTTCTCCAAAGATGCTTTGCAGCTGCAGCTTACAAATAGCATTTAGGAGTTCAAGAGGTGACAGGTTAGGGGGGAAGTTGGAAGCATATACACGGTTTAGGTGTCTTACTTGATTTTCAAAATCAGGAGTTAGATCACTGGAATACTTGGTGATCAGTGGTTGGCACACAGAAGAGATTTTGTCCTCACTAATCTGCCCAACTTTCAGAACCGCATAAAACTCGTTCACAATATCAGCAATTCTCTGGAACCTAGTGTCTAAGTCACTGATGATACTATCCATAGCAGTGTAAAACACAGTATTCCGAAACTCTGTTTCTGAATCTTCCTGAGTTGTCTCCCCTTCACAGGTTTCATCATGGAATCTCTTTCTTTTCTTCTTGCGACTGCACTCCTTGCTTAACTGAGGAGTAACATGAGCTTCTCTAGCTATCAACTTTGCCTCAGCTAGGAGAGACCCCCATGCATCTCTCAGAGACTGCATCTCTTCTGTCAAGGATCTGATATTGGCTGCCTCTATGTCAAGTGAGATTTTCCCTGACTGGAGAATAACATTCCTGTCATCAATGCTTTGCAGTACTTTCAGCCAGATGGTGAGAAGAAGAATAGCATCAAATGACATGAAGTATTTTCTGAGACCATTAGCATCTGATCTTGCTTCATTGGTGAGACTGCAAGTCATTAGTATGCTATCAAGTGCATTGATGACAGAAGGTAGGTGCTTTGCCACAGGTTTAACAGCCTCAATCCTTGCACTCCAGCGGGTATCAGATAGCTGATGCAATGAGCAACCTGTTTGCTCTTTGTAGATTGCCCAGCGCTCTGGGCTGCTACTTACAAATGTGTACAGGCGATTTATGCAGCCAAAAAAGGTGGATACATCTGGACTTGATTGTGCAGCATGTACGCCGACAAGATTTAATGTATGAGAGGCACAAGGTGAATGAGTAGCTAGCTTGTTTTTCCTCAGTATTTCAGCTTGGACTCTCTTTACCTTCCCTGACATATTTGCCCCATTGTCATATCCCTGTCCTCTGCAATCACTGATGTCAATCCCATGCTCACAAAGAACAGACTCAATCATCTCTGCTATCTCACTCCCTGTCTTTTTGTAAAAATCCTTGAATTCAAGGAACCTCTCAGTGATCTCCCACTCGTCATTTTCTTTGTCATATTTGACATACCGTAGTACCACCACGTTTTGCACTGTATGGGAAATGTCTGGTGTGGCATCGGCGATGACTGCATAATAGATGGCATCCTCCCTTTCCTGTAGAATTCTTTTCAGAACTCGTCTGCCACATAAGTTGATGAACTCATTTTGACTTTCAGAGCTAAGATAATGTGTTAGCCTGGTTTGTTTTCCTTCTTTTTGTTTTTGTTTGTTGTCCCTGATTTTTTGAAAGTGCTGAGGATCATAATGTGACAAAAGCTCCAGTGTGCCTAGGAAATTGCCATTATGAATGTCATCTAAGTCGCTTGTTTTGCCTCTGAAAGGCAGGTTTCTTGAGGCCAGGTGTAGGGTAACATCTAACAGTCTCTCCAGGATGGCCCTATTTTTCTCAATTTCTGTTTGGAACTCCCTGTTTAACAGAGAGTCTATACCTTTATCTTGTAAAACAGATCTTTGCAGATTTTTCCATCTTAAGTAGCAGTCTCTGTGTGCATCACTCCTCTCATGGATTGGGAGTTTATTGTACATGCGACGCCACTTCACATGACACATTTTAAACCCATTTTGACTGGCCAGTGCACTACAGGAAGGCTTTTTCTGTATATTGGAGAAAAGCACACATGGTATGCAATAAAGTGACTGATTGCTTTGACTAAAAGTAAGCCAGTCTCTCTTAATTTTTTCTCTCTTATTGGCTGACTTTGTATAATTCAAGTATTCAGGGAACGGCTTCCCCCCTGAATCGCATGGCATTTCCACTTTCTTTTCTCTCATGGTCACAGCCAATTTTCTGACTATGTCCTCCCTATCCTGATCAGTACAAACTGCTGGCCACAAACCAGGGTCATTTGTCACAAGATTTTCTTCCCTTTCAAATCCCTCAACATTCAGTCCATCCTCGGCATCTGAATTCTCATCTCTATCTTCACTCTCTGCCATCTGTGTGTCACTTGCATCTGTACCCTCTTCCATCTCTTCCTCCACTTCCTCAGTTCTCCCTGACAAACAGGAAGAGGGTCCTGGAACTGACAAAGTATATAGCATTTCCTATAGCCAATCTTTTCCACTCTACAGATGCCTATTATATTTTGTGTGTATCACTTTCAGACATTAATGTGTTGCCATTAAACTAATACTAATAGCCGCTCACCTTCTTCTTCATGTGGGAGCGCAGGGGCTGATTCAGGGGATGCTGGAGTTAGGGGTTGGGAGACAGCCGGACCAGTTGCTGCTGCTGGTTCATTTGACTCTGTTTGGAACGAGGCATGATTTTGACAAAGTGCGTTTGACTGCATTGATCGTTTAACTAAAACTGTGTATTGTTATTTTTTCCAGCGTTTTCTTGACCTAACATGGGGAGAAAATTGAGTTCCCTTATCATGCACTTTTAACACTAGAACGGCCACCAGCAGTCATTTTAACCACAACATTTAAACTTATGGTAATTATCTTTAACACTAGAACGAACAAGGCGTCATTTTGACCGTTTTGAAATTTGCATAGTCAATAACTTTGTCTAAATAAATCACAAAGCCTTGCTGCTCCCTGACTTTTCCTAAAACTACATGAATTTTCATTAAAACTAGTTTAAATATTTATTGTGTGAATAAAAACAGAAATATAATCATTTCTACCTATAACGTCCACAGGCAGTCATTTTGCGCTGTTTAAATTGAGTTTTGCCGACGGTCTGGATCAGATAATGTGAAAGTATTATGTGAAGATGGTTGGCAGAGATGAATCATGCTGTATTTGACAATATAGGGGACACTGTAGTAGTAATACAACTCCACATCATCTTCAAGAGATGCACTGAAACCTCACAAACAGCTGATAGTAGTTTGTACAGTAGCTGGCAGAGGATTTTTTATCAGAGTTCATGAAGTTAGACTGCTTGCAAGACAGGTGCAACAGCGTGGACCGCAGCAGAGTGCTGAAAGTGGGCGGAGCCTCGTACAAAGATGCCGACACCGGCTGCATGTGAGGCAAAGCCGTGCACGGTGCACCCGCTGCACCCTGCTCTATCGAAACGTGCCAACTTGTCGAAAAATGCTACCGTAGAGACCTGGGGCCTCATGTACAAAGCGTGCGTACGTACGCACAGAAAAGTGCCGTAGGCTACGATCATTGTCACGGACGGTCCACTAACAATTTAGGCCTACTTACAAACCCACCTTTTCTTGTGAAATATTGGGTAACATACTGTCGACCCTTTGCCTCTTTCACTTCTCTTATTTTTTTCTCTTTCCGTTTTTGACTTCCAGATTTTTGAGGCATTTTCACTTCCTCTTCCGTCAAGTTGATATTCTGCTGGGGAGCTGTTTGTGTTGCCTGGATACAATTTGGGCGGACTGAACCATTTTATGATTATCGAGAGGGGGAGAGGGGCCCACGGACGTTTGTGTTTCCTAAACAAATACATTTTTTTGACACCAGGAAACAGCAAATAGAATAATTTAAAGTTAATAATTTTTACTATCAAATATATTTTTTTAGCACCACAATTTTATTGGGGGCTTCTCTGGGCCCCCTCTTAGTCATGGGCCCCGAGAATCGTCATCGTTTACCCCCCCTTTACAGCGCCCCTGGTCAGCACTGGCTAAATTGTACTCACGACTCCATTTCCCCTTAAGAGTCTGGTCCACATTTTCCCTGGCTTCTCAGACGTGAAGATATAGGCTCTAGGCTCCTCATCCGTCAATCCAGTTCATGTTTTGGAATTAGGCTACTCACTCGTTCGTTTTCCTCTGCAGTATCTCAACGACAATCAGCAGGTCACACAACGACGAGGATAATTTCCTGTTAGTAATCCATAACGCGATCTGCTTAGCACGCACGCCGACGATACACACTCTTACCACGGATAAAACAAATAACAGCCGCGGGAGTCTTCTGAGGAGCTCCGCGAGGTACTCACTGCTCTCGATAGCCGGCGCCATGTTTTTATAAGCGATGCACGTCATCCAGATAACTAGGGGCTGGACTAAAGACAGCGCCATCTTGACTCGGCACACAGGTTACAATGACTTTAGTTACATAAAGGTACGATGACAGTAGTTTCATAAATGATGGAGATGTTTTGATTTTTGTAAATAATGAGCTCAATGTTATGTACAGATGAATAATGAGGAAATAAATGTAGAACAATTAAATTACAATTTATTTATTTATTTCCTGATGACATCGTCACAATATGTCAGGATTATTTGATGAATAGAAAGTTCAAAAGAACAGCATTTATTTTAAATAGAATCTTTTGTAACATTCTAGCCTAAATATCTTTCTTGTCACTTTTTTATCAATTTAATTTATCCTTGATTAATAAAAGAAATGCCTCGGTAGTTGTTGCAGTCCTGCCTGTCGCCCTTATTTTTATAAAGAGTGACGATGTTGGCATTCTTGAGTTCACTAGGGATGCATTTGTTCTGCCAACAGCATCGAAACAGGCAGTGAAGCCGCCTGACCAGCACTGGCCCACCACACTTCAGCAGCTCCGCTGGATTTCCATCGCTGCCCGGTGACTTGTTGTTCTTCAGAGCTGCAATCGCATGCTCTATTTCCATTGCTGAGATCTCCGTATCCAGCTCGTTGAGGACAGGTACAGCAGCAGAAACAGCGTTCAAGTTGGCGTCCAAAGGAGTGCCATACAGCAAGCTGTAGTGCTCGACCCATCTACCAAGCTGGCCTGGGAGGTCATTGACAACGGAGCCATCAGTGGCTCGCAAAGATGTTGTTTTTTTCGCTCTAGGACCCAGAGCCTCATTGATGCCGCTGTACATGCCGCGTATGTCCCCAGTACTTTCACACCGTTCTACCTTCTCACTGAGGTCCTGCCAGTACTGCTCGTAGGCCTGGCGTGTAAGATGCTTGACGTCATTCCTGGCCTTACGATAGTGAGCAATGGTGGATTCATTACTGTCTTGGAGAGCACTGAGACGGGCAGCACACTTGTCAGCTAGGGCCGGGAGCAGAATAGCAGAGCTTGCAAGGAACCAATCCGGCTGTTTCCTTCTACAAAGGCCGAAGACCTCAGATGCAGCCTCCGTCATGGAAGCTCTTAGCTCGGCCCAGGTGTTTTCAGGAGTGCCGTCAACTCTGAAGGGAAGGCCCTCCATACGTGCACGGAAACTTGCCACATATTCATGTTTCCGCATGAGCTCAATGTTTACCTTTGGAGTGGGCTTTGGAGTGGCACTGTGAATCTTCTTTGGGGTGAGTTTTAGAGTGCAGCGGACAAGGGCGTGGTCGGTGTCACAGTCTGCAGAGTGCATACTCCTGTACCTCTTGACAGCGTTGAGTTGGCTCCTCCTGACAATAATGTGATCAAGTTGGTGCCAGTGTTTGGACCGGGGATGCATCCAGGTAACCTTGGATCTGATAGTTCCAGATGAGAAGGATCCCGGTAAGCATAGACCATAAGCAGCGCACAACTCAAGGAGACGTTGGCCATTGTCATTGATGCTACCAATCCCAAAATGACCCAAGATTGGCCTCCAGGCAGTGACATCCCCTCCAACTCTGGCATTGAAGTCCCCAAGCAGAGCTAAATCCTCCCCGGCCGGGACGGAACGAATGACCTCGCTAACGTGGGCATAAAAGGCTTCCTTGTCCTCAAGGGTCGTGCCAAGAGTGGGTGCATAGGCAGAGAGGAGAGTGAGAAAGCCAGCTGAGTGTGACATCCGCATGGACATTAGGCGTGGAGAGCAAGCAGTTGGTTGAGAGACGGTGGACAGCAGGGTGTTCCGCACAGCAAAGCCGACTCCATGCATCGGACGATGGTCGTCTGGATGACCACACCAGAAAATGGTGTAGTTCCTCTCACGCACAGAGCCACTACCCAACAGCCTTGTCTCGCTTATAGCAGCAATATCCACTCTGAGGCGAAATAGTTCGCAGTCAATGGCGGCTGATTTCCGAGGAGCACTGTTGAGGTCGGAGTGCACCCCAAGACTTCTGATGTTCCAGCACGCCAAATTCAGAGAAGAGGAGGCAGTTGCAGAATGTCGACCTGACCGCGCCTGCCTTGCACGCGTGTCCTGCCGAGCAACGACAGCCCTTGAGTACAAGGGCTCCCGATTTGCCAGTCGTTGAATATGTGTATGACTTTCCATGCATGCTATAGCACCGAGTGCCAGGGCAGAATACAGAAGACGGATGTTTGCCCAGGACAAACGCCTCCCTCTGGGTCCTACGCCACTGAATCTGACGGAGTGCAAGCACGACAGTCAAGAGCAATGCAGGATCGCCCCGCAGTAGCCTGCTAACTTGGCCTTATACTCGCTGACCGTTGTCCCGTAAAGGATCATCCGCCCACCGAGAAAGCTGTGGTAGACCAACCAGGAACACGTTCCAATGCTCTACAACAGCTGCCAACTCCTGCTGCCGAATTGACATCTACTGTTTGACCCATAGTTGGGAGGCAAAAGGGGTACTGTCACTAGCCTAAGGTGAGCCCCTATGACTTGTGGTAGGGCGGGGTCGTCTTACTCTCCCGTACAGGTCCATTAGACCTGCCCACTGCCCATATGTATATATATATATAACATTATTATTTGTTAGAAAGAAATTCTAAGTCAAGTTAAATGAAATGGTGCACTTATGTTTGCGATGTGAGTTTTTATAAAAAAAATTTTTTATAAAATGTTTGTGTTCAGGAAAATTCTGTGAATTTTGTATAAAATTTGGTGTAAATCTATTTTTTGTGTTAAATGCATTGTTCATAGATCTCTTTAAATAGATTTTTAACTATATAAGGTCTTCGTTGTCATTTGGAGCGACCACTCATCATGTGGTGCGACCAATAAAAGCAATCTCTGTATTAAATTTAAAATAAAATATCTTATTTCTGTGGCAGAAATATCAATCACTGATAAAGTATGCTTAAGTGAATGATATTTTTAAAACAATTTGATCAGTTTTATGTGATTTACAGGAAAAATAAGTCTGTTAACTATATTTAAGGCGGCAACTCTAAAATTATAGAACAAAAAAAGTGATAATTATTTACAAAAACTTAAAAGAAATGCAAATACTTTGTTTCTAAACACTTTAACTACTAAGAACTTGTAAAATAAAATGTTAAGCATGTTAAGGAAATTAATTAATTTTAAGATAAATCACGGTCACACAACATGACATTTTTTAAGGCTATGGCCAATTCATCTAGATGAAAAAACAATAGAGAGGGAACGAGTATTGCGTAAGTGTAGCTTACGCTACGGGCAAAGATTCATCTTCTCGAGATACTGAAGCCAAAAAATTATCCTTAATTTTGTATTCCTTGTCAACGCAGTGCAGCAGCTAGCAGACCTAGAGCAGGCCATCTCGCGTGCTCACTGGCTGCCCTGCGGGCAACTGCTGCAGCCTACCAGTGAGCCCGGCGTGACGTTACGCCCAATGAAGGGCGCCCGCGCCTTCATAGCGTCACAGCCCGCCAGAATGGGCGTGGCTTAGCGTATAACACTAGGGGCTGTAAGCTGACTTCCCTGGTTTTCGTCGACTGAAGCGAAGTCGCTCGTGGCGCGAGCACGGCCGGTTACGCAATACTCATTCCCTCTCTAGAGAGAACCGAGGTTACGTTAGTAACCGAGTATCGTTCTCTTACGAGAGGTTCTCTCGTATTGCGTAAGTTTAGCTTACGCTACGGGAACACTTTGTCAACGCCGTGCGCGCCAAGCATCCACATGAGTCCCGAGCTTTCAGGGGAACCCCATAAGTGGAAAAAATAAGGTGGCCAGCCACGCGGGCCATCACTTGTACATAAGCACACATAGGGAATACAGAGCAGCGCGCCGGTCTGTATAGGCACATGGCACATACCCTACTTAGTGCAGCTCAACCAGGAGAGCCGAGTCATGTGAGAGTGATCTGAGCAGGAGATCTGGGCAGAATACACCTCTCCTTCAGACTGACAACAGTTTAGCCTGCAAGGCAAGAACTTCTAGGTTATAAAACCTGACAAAGGTAGACGGGGAGCTCCAGCCCGCCGCTACACATATGTCATGGATAGAAATTCCACTGGACCATGCCCACAAAGAGGCCACACCTCTCGTGGAATGAGCCCTGATGCCCAGAGGGCATTGCAGACCTTTTGACGCGTAAGCGGCCGCTATAGCGTCTACTATCCATCTGGACAGGCTCTGTTCCGAGGAGGCGAGACCCTTGGTGCGCCCACCAAACGAAACAAAAAGCTGTTCCGAACGCCTGAAGGAGGCGGAGCGCGTAATGTAAAACCTCAGCGCTCTGACAGGGCAGAGGAGATTCACATCACCTTCGCTGTCAGATAGTGGGAGAGCTGACAACGAAATAACTTGCGCTCTGAATGGAGTGCCCATCACTTTAGGGACATAGCCATGTCTAGGTCTGAGGATGACTTTATAGAGTCATTCGGTCCGAACTCAAGACACGACGCGCTGACAGACAGCACATGCAGGTCCCCTACACGTTTTACTGACGACAGTGCAGTCAGAAAGACGGTTTTCAGTGATAGATATTTCAACCCCACGGAGTCTAGTGGTTCAAATGGAAAAGCTTTCAGGGCCTCGAGGACCAATGAAAGATCCCACATGGGAACCGACGGGGGGTGCGGCGGATTCATCCTTCTAGCTCCTCTAAGGAAGCGGATGACCAACTCGTGTCTTCCCAATGACTGGCCGTGCGTCGATTCTGCGAACGCTGCCACGGCCGCCACGTATACATTGAGCGTGGATGGGGACCTTCCCTTATCCAACAGCTCTTGTAGGAAGGTGAGCAGATGCGCCACCCCGCATGTCCGCGGGTCCAGACCTCTGTCGGTGCACCATCCAGAGAACACCGACCATTTAGACGCGTAGAGCCTTCTCGTGGAAGGGGCTTTAGACTGCGTGATCGTGTTCATCACTCCTTCTGGCAGTGCAACGAGTACCCGTTGATCAACCATGCATGCAGAGACCAGCGCTCTGGATGGGGATGCCAGATCGTGCCGCGAGCCTGAGAGAGGAGATCTGCCCTCACCGGATTCGGCCAAGGAGCTGTATGTGACAGCCGTGCTAGTTCCGGGAACCAAATCTGATTCTCCCAACGCGGGGCTATGAGGAGCACCGAGTGGCGCGTTTCCCTGATTCTCTTGATCACCTGTGGCAACAGAGAGACCGGAGGGAAAGCATATAGCGGGAGGCTGGGCCAAACCTGGGCCAGTGCGTCCTCGTCCTTCGAAAAGACCGTTGGGCATTGAGCGTTGTCTTTTGACGCAAATAGGTCGACGTCCGCTCTGCCGAATAGGCGCCACAGTTTCTGGACCGTTTGGGGGTGCAGGGACCATTCCCCTGGGGGAACATTGTCCCTGGACAGTTTGTCTGGGCCGTCGTTCAAATGGCCAGGCACATGCGCCACCCTCAGCTAGCGCAGGTGGATCTGAGACCAAATAAGGAGGCGTTCCGTCAGATTGCAGAGATTTCTGGATCTGACACCGCCCTGACGGTTTACATAGGATACCACAGACATGTTGTCCGAGCGCACAAGAACATGCTGGTCCTGTATGAACGGGAGGAAGCACTTCAGCGCGTTCTCGACCGCTATCATTTCCAGACAGTTTATGTGAAAACCCTTCTCCTGGTCTGACCACTGGCCAAACCCGAGTTGGACGCGTCTGTCGAGATGACTTACGATAAGAGATGGTTCCCATCATTACTCCCTGCTGGTACCAGTCGGCCACTAACCAGGGCTGCAGAGCTGCTATGCAGGCCTGAGTCACTCTGATTTTCTGGCCGCCAGACACCCAGGCTCGGTGGGACACGCGAGCATTCAACCAGCGTTGGAGCGGGCGCATGCGCAGTAGGCCCAGCTGGAGCACTGCTGCAGCTGATGCCATACAGCCCAACATCCTGTGAAATGTTTTCAAAGGGAGAAAGCTGCCCTTCTGGAAAGATGCGGCTAGGTGGCGAACACGGCGCACGCGCTGTGTCGATAAACGAGCCGTCATGGTCACCGAGTCCAGTGCTATTCCTAAAAGGAAATTGACTGGCTGGGCAGTAATGAGCTCTTGGTCCAGTTGACCGTGTGACCCAAGCTTTCCAGATGACTGAGAAGCACTGTTCTGTGAGATAGCAGTTCTGTCCCTGACTGTGCCAATATCAGCCAATCGTACAGATAGTTAATTATTCGAAGCCCCTGACTTCTCAGGGGGGCGAGCGCCGCGTCCATGCACTTTGTAAATGTACGGGGTGCCAGGGACAGGCCGAACGGCTGGACGGTCTAATGATATACCTGACCGTCGAAGGCGAATCTCAAAAATTGCCTGTGACGGGGTACTATCTGAATCTGAAAATAGGCATCCTTCAGATCTAGAGAAATAAACCAGTCCCTCGGGCGAACGTGCGCGAGGATTTTCCTGGTCGTAAGCATTTTGAACGGTCTTTTCGCAAGCACTTAGTTCAAATGTCTCAGATCTAGGATAGGTCTGAAGGCTCCGTCCTTCTTGGGTACGAGAAAATATCGGCTGTAAAAGCCTGACTCGCTCAGAGAAGGCGGTACCTTTTCTATAGCCCCTTTGCACAGCAGCTTTGCTATTTCTGCGTGAAGTAGGTGTGCTACTTCCGCATTCACTATCGTCGCGTTCCTGGCTTGAAAGCGCGGGGGACGGCGAATGAATTGAAGTGTATAGCCCTGCTTTATTGTGCTCAACACCCATTCTGAAACCCCTGGGATAGTTTCCCACGCAGCTATGTGAGCCGCTAGGGGGCGAATGGCCTCCGGGTTCAGACCGCCGCCATTTGCGGGCTTGTGAAACTGAACCGGAGCCGAAAGCGCGGTGCGCGTGCTCTCGGTTCTGGGCAATGGCTGCTCGCTGAAAAGCCGAAACCGGCTGATTTAACATTCTTTTGTCATTTTTTTTGACGCGCGAGCAGCGCTCCGGGCAGAAAAGCTTCCTGTAAGCGTGAGCGCGTGTGCGCGGGCACGAGACTTACAAGGGTATTTGATGCCCCGATCATAATGGATGGGTAGCGTTTTATCAATGCCCTGCGTTTTGTGATAACACTTAAACGCGCAGGCGGAGCCCGGGGGGAGGTTAGTGTTAGCTTTTCTGGCCGCCAGACACCCAGGCTCGGCGGGACACGCGAGCATTCAACCAGCGTTGGAGCGGGCGCATGCGCAGTAGGCCCAGCTGGAGCACCGCTGCAGCTGATGCCATACAGCCCAACATCCTTTGAAATGTTTTCAAAGGGAGAAAGCTGCCCTTCTGGAAAGATGCGGCTAGGTGGCGAACACGGCGCGCGTGCTGTGTCGATAAACGAGCCGTCATGGTCACCGAGTCCAGTGCTATTCCTAAAAGGAAATTGACTGGCTGGGCAGTAATGAGCTCTTGGTCGGTCACTGGGGCGGCAGTGGCTCAGTGGTTCATGTAGGTTGTCTACAAACCGAAAGGTTGGTGATTCAATCCCCGGTTCCACCTGACCAAGTGTCGAGGTGTCCATGAGCGAGACACCTAACCCCGGCTGCTCCCGACGAGCTGGATGGCGCCTTGCATGGCTGACACCGCCGTCGGTGTATGAATGAGTGAGCGTGTGGGTGAATGTGAGGCAATATGTAAAGCGCTTTGGTGGCCATTGGGTCTGATAAAGCGCTATATAAATGCAGTCCATTTACCATTTACAATTTAGCAAGCGTGAACGCACTCTGGCGGGCACGAGACTTACATTCATAACCTGCTTTCTTTTGTGAAAGTGACCCGGAGCCGAAAGCGCGGCGCGCGCGCTCTCGGTTCTGGGCAATGGCTGCTCGCTGAAAGCCGAGACCGGCTGATTTATGTGAGATGTCCCAATCATAAGGGATGGGGAACATTCTTTTTTTCTTTCTTTTTTTTTTTACTTTTTGACGCGCGAGCAGCGCTCCGGGCGGAAAAGCTTCCTGTAAGCGTGAGCGCGTGTGCGCGGGCACTAGACTTACAAGTGTATTTGACGCCCCGATCATAATGGATGGGGAGCGTTTTATCAATGCCTTGCGTTTTGTGATAACACTTAAACGCGCGGGCGGAGCCCGGGGGGAGGTTGTTAGCAAGCGTGAACGCGCTCTGGCGGGCACGAGACTTACATTCATAACCTGCTTTCTTGATCGTTTAACAGAGCGGGCAGATAGTGGGCACAGACTTGTGGACACATTTCTTACATTCAACACTCGAGCGGCTTTTCTGCGCTTTATGAGAGTGTGCTCTGCGAGGTTCGGAGTGCTTATGTGTAGGGGTGAACACTGGGGCGTGGGCACTTTCACTACACTTACAATACCGACGGCATGAGCCGGACCAGACATTAAATACTCTTTTTGAGCTTTTTTTGGGTCGCCGTGAAAACGGAGTTTGTGTGCAGGCGAGAGGGTCAACAAACCGGCTCGTTGGCTGCTAATTGAACCACTGCAGTAGCCTGTTTGAAGGGGACTGACAGGGAATAAACTTTGACGGCGGTCGGGCCGCAGCGGGACACGCACGTCTTTTCGGAGGCGATGTGTCTGTTAGTAAGCGTGAGCGCTCGTGAGCGGGCACGTAACTTACATTCTTAATCTGACATTATACTCATTTTAGATTTCTCTGGGTCGCCGCGAGAACGGCGGATGTGTGCAGGCGAGCGGGTTGCATTACCGGCTCGTTGGCTGCCAAATACACCGCTGCAGTAGCCTTATCTAAGGGGACTGACAGGGCGAGACATTTCGACGGCGGCGCGCAAGCCCATCCGGGTCATGCAGAGAGCTCGAGTGGGCTCTGCATGACGCGCGAACGGGGACGCTAGGGCGGGGTAGCTCTCTTGTAACGTAAAGAGAGCTAGCTGCGTGCTCGGTGGTCGAGCAGAACTGGAACAGTGTTTGTACGAGGGCGCGCGCACGAGTAGTGGGCACGGGACCTACATGTAACACAGATGATGCCCGTCCGGGTCATGTAGAGAGCTCAAGAGGGCTCTGCATGACGCGCGAACAGGGACACGAGGGCGGGGTAGCTCTCTTGTAACGTAAAGAGAGCTAGCCGCGTGCTCGTACGTGTCCCTCGGCCTCATTCTCAGATGCGACGGCAGTGAGGCTCGTGAGCGGCAGCTGCGCGTCGGTGAGGAGAGGCGGGGGTTGTTGAAGGCTTCGAGTCGAGCCTGCAGGGTCGACAGCGGAAGCGCTTCACAGAGTTCGCAGCCCCGGAAGTGCGAGGCGTCTTAAAAAAGACACTCGCTGCTCTTTTAGAATAGGTTTTAGAATAGGTTTTAGCAAGGTAAAGGATACGTCGCCGGATAGCGTAGCACGCACGGATGGCTGAAGGTGGCGAAGACGGCCGGCTTCCTCAGCGCTGTCCTAAGCTGGCTGTCCGCTGTTCGACGGCGGCGGTGGCTTCTCTCAGATCCAGCGATGCGAAGAGCTCGCTGAAGAGACGAAAATCAGGGAAGTCAGCCTACAGCCCCTAGTGTTAAACGCTAAGCCACGCCCATTCTGGCGGGCTGTGACGCTATGAAGGCGCGGGCGCCCTTCATTGGGCGTGACGTCACGCCGGGCTCACTGGTAGGCTGCAGCAGTTGCCCGCAGGGCAGCCAATGAGCACGCGAGAGGGCCTGCTCTAGGTCTGCTAGCTGTTGAACTGCGTTGACAAGGAATACAAAATTAAGGATAATTTTTTTGGCTTCAGTATCTCGAGAAGATGAATCTTTGCCCGTAGCGTAAGCTAAACTTACAACAGGTATTATTATTTTTTTGTATTTCAAAATCGGCCTGTTGAAAATCCTTATACGTCATTGACCGCTATACAGGTCCTTCTCAAAAAATTTGCATATTGTGATAAAGTTCATTATTTTCCATAATGTAATGATAAAAATTAAACTTTCATATATTTTAGATTCAGAGGTGGGCTAGGGCCATCAGGGCCTTCTCTGCTGGCCCTGTCAGAATCTAAAATATATATATAATATAATATAATATGTAAAATATATATTTTTCATTTTTACGATTATAGTTCCATAAAGAATATGGTTAATTTTTGTGAGGCTGAGCTGGATTTTCCATATGGTCATCTAAACGCATCACAGCTCCGAGGACCAGCACTAGAAGTATAGCTACCCTTCTGTTGAAGCTGCCATTTCCCATTTGATCATAACTTTGACTGACGTGTATCATTAGCCAATTAAATTTCGATGTGCAGTCACAGAACGCCCTCAGGGCCCAGCGATGTGTCGGCGCTAGCCCCCGCTGATGTCATCAACCGTTTGAAATGTTGGCGGGTTGTGAGCAATGTCAGTGAACTGAGCTATGGCCGCTGCCTTCACATCTCTTACCGGTCCAGTTGACGATCTCCTCCGTGTGCCTTTTTCAAGGCGTATGTTTGGAGAGAAGAAAGAGATCATTTAAAAAGGAAGATCTACACCTAAGCTGGATGGGCTGACCAAGGCCGGAAAAGGTTTCGTGCGGCACTTCACTGAGGGTAACTATGACCACTATGACTGGCTAAGAGCTATCACTGAGCGAAACAGGTTATTTATCATTCACACAGGAAGTACAGGGAGGAACGGGGTGCAGCCTTTCTTTAACTGTCTATGGGTGCAGCTGACAACACTGTGAGGGGTGTTGGTAAGCTTGTTACCCTCGCAGTGCTGTCAGCTGCCCACTGTTCTCTCTCCCTCTCATGCATGCACGCACACACACAGACACACACACAGTATCATTCACACAGGAAGTGCAGTGAGGAACGGGATGAGGAACCAAAGTGCAGTGAGGAACCACGTTCACGTCTGTCTGTTTAATGCTGGAGCCAGCAGACTTGTTCGACATGTTGACGTTGAAGACCCTGTTGGGACCAAGTTTTTGTAAATGTTTTGTAAAAGAGCAAGAGTAAGTTTTGTCGCTATGCAAGCATTTTCATCGACTAGCTTACTAATAAAAAAAGTTACGCTGTATGAGTTATTTTTTATGTATATTTTAATCAGTTTTAAATACATTTTAATCATTTTAAATAAATGCACAAAATACTTTCAACATTCATGGTTGTACGTTTCATATTATTTTAAAATCCATGTTATATTCACTTTTAAACTATAAGTCCTTAGCTAAACTATGAGTTTAATGTAATTGGTGGCTAAGAGTCGTTTGTTAAACAGAGAAGAAGACTTATTATAAATACAAGCTGTATACAATAATATTAGGCACAGTAGCTTCTTTTCTTTTCTTTTTTACCAAGAACTTTATTGAATAATGTGAAAAACCATAAATGGCCCGGTACAAAATAGGGATGTCACGAATCACGATATTCGATCAGTTAGAAGACGCATAAGAACCGGCAAATGTAGCCTAATCATTATGAATGTGTCAAATATAACAAGGAGACATTTTAATTGTTTCTTAATAAATAGTGTTTTCTGTGACGATGCTGACTCGTGCACCTTCGCAGTATTGTGAAGGTGCCTACAGAGAGAAATGCACACTTCACACGGATTATAAGAGAGTTGTCTGTTTCTTTTCGTTTTGAATTGTTTTGTTTAAAAGTAGACATTTCAAGCTTAGATATATTTCTGAGTTTCTGTTCATTTATGAGACAAGCTCCAGTTCACGTGGGATGCAAGTTATATCGCATCGGCGCCTCCATGTCCTGATTATAGGCTGCTATATTTGCTTCTTATTTATTAAATCCAGGCAAATGGTTAAAACATTGATTAAAATTAAGATACAATTTATACAAAACGAAATTCACTTTAAAGAAAGGCTTTATACAAAACAAAACTTAATAAAGCGGTCAAAATGATGTCTCTCGATATTACGCATGATTAGGCTACTCATACTGGCTGATAGGCTGATCACTTTTCATATAATCAACATAGATGAAATGGAAAAAATAACATATTATTTTAACATAAATATGAAACTAACTTTACTTTAATGGCCACAACACCTAGGCCTACAGTACAGAGAAATGTAATGTAATGTAATGAAATGAAATGAAATGTAAAGGGGGGGCGGGGTTTTGAATAATAATCAAATTATTGCCAGCGATCGTCGAATATTATTTTTGCTTGAAATGCCCATCCCTACAAAATATGAAATGTCTTAATCAGACAAAATACAAGCATCATAGCATAAGGAAGAAATGTAAATAAAGAAGTAAAATAAAAATACATTAAAGTAGGCCTAAATAATAAATAAAGAAATAAAAGAGGCTCAGTAGCTTCTGAAGCAGGAACACAAGCATGTAGTCGCAGTTGTTGTTGATGTTAGGCTACTGATTTAGTGTGTCTGACTAGTCGACACGTGGGGTGATGACATCATCGTTTCACAAAATATGTTGGGGGGGGGGGGGGGGGGGGGCGTTACTGAAGGCCCTGTCTGAAACCCCACGGTACGCTACTGTTTAGATTCATTGCACACCAACTGAAATATTTCAGGTCTTTTATTGTTTTAATACTGATGATTTTGGCATACAGCTCATGAAAACCCAAAATTCCTATCTCAGAAAATTAGCATATTTCATCCGACCAATAAAAGAAGTGTTTTTAATACAAAAAAAGTCAACCTTCAAATAATTATGTTCAGTTATGCACTCAATACTTGGTCGGGAATCCTTTTGCAGAAATGACTGCTTCAATGCGGCGTAACCTGGAGGCAATCAGTTTGTGGCACTGCTGAGGTGTTATGGAGGCCCAGGATGCTTCGATAGCGGCCTTAAGCTCATCCAGAGTGTTGGGTCTTGCGTCTCTCAACTTTCTCTTCACAATATCCCACAGATTCTCTATGGGGTTCAGGTCAGGAGAGTTGGCAGGCCAATTGAGCACAGTAATACCATGGTCAGTAAACCATTTACCAGAGGTTTTGGCACTGTGAGCAGGTGCCAGGTCGTGCTGAAAAATGAAATCTTCATCTCCATAAAGCTTTTCAGCAGATGGAAGCATGAAGTGCTCCAAAATCTCCTGATAGCTAGCTGCATTGACCCTGCCCTTGATAAAACACAGTGGTCCAACACCAGCAGCTGACATGGCACCCCAGACCATCACTGACAGTGGGTACTTGACACTGTATAAGATTCTTCACTTATAAAATTGATAATATTGGGGAAAAAATTATAACTATGCAACCGTCTACTACAGCATCGTATCAGGGAGTGCATTATAGTCTCCCTGAGGTAAAATTTAATTAATTCGTTGCCATAGGAGAGGAAGAATTTTGCAAACTCGTTAATTCATCTAAATCGACAACATGTATGTTAGACCATATACCGACTAAACTATTGAAAGAGATGCTTCCAGAAGTCATAGATCCTCTTCTTAACATCATTAATTCGTCTTTGTCTCTAGGATACGTACCAAAAACCTTTAAGCTGGCTATGATTAAACCACTTGTTAAAAAAACGCAACTTGATCCTACAGAATTAGTCAATTACAGGCCGATCTCAAATCTACCTTTTCTATCAAAGATATTAGAAAAAGCAGTATCCTCACAACTGTGTTCCTTTCTTGAAGGAAATGATATCTGCGAGGATTTCCAGTCAGGATTTAGACCGCACCATAGCACTGAGATAGCTCTCATTAGAGTCACAAATGATTTGCTCTTATCCTCCGATCGTGGTTGTATCTCGCTATTAGTGCCACTTGATCTTAGTGCTGCATTCGACACCATTGACCACAACATTCTCTTAAATAGACTAAAAAACTATGTTGGCATTAGTGGAATTGCATTAGCATGGTTTAAATCATATTTATCTGACCGCTACCAGTTTGTAGCAGTAAATGAAGAGATGTCTTATCGATCACAAGTTCAGTATGGCGTATCACAAGACTCAGTTCTCGGACCGCTGCTTTTCACTCTGTACATGCTACCTTTAGGAGATATCATTAGGAAACATGGAATTAGCTTACACTGTTATGCTGATGATACTCAGCTCTATATTTCTTCCAAACCTAACGAAACTCACCAATCCACAAAATTATCGGAATGCATAGTTGATATAAAAAATTTGATGACTAGTTATTTCCTACTACTAAATTCTGAAAAAAACAGAGATTCTAATTATTGGACAAAAAACTTCCACACGTAATAACCTAGAATACTGTTTAACACTTGATGGCTGCTCTGTTAAGTCTTCGTCGTCAGTTAGGAACCTGGGTGTGCTCTTTGATACCAATCTTTCATTTGAAATTTATGTGTCTAGTATCTGTAAAACCGCATTTTTCCATCTTAAAAATATATCTAAATTACGTCATATGCTCTCATTGACAAATGCGGAACAACTAGTTCATGCGTTCATGACATCAAGGCTAGATTATTGTAATGCTCTACTGGGTGGTTGCCCTGCACGCTTAATAAACAAACTACAGCTAGTTCAAAACGCAGCCGCTAGAGTTCTTACCAGAACCAGGAAGTACGACCATATTAGCCCGGTTCTCTCAACACTGCATTGGCTCCCTATTAAACATCGTATAAATTTTAAAATATTGCTGATTACTTACAAAGCACTAAATGGTTTAGCTCCCAAGTACTTGAGCGAGCTCTTAACGCATTATAGTCCTTCACGTCTATTGCGATCTCAAAGTTCTGGCCAGTTGATAATACCTAGAATATCTAAATCGACTGCTGGTGGTAGATCCTTTTCCTATTTAGCACCAAAACTTTGGAACAATCTTCCTAATATTGTCCGGGAAGCAGACACAGTCTGTCAGTTCAAAGCTAGACTAAAAACACATCTCTTTGACCGAGCATCCACATAACACTCTATAGACTTCTATAATTCAATATTAGGCTGCTTAGATTAGGTCAGCCGGAACTGGGAACACTTCCCTTAAATCCTGATGTACTCATTACTTCATAAGAAGAATGGCATCTACGCTAATTTTAGTGTCTTTGTTTATCCCGAGGTTTTCCTGCAGCCTGCCGTATCCAGGCCGTTTCCAGATCTGACGAAGGACTTTCGCCTGGACCCGATGACAATGCAGTGCTGAAGTGCCAGCTAGCCTCTCCCTATGGAGGATCCCTATACCACTCTACAGATAAAGCGTTGTGGAATTTTTCGGTTCGCGTACCTACCCAAAGTGATAAGATAAAATAAAATTCTGCATCAAAATTTATAGACAAGACAAGTAGTTTGTTTAGGCATGGTTTGTAAAGAATTACAAACCTGCGCACATATATTCAAACGCACATAACTATAGATTAAATTCTTAATGCGTATGTGAACGCCATCAGCGTCTATCACAGGTTCACGTTTAAAGTCCGTTTAGAGAACGGTGTCGTCTTAGCGGCCCCTAATTTAATAACAAATGATCATTTAGACGGAAGTGAATCAATCAAAACTAACTTTAGCTGGAAAAAACATTTTTCAAGAACCACTATAAAACCAAACCAATCTCTGTTACCTTACATTATATGTTTATCTCTGTAAAGCTGCTTTGAAACAATCTACATTGTTAAAAGCGCTATATAAATGAGGATGACTTGACTTGGTATTGTTGTGGAAATTTTAATAGTCATTGATCCCAAACAGGTATCATAGGAGAAAGAACCTATTCAATGTATAAAAGTATATATTGTGTGTACGTGCTTGTGCGTGACTTTTCAGGAACATATGGGACAGGACCTCTGACCTTAGGGATGGTCAGTTTTGGCCAGTTTATTTCAGTACCAGTTTGTGTCTTTAAGTAGAAACTGAACAGCAGTAAGGACCTTATCTGAGTGGGTGAAAGGTACAGCGGGTGAGGAGGAACCTTGAAAACAGTATAAAGGCTGTCTCATATCTTCCTGTTGTGTGTCACTCTCTTGCACAGCGTAACTTCTGTGTACTAGACTGAACCTATTCTTGCAAGAAGAAATACTTTTCTTTTTATTAGTTTGACTCTGAGTGTCTCTTACGCAGTGATGATGTTTAACAGAATTTTTGCCACAACAGTATCAAAGAGCACACCCAGGTTCCTAACCGACGACGAGGGGTTGACAGAGCAGCCATCAAGTGTTAAACAGTATTCTAGGTTATTACGTGAGGACGTTTTTTGTCCAATAATTTGAATCTCTGTTTTTTCAGAATTAAGCAGTAGGAAATTACTAGTCATCCAGTTTTTTATATCAGCTATGCATTCTGTTAATTTTGTGGATTGGTAAGTTTCGTCAGGGCGTGAAGAAATATAGAGCTGAGTATAATCAGCATAACAGTGGAAACTAATGCCATGCTTCCTAATAATATCTCCTAAGGGTAGCATGTACAGAGTGAACAGCAATGGTCCTAATACTGAGCCTTGTGGTACACCATACCGAACTTTTGACCGATAAGACATCTCTTCATTTACTACTATAAACTGATGACGGTCAGATAAGTATGATTTAAACCATGCTAGTGCAATTCCACTAATGCCAACATCATTTTCGAGTCTATTTAAAATAATGTTGTGGTCGATAGTGTCAAATGCAGCACTAAGATCAAGTAGCACTAATAGCGAGATACAACCACGATCGGATGATAAGAGCAAATCATTTGTGACTCTAATGAGAGCTGTCTCAGTACTATGATACGGTCTAAATCCTGACTGGAACTCCTCACAGATACCATTTCTTTCTAAAAAGGATCATAGTTGTGAGGATACTGCCTTTTCTACTATCTTTGACAGAAAAGGTAGATTCGAGATCGGCCTGTAATTGACTAATTCTGTGGGATCAAGTTGCGTTTTTTTAACAAGCGGTTTAATCATAGCCAGCTTAAAAGTTTTTGGTACGTATCCTAATGACAAAGATGAATTAATGATATTAAGAAGAGGATTTATGACCTCTGGAAGCATCTGTTTAGTCGGTATAGGGTCTAACATACATGTTGTCGATTTAGATGATTTAACGAGTTTAGAAAATTCTTCCTCTCCTATAGCAATAAATGAATCAATTTTTTGTCAGTGAGACCACACTGCACTGTCTGATGCGATATTGTAGTAGACGGTTGCATAGTTATAACTAACTAGTGCAGAGGGCCTAACACCGATCCTTGCGGCACTCCATAGTCTACTGACGTTATCTTCCCCATTTAAACAGACACAATGGTAACGGTCTGATAAGTACGATCTAAACCAGCTTAATGGCTGTCTCTGAACACCAGTGTAGTTTTGTAGTCGATCCAAGAGTATTTTATGATCTATAGTGTCAAACGCAGCGCTAAGATCGAGTAGAACTAGTATTGAGATACAGCCTTGGTCAGAAGCTAAAAGTAAATAATTTGTAATTTTAACTAGCGCAGTTTCTGTGCTATGATGCGGTCTGAATCCTGACTGAAATTTTTCATAGATATCATTTTCTTGCAAGAAAGAGCACAATTGAGCGGACACAATTTTTTCTAGTATTTTAGACATAAATGGAAGATTTGAAATGGGTCTGTGATTTGCTAGGTTATTTGGATCTAATAGTGGTTACTTAATGAGAGGTTTTATTACTGCCAGCTTGAATATTCTTGGAACATGACCTAAAAATAAAGACGAGTTAATAATATTGAGAAGAGGCTCTTCCACTACAGGTAACACATCTTTCAGTAGCTTAGTGGGTATTGGATAATAATAATAATAATAATAATAAGTTTTATTTATATAGCGCCTTTCCAGAGCTCAAGGACGCTTTACAATAGACAAGCAACGATAAAGGCAGAGGACAAAGACAGCAGACAAAACAACAGTAGGTAGATAGTGTAGGTACAGAAAATGAGAAATTAGAAAAAAAAAAAAAAAACATTCCAGTACAACTTAAGAGTTATGACATTCAGCAAATAAATGAGTTTTGAGCATGGATTTGAATTGAGAGAGTGTTAACAGAACAGAGTGATCGGGGTAGAGAGTTCCATATTTTGGGTGCTACAACACTGAATGATCTGCCCCCCATCGAAACAAGGTGATGCCGAGGGACGACGAGAAGGCTAGAGTCGGAGGATCGTAGAGAGCGAGTCGGTGCGTAGGGGTGAAGCAGATTACAGAGATAGGGGGGAGCCAAGCCGTGCAGAGATTTAAAAGTGAGAAGGAGAATTTTGAATTTAATACGGTAAGCCACGGGAAGCCAGTGAAGATCATGCAAAATTGGAGTGATATGTGCAGAACGCTTGGTGTGGGTGAGTATTCTGGCAGCAGAGTTTTGAATGTATTGTGAATGAATGTGATTGAATGAATGAATGCTATTCCACTATTTTCTCAGTGAAGAAATTCATAAAATCATTATTACTATACTGTAACGGAATATTTTGCTCTAGTGATGTCTGTTTATTTGTTAGTCTAGCCACTGTGTTAAATAAAAACCTTGGATTATTTTGGTTATTTTCTATTAGTTTGCGGAGATGCTCAGCCCTGGCTGCTTTTAGAGCCTTTCCATGTGATTCTAAAGACCTTTAAATTTAGTTTGTTTCCATTTACGCTCTAAGTTACGAGTTTCTCTTTTGATAACATGCGTAGCACTGTTGTGCCATGGTGCCTTAGTTTTATCTCTAACCTTTTTTAATCTAATTGGTGCAACAATTTCTAATGTACTAGAGAAAATGGTGCCCAAACTGCTAGTCATTTCCTCTTGTTCATCTGTTTGTTTGGGTTCAGTGAACAGCTGAGATAGATCAGGTAAGCTATTTGAGAATCTATCTATAGTAGTTGGAAGGATTGTTCTGCCTGGTCGATAGCGTGACGCAACATAACAAATTTCAGCAGTACGTATTATGCAAGTTACCATGTAATGATCAGTGACATCATCACTTTGCAGTATAATATCTATATCGGTTGGATTGGTTCCATTTGATATAATTAAATCTAGTGTATGATTTAGACGAATGAGTGGGACCACTGAGGTTTTGCTTGACCCCAAAGGAGTTTAATAAATCTGTAAACGCAGCCCCTTACGCCTCATTTGTGTTCAATCTCCAGCAATTATTGCTTTATCGACATTGACCAATAGATCTGAGAGAAAGTCTGCAAACTCTTTTAGGAAATCAGCATAGGGCCCTAGAGGTCTACATACAGTAGCCAAGGCTAGAGATAATAGGGATTTCTTTCTTACATCTAAGAGCGTAATATTTAGCACAAGCACTTCAAACAAGTTAAACCTTTGACCTGTTTTCTGAGTAACATTTAGAATATCTCTATAGATTGTTGCAACACCGCCGCCACGACCGATCAGACGGGGCTCATGCTTATAACAGTATCCTGGTGGAGTGGACTCATTTAGACCGAAATTGTCATTGTTCGTCAATCTACCGTGTCCTTCTTGTCTTATGTCATGGTTGTGTGTGTGTATATGGGTGTGGTCACTGATCACTGCCGCTGATCAGTGGCGCCGGCTGCTTTCACTTACGGCGCCAGTTGCATCTGATCAGCGGTGCCTATATATACTCACTGTTTGTGTCTTTGTCAGATCCTTGTGATCTATTCCGGTGTTCGTTCCTGTCTGGTCTTCCCTCGTGGTCTTTGTTTCCCGTCCTGGATTACTCTTCGTGTCTTCTGTTTTGATTGTCTGCACTTTCTGGATTTGGATTTCATCACCACCATTCATCACTTCAGTCCGGTTCCATGGAGATCCCTGCGTCACTTGCCCGTTCCTGTGTGCCGCCCTTTGTGTGGACCTGACCGTTACTGTTTATTGTTTAATAAACGAGTGTTTACCTGCTTTTGCCTCCTCTCAATTTCTGGACGTGACAGAAGGATCTGACCAAGTATGGAGGCAGCAGGTGGATCTGATACCAGTCTCACTGATTTTATCACCAGAAGCATCAATCGAATGGATTCGCAAGAGGAATGCATCGCGAACACAGGACAGGCGGTACAAGCTTTAGTGACGCAGGTGTCCGAGCTCACCCAGCAATTCCAACAGTTGAGGAGTCCCGCTGTGCCACTCACACCGCCGGTTCAACCCCCATCACCAGGGTCGTTCTTCCAGTCAGAGCCTCTTACTGCTGACAGGGGGACCGATCAGTGTCAGATTACTCGATTGAGTTTCGCACCCTGGCGGCCGAGTGCCAATGGAACGAGGAGGCGCAGTGGGTCATGTTCCTGCGTGGGCTGGCTGACCGTGTCCAGAACGAGATCTACGCGCTGGATCTACCCACGACTCTTAACGGCCTCATTGACCTGGCACTCAGGGTGGATGCACGTCTGGTCAGGAGAGAATGTCGTGCTCCTCAAGTTCGTTTTCCTGGAAGCACAGGGGATCTCAGAACCAGCAGCGGAGACACGGCCAGCCCAGCATTCGACCACGAGCCCATGCAGGTGGGTAGCGCTCGGCTTTCCTGGGAAGAGAAGGAGAGGCAGAGATCCCTCAGACTCTGCCTTTACTGTGGGGAGGCGGGCTACTTCCTACACGCCTGCCCGGTAAAAGGCCAAGCCCGGTAGTAAACCTGAGGCTACTATCGGGTGGGATCTCCGCTGAGAAGACCTCATCACCATCGTCCATGCTCCTCCCGGTAAGACTGAGATGGACAACCGCCACTCACGACTGTCACGCCTTACTGGACTCAGGAGCGGAGGGGAACTTCATGGATCGTAAGCTTGCACAGAAGTTACTTATTTCTGTCACCTCACTCACTCACAGCATTTCCGTCAACGCTCTTACTGGACAAAGACTCCCTAACATTGCTCTCACCACCAGACCCTTGACACTCGTCACATCAGGCAATCATTCTGAAACTTTGTCATTCCTTATCTTGGACTCACCCTTAGCACCCGTTGTCCTTGGTCATCCCTGGCTCACACTACATAACCCCCGAGTAGACTGGCGTCTACATTCCATATCCGAGTGGAGCACTCAGTGTTATAAGTCTTGTCTTACGTCTGCTTGTCCGTCTGTACCTGTTTCTGTGTTTCAGGAGAAGACGGTGGATTTTCTGAACGTGCCTGTTGAGTACCTGGACCTGAAGGGAGTGTTCAGTAAGTCCCGTGCTGCTTCTCTCCCTCCGCATCGTCCCTACGACTGTGCTATAGATTTACTGCCAGGTAAGTCTCCGCCTAAGGGCAAACTTTATTCGCTTTCTGTTCCAGAAAGGGAGGCTATGGAGAAATATATTTCTGATTCTCTAGCGTCCAAATTCATCCGGCCTTCCTCTTCACCGGCGGGGGCGGGGTTCTTTTTTGTGGGTAAGAAGGATGGTTCTCTGCGACCTTGTATTGATTACCGGGGGTTGAATAACATCACGGTAAAGAATACTTATCCTTGCCATTGATGTCTTCAGCCTTCGAGAGGTTACAGGGAGCATCAAACTTCACAAAACTGCACTTACGTAATGCCTATCATTTGGTTCGCATTAGGGAGGGGGATGAATGGAAAACCGCATTTAACACCCCCAGGGGGCACTTTGAATATTTGGTTATGCCGTTTGGGCTGTCCAACTCCCCAGCGGTTTTCCAGGCACTCGTCAACGACGTGCTGCGAGATATGGTAGATCATTTCAAATATGTCTACCTGGATGACATATTGATTTTTTCATCTTCTCTCCAGGAACACGTGCAGCACGTCCGACGAATGCTTCGGAGGTTGCTAGAGAATGGTCTTTTTGTCAAGGCGGAGAAATGCAATTTTCATGCACAGTCTGTTTCTTTTCTAGGATATATCATCTCGTCTGAGGGAGTGCGTATGGATCCTGATAAGGTTAAGGCTGTGGTAGAATGGCCAAGTCCAGATTCCCGTAAGGCCCTACAGAGGTTTCTGGGGTTTGCTAACTTCTACAGGCGTTTCATTCGCAATTTCAGCCAACTAGTCGCGCCTCTGACTGCCTTGACCTCCCCCAGAACTACGTTCAGGTGGTCCGATACAGTTGAGGCTGTATTCGCCAAACTGAAAAGTATCTACGTTTCGGCTCCCATCTTGATAGCCCCTGATTCCTCACGTCAGTTCGTGGTGGAGGTCGACGCCTCAGAGGTGGGGGTAGGCGCAGTTCTTTCCCAACGCTCTTCC
This sequence comes from Siphateles boraxobius, assembly GCF_051911475.1. Taxonomy (NCBI): domain Eukaryota; kingdom Metazoa; phylum Chordata; class Actinopteri; order Cypriniformes; family Leuciscidae; genus Siphateles; species Siphateles boraxobius. The sequence continues at coordinate 40,214,777 of NW_027509186.1, read as the reverse complement.
ACAGACGACAAGATGCATCCATGCGCGTTTTTTCCCCATCGTTTGTTTCCCACTGAACGTAACAATGACATTGGTAACAGAGAGTTGTTGGCGGTCAAGTTAGCGTTAGAGGAGTGGCGTCATTGGTTAGAAGGGTCGAGGGTACCTTTTATTGTCTGGACCGATCACAAGAACTTAGAATATATCAGCACTGCCAAAAGACTCAACTCCAGGCAGGCTCGGTGGGCTCTTTTTTTCGGTCGTTTTGATTTTTCTCTATCGTACCGCCCGGGTTCCAAGAACATCGAACCCGACTCTTTAGGTCGTATTTTTGACCTTTCTGAACGCCCGTCCACTCCCGAGTGCATTTTACCAGAGACCCTATTTATCTCTACACTCTCATGGGAGATCGAGTCGAAGGTCAAGACGGCCTTAGAAGGGGTAACGCCTCCGCCCGGTAGCCCAACGAACAGGTTATTTGTGGCAGAGGAAGTACGGTCAGACGTCATTCGATGGGGACATTGTTCTAGCGTGGCTTGTCATCCAGGGTTAAATCACACCAGTTTTTTTGGTTAAGCAACGATTCTGGTGTCCGTTAATGGCTCGCGACATTTTTCGCTTACATGGCCTCCCGATTGATGTGGTTTCCGACAAGGGTCCCCAATTTGTGTGCAAATTTTGGCGAGAATTTTGTACATTACTGAGCCCAGAGCCAGAGAGACTCTGCTCCAAGTGGGGGCACGCACCAAGGCCAGGGCCAATCGCCACCGGTCGAAGCCTCCCGTATACATCGTAGGTCTAAAAGTGTGGCTTTCAACTGAGAACATTCCATTCTGCTCCGTCTCTAATAAGTTAGCTCCTAAATTTATCGGCCCGTTTACTGTCACCAAGATTATTAGTCCGGTGGCAGTCCACCTCAAACTCCCTCCTGCGTACAGGAGAATTCATCCCGCCTTTCATGTGTCCAAATTAAAAAAAGAGTGTTACATTCTCACCTTAATCCGCCTGCAATGGTTCCTCCTCCGCTGCAACTCGTAGATGGGGAACCTATATATTCGGTTAAACGCATTCTGGACTCTAGGCGGAGGGGACGCGGATTCCAGTACCTTCCTCGACTGGGAAGGTTACGATCTGGAGGAGACAAGTTGGGTACCTGCTAGGGACATTCTGGACCACTCCCTTATTGATGATTACAATCGACAGGTAAGGACGTCTGGTAACGCCAAGAGGCGTTTCTAGGAGGGAGGGTACTGTCACGGTTCGTCAATCTACCGTGTCCTTCTTGTCTTATGTCATGGTTGTGTGTGTGTATGGGCGTGGTCACTGATCACTGCCGCTGATCAGTGGCGCCAGCTGCTTTCACTTACGGCGCTTGCTGTATCTGATCAGCGGTGCCTATATATACTCACTGTTTGCGTCTTGTCTTTGTCAGATCCTTGTGATGTGTTCCGGTGTTCGTTCCTGTCTGGTCTTCCCTCGTGATCTTCGTCTCCCGTCCTAGATTACTCTTCGTGTCTTCTGTGTTGATCGGTTGCACTTGCTGGATTTGGATTTCATCACCACCATTCATCACTTCAGTCCGGTTCCATGGAGGTCCCTGCGTCACTTGGTTGTTCCTGTGTGTCGCCCTTTGTGTGGACCTGACCGTTACTGTTTATTGTTTAATAAACGAGTGTTTACCTGCTTTTGCCTCCTCTCCATTTCTGGCCGTGACAGAAATAATAATTTGGTTATAGCCAGGTTTCAATAAGGCAGAGTACATCAAAACTATTATCTGTGACCATTTCATTTACCATAACCGCCTTAGATGTGAGCAATCTAATGTTTAGAAGACCTAGCTTTAGAAATTGTTTTTGTTCACTGATATTGAGATTTTCTTGTTTAATTACAATTAGATGTTTCCTTGATCCTACAGATCCTAAAAAATTCAATTTCTAAGGACTACAGCAAACAGCTGGTTTTGGACTACACGACATTCCTCCGGAGGTACTGACGTCAGCATATCCCATTATTAACATAAACCCCTCCTCCGAGAATACTTAATAAGCACATCGGCTTGTTCTGAAAGATGGAGCAGTTCCAACTTTAAGAACAGAAGCTGTTGTTTACGTGCCACAACCTGTAAGTATGATTTATTTTTCGTCGATGTGTTTTCCTGTAATAGTTTGTATTGTTAATTATACGTTAGTTATAATGTTAATTATAATAGTTATAATGTTAATTATGTAGCAAGGAAGTTAACAAATGACAATGCTGTTTGGCTCTGCTGGTTTGTTATGTAGGGTATGGACCAATCAGACACATACTAATTATTCATTATATACAAAGGTTTATGAAACTCCTCACACAGCCCAAATGAACAAACACAAGGGCAGAAACAGTGTCATGTTACAGGGCATGATAAGGAGATTTTACGACCTCCGAGGAATGTGGCCACATACTCAAGAGAGAGACAATGAAACAGAAACCCTCTTTAAAACAGACTTTTCTGCATTAATCATAGACTAACTGATCTATAAATGAACATGCATAAAACTGTGAAAGAAACAGTGTAAATGGTTTACTGTCTCGTGTACTATTAGGTATATATTATGGTATGTATCCTGGTATACAACCAACTAACGATCAATGTAACCTCACCTGTATCATGCCTCCTACCTAATTAATCCTCATTTAATTAGTCACACTTTGATGTACATCACCTTCTTCTAGAATGCAGTGTGGATGTGTTATAGCTATCTGAGCATTAATGAACGTATAATCATGCTAGGGACAAAGATCCGTAAATCAACTAAGAGCCACTTTCCCTCTCAGACATGTCACCTTTCTGATTGGTCGAGTTCAACCCTTAGGGGAGGATCTTTTCCAGGCCTTATTAGAGACAGTCCACATGTGACCTCCCAAGAGTTTTGGAACAAAGACTCCAACCAACAACGACTCCAATCACCCATCCTTCCGACTTCCTCACTTCTCCTGGGTGCTCGGCGTGGCCTCAACAGAGTCCAAGGCCTTAACCAAACCAGCCATGCGTTCCTGGAGAAAGAGAACGCTCAACCAACTTCCACTTGACACTGCCGGAACCATCAACGACTTCAATTTTCAACAACTTCAAGAATTGTTCCCATTATAAATGCAAGTATTCAATTCAATGAAATGTGAAAATGAAATTCTGATGGTTCTTCTCATAGACCCTCTTCCGGTTTCCAATTTCATCCTATCACTAACCTATTTATGTATTCATGTGTGTATGTTGTTTAGTTTATTTATATTCATATAAATATCTATATTTAGTTAATAAAACTTGTACATAATATGTATTTGGTTCTGTTTTCTTTGCAATACAAGTCACTTTACGATCACGGTTTTTGCTACTGGCTCAAAGTACTGTACAGGCGAAGAAATAATTATTCTTCTGTGGCCATGGAAGATACCCTTTTCTTAGAATAAATTAATAATCAAAAGAGTTCGTTGGAAGAACTGATTAATTGATTGTAATATTAATTCAGCCACATCAAGTTAATCCAATTAACTGACCCAAATATTTATAATTAATAATAACAAGATATTATTGATTATTAATATTTCCAAAAGCTGAGTTCCTTACAGTTAAATGCTTATTCATACTTAGGCCGTGTGTCCACCAAAGCGTTTTTAGTCGGCTGAAAACGCTAGGCGCTCTGCTGAAAACGCCTAGCACTGGGCGCTTGAGAGGGTTTTGGCTGAGCTACATTTTGGACGGACTTTTGACTTGAGCTCGGCGACTTCTAAGGGCCCCCCCCCCCCCCCCCCCCCCCCCCCCCCATGTTGGTAGAGCCACCAAAAATAAAATACAAAATAACACATAGTGAAATAATGTGAAGTGGCATTTTTGGGAAACAGAAACAACAGTAAATACACAATACTAACATGAACTATTAATGAAACACAAGGAAACTTCTTCTGATGAAAAGAATGATCATCATTCCTGCATGCAAATCCTTCCCAGTTAACACACGACCAGTTATGTAATTTATTGGTACTTTTTGGTAATTTCATGACTTACTAATTGACAACATAACTACGACACTCCGTGCGTCATTTATTTATTAATTTATAATGAAGTGCTGATATACAGCACGCCGTATTTGAAGTATAACGGCTGACAACAGTGACAATACGGGAAAGTGTGTATTCCTAAGGTGAGACTTTTTATTTCATGACAAGTTATAAAAATAACATTATAATGAAAAAAATCTCTGACCGCATATACTCAATCAGGAAAACATGTTTTTCTCAGTTGCTTTTTTTTTTTAATGAGTCTGACAGAAGTCACAATAGCTTTCCTGCTAGTCTTTCAAAATAAAAGCCTCGAATCATAAAATCATAGAATTATGTTTGTTATTGTTTCTTTCAATGCAAACTCCACGACCAAATCTTTTGGAAGCAACTCCATATTTTTTTTTTCATCTCACAACATTTACTTGAATGTATTTGACATGAAAATGAAATGTTGCTCATTGTGACGACTTCTTACGACATATCTTCAAGTGAGTCAGAAGGCTTTTTTTATGTGTGAAACTCTTCTTACACTGAGTACAGTCGTACGGCTTTTCTCCAGTATGAACTCGCTTGTGTTCTTTCAGGTTTCCAGGCTGAGTGAAACTCTTGTTACAATATGAGCACTTGTAAGGTTTTTCTCCAGTATGAATTCTTTGGTGCAGTTTCAGATAGGCAGATCTAGTAAAGCTCTTCCCACAGTCAAAGCACACATGATCTCTCACATCATTATGTGTTTTCTGGTGCAGTTTAAAATTGTCCAGCCGTGAAAAACTCTTTCCACAGAGAGAACACACATAAGGCTTCTCATCTGAATGAACTTTTAGGTGTTTTTTTAGATTTGATGATGAAATAAAATCTTTACCACACTGATCACAGTTAAATAGGTTTTCTCCAGAGTGAATGTGCAGATGATAACTGAGAGTTGATGTTCGAGAAAAACCCTTTCCACACTGAGTGCATGTATACGGTTTCTCTCCAGTGTGAATTCTCATGTGTCTGTTAAGGTTTCCTTTCTGTGTGAAACTCTTTCCACACTGAGTGCAGGTGTGCGTCTTTTTGGCTTTTGTTCTTTGAATTGTAAAGTTACGATGTTCCTCCTTCACTTCATTCAGTTCTTGTCTTTGCTCTTTCACTCTCACCTGGTCTAAAATACACAGAAATACAGTTTGAATCAGTTCAAGCGAACACTTATTTATTAACAGTAAGCAACAGAGATCAGATCTTTCACTTTTTGTTCTGTCATTCACTTGTTTATATAGTAAAAATATGTTTGACAACTGCTGGTTATGATCATTTGAATGCATTTGTCATCCATATACGGCTTATCAATTCACATCTACCAATGCAGTCAACAATGAAGAATCAAGAATGGACACCAACCTGTTTGTTCCTCAGTATCTTCATGTTTTATTCTGGATGGTTCTGGATCATTCATGTCTTCAATCTCCTCTTTAATAAACTCCATCTTTAACAGTCACACAGATTTCAGCTGCTACTCCTGGAGTTTGTTCTTCTCTTGTAGGATGATGGGAATATTCCCAGTATTTATTGGTGAATTGTTGTGGGAGGGGCTTCACTGCAGGTGTGAACTGTGATCACTGTGTTTTTATCCAATCTGCATTTAAAAAGTACAAGGCCTTCATGTTTAACTGAGTTGCTAAAAAGCCTCTTTGTCTCCAAAAGTTCCCTGTTTTCAGCTCATTCATTATGGTGATGTCTGAGATCTTCAGTAAATTGGCACATTAAATCCTTTTATTGGTGTCAACAGGCTGAAACAAACTACAGCATCATCACCTTTAACTTCAGTTCTTTTTCACTTCCATCGGGTCTGAAACATATTAAAACATTTAAGTTGTTAGAATGAGTTCAAGGAGGATACAATGTGAATATTGAAGTGAACCCTGATTTAATAACGGAAAACAAGTGAGATCTCTTTATCAAATATCATATATTTGATGTACCAAAGGTTAGTTTTGTCATCCTCTTGTTAATAGTCCAAATTTGAATGAAAACCGCTGCACAAATTATATATACAGGAATTACAGGATTTAATACATTTTAAGATCTTTTTTTAAAACAATAAAATTGGTGTTATATGATCAGATTTTCTTGACCTAGTAAGAACTCTAGCAGCTGCATTTTGCACTAACTGTAGCTTGTTTATTGAGGATGCAGGACAGCCAGCTAATAAAGCATTACAGTAATCTAGTCTTGAGGTCATGAATGCATGATATAACTTTTCTGCATCAGAAAAGGATAGCATTTTACGTAGCCTAGCAATGTTTCTAAGGTGGAAAAAGGCTGTTCTTGTAACACATGAAATATGATTTTCGAAAGAGACGTTGTGGTCTAGTATAGCACCCAGGGTTTTTACTGTAGTGGATAAAGTAACAGGACATCCTTCTAAATTAAAGTTGTATTGTAAGTGAGTTTGTGGGTAGTTTTTTGGACGAATAAGTAATACCTCCGTTTTATCTGAATTTAATAGCAGGAAATTACACATCATCCAGCATTTTATATCTTTGAGGCACTCTGTCAATTTAGATAAGTTAATGTTTTCATCTGGTCGTGATGAAATATATAATTGAGTGTCATCAGCATAACCATGGAAATTAATTCCATGTTTTCTTATAATATTACCAAGTGGCAGCATATATATTGAGAATAGCAGAGAGGCTAACACCGATCCTTGCGGCAATCCATAGTCTACTGACGTTATCTTCGATTTTTCCCCATTTAAACAGACAGTTTAGTATTGAAGTCTAGTATTGAGATACAGCCTTGGTCAGAAGCTGAAAGTAAATCATTTGTAATTTTAACTAGCGCAGTTTCTGTGCTATGATGCGGTCTGAATCCTGACTGAAATTTTTCATAGATATACTTTCTTACAAGAAAGAGCACAGTTGAGCGGACACAATTTTTTCTAGTATTTTAGACATAAATGGAAGATTTGAATGGGTCTGTAATTTGCTAGGTTATTTGGATCTAATTGTGGTTTCTTAATGAGAGGTTTTATTACTGCCAGCTTGAATATTCTTGGAACATGACCTAAAAATAAAGACGAGTTAATAATATTGAGAAGAGGCTCTTCCACTACAGGTATCACTTCTTTCAGTAGTTTAGTGGGTATTGGATCTAATAAACATGTTGTTGGTTTAGAAGCAATGATAAGTTTATTTAGCTCTTCCTGTCCTATAGTTGTAAAGCGGTGTAGTTGTTCTTGAGAAGTGATAATTGAGGCTGAATCATAAGACATCATAAAATATTGTACATTTACTATTGTGTTCCTCATAATTTCTATTTTCTCAGTGAAGAAATTCATAAAATCATTACTACTATACTGTAACGGAATATTTTGCTCTAGTGATGTCTGTTTATTTGTTAGTCTAGCCACGGTGTTAAATAAAAACCTTGGATTATTTTGAATATATTCTATTAGTTTGTGGAGATGCTCAGCCCTGGCTGCTTTTAGAGCCTTTTTATAACATGACATACTGTCTTTCCACGCGATTCTAAAGAACTCTAAATTAGTTTGTTTCCATTTACGCTCTAAGTTACGAGTTTCTCTCTTGATAACATGCGTAGCACTGTTGTACCATGGTGCCTAAGTTTTCTCTCTAACCTTTTTTAATCTAATTGGTGCAACAATTTCTAATGTACTAGAGAAAATGGTTCTCAAACTGCTAGTCATTTCCTCTAGTTCATCTGTTTGTTTGGGTTCACTGAGCAGCTGAGATAGATCAGGTAAGCTATTTGAGAATCTATCTATAGTAGTTGGAAGGATTGTTCTGCCTGGTCGATAGCGTGGAGCAACATGACAAATTTCAGCAGTACGTATTATGCAAGTTACCATGTAATGATCAGTGACATCATCACTTTGCGGTACAATATCTATATCGGTTGGATTGGTTCCATATGATATAATTAAATCTAGTGTATGATTTAGACGATGAGTGGGACCACTGACGTTTTGCTTGAAGGAGTTTAATAAATCTGTAAACGCAGCCCCTAACGCATCATTTGTGTTATCTACGTGTATGTTACAATCTCCAACAATTATTGCTTTATCGACATTGACCAATAGATCTAAGAGAAAGTCTGCAAACTCTTTTATGAAATCAGCATAAGGCCCTGAAGGTCTATATACAGTAGCCAAGGCTAGAGATAATAGGGATTTCTTTCTTACATCTAAGAGCGTAACATTTAGCACAAGTACTTCAAACGAGTTAAACCTTTGACCTGTTTTCTGAGTAACATTTAGAATATCTCTATAGATTGTTGCAACACCGCCGCCACGACCGATCAGACGGGGCTCATGCTTATAACAGTATCCTGGTGGAGTGGACTCATTTAGACCGAAATAATCATTTGGTTTAAGCCAGGTTTCAGTAAGGCAGAGTACATGAAAATTATTATCTGTGACAATTTCATTTACAATAACCACCTTAGGTGTGAGCGATCTAATGTTTAGAAGACCTAGCTTTAGAAATTGTTTTTGTTCACTGATATTGAGATTTTCTGGTTTAATTACAATTAGATTTTTCATTGATTCTACAGTAGATTTATTGTTTGGCCTCACTAAACGAGGAATAGACACAGTTTCTATATAATGTTCTACACTACTTATGATATCAGTTAAGTTGGGACAGCAAAGACTGTGATTTGGACTTTGACTTACTAGTCATATGGTGTGTAACGTCTTGGAGATTTTGTCTGACAGGATAGCTGCTCCTATTCTGCTGGGTTGCAGGCCATCATCACTGTAGAGCCTAGGTCGCTCCCAGAACAGATTCCAATTATTTACAAAGAGCAGTTTCTGTTCATTACACCATGACATTAACCATTTATTTAGTGCAAATAATCTACTGAACCTTTCTTGTCCTTGACGATACGTGGGAAGCGGTCCAGGCATGATCGTTGCTTCAGGCGATGTGCTGCGTACCGTCTCGATCAGGCTCCTGTAGTCCTTCTTCAGAACCTCGGTCTGCCTCAGCCTGATGTCGTTCACTCCCGTGTGCAGCACAACAGCTCCGACGCGCTCGTCACTGTTCAGGATCTCGGGAACCTGTGCAGCGACATCTAGAACACGAGCACCAGGAAAGCAGTGAGTGCGCACCTTACCTTTACCTGAGGTAGCGCGGACATGACGGACGATGGAACAGTCGCGTTCCGACTCGCGAAGAGGGGAGAAGCGGTTCCGGGTGGAGATCTCGAAGACCGGGAGGGGCGGAGAGGTTCTTGCTCTGGTCCTGGCTCGTGTCTTCCGCTGTGGGATAACCCAGGCTCCACGGTGTTGTGTCGGTGCCGGAGTGAATGAAGCCAGGGATGATCGCGTCCTGGGTGCTTGGGTTCTGTTCAAAGAAACACACGGAGTAGACGAGGTCGGAGTCAAAAGGTTACTAACCACTGACTTGTGAGCATCGGCGCGTGATGCTTCAAGCGCTGAACGCCGATCTCGCAGCTCGGCTTGCCTCTCTAGTAGATCTGGGATCTGTTTCTCCATGGACTCCAGCTCCAACAGCAGCAAATGCAGCTCGAATGTGTCCTCACCTGCACTCAGAGGTAACGTTAGACACACATCCGATTTATTCGCCATTATAACAGATGAACAATAATTTAGTAGTGATACTGCTAATATCGCCACGCGTGCAATGCTAGGCCACGCGAGGCCACGCGTGCAATGCTAGCGGGCTTAAGGCTAGTAGCGGAAATTCGGAAAGTTGGATATAAGTAGCGATATCAAAGCAATCCGATTGTTTTTTAAGGAATTTATATGGAATAGTAACGAAGATATGTTCACATGCTGAAAAAATAGAAAATGCTTTGTTTATAAATGAGTGTAAAGTAGAAAATCAAGGATTATGAATCAATTCGACGGAGCTCCAAACACACGAGAAGCATTCATGTAGGTACGCCTAGCCCTGTGTGGCTGACATATTTATATGGATGACGACTTTATTAAGAAAACTGAATTATGCAGTAGCAAAATTAACAGTAATTTCAACACTTACTAGTTGTATCACAAACAATCTTAGCAATATTTACTGCAATTATCCAAAGAAAATCCAAAAAGTAATTTTCTAAATCTAGTGAATCTTAAATCAGAACGGTAGCAAGCTGCAACACAGTGCTTATTAAAAAGTTTACCTTACACTCATGAAAAATAGTAGAAAACAAACACTAATATAATAACCAAGACAAGTATAGACTTCACGTGTAACATAAACCTGCTTCAGGATTCACTTGATCATCATTGACAGTTTTCTTTTAGGAATATTAGCATTTCTGCTCTCTCTGCTTTTAGTCGGTTCCTTCTTTCATCTAGAATGTTGGAGGCAGTGCTAAACAGTCTGTCACTCTCAACACTGGTACAGGGGACAGAGAGAAAGGCTGATGCAGTAGCAGCAAGGGCAGGGAAACGAAGCTTGTTCACTGCCCAGTGATGGAATGGGTTTTCAAACCGAGGGATAATTTGCTCTATCATATACATTTGTATTTGAAGAAGAGCACTTGTGATTACTCCTCCAGGTTCTTCTTGCTTCTTGAGAACTTCATCGAACATCATCATGAAGGTGCTCTTGCTTGTGTGTCCGCTTGACCCGCTTGCTTCTGCATGAGAAACCTTCTCTGCTGGATCTTCAGTGCATCTTCCATCTTCTCGACCTCTTGCATCAGGGCATTTTTTGCATGCCTGGCAGCGTCTGCATTTGAAAAGCATCTGAGACAAAACATGTAGAATAAATAGTCTATTTTATAGACCTTATGAAGGCACGCCCCTTTTCAGCGTTGAGCTTGTTGTCTTTTGACTTCCGGTCTGTATTTTCACAGCGATCTTGCATAGTTATGAATGAACGGCTCGTTTAAAAAATTTCCAAGGTCCTTTTGTTAAGACATATGCTTTACAATGCTTATGGTAAACATTACAATGCTCATGATGACTTTCGTTAACTCTACCATAAGTAAATCAACTTCACCAGCTAATTACTCCTGGACAGCGATGCCATAGAAATACACAGAGCCACCGCGAAAAACGGAAGTTCAAAGACAATATTCTAAAGATGGCGGCGCCCTCGTTTCTCTGGTGCATAAGTAATACAAACATTACATGGTCATTATACAGGTATATCAAAGTTGCCCGTTGTCATCTTGTAATAAGAATAAGATAACCCATCGGTCATCATACCCATAATTATCATAATTTATCATAATATAACATAATTTATCTTTATCCTTTTTATTTATTTATTTTTACATTTTTGGAATTGTTTCTTAAACTAATTAAAAATGAATATATTTATTTTGTTTTGCGATGAAAGTGCAACTGTCACTGAAATGATTTACAGATGCATTCTGATAAAATTCCAAGCAGCAGTGTAATTACTTTTCTTTTTATTAGTTACTGAAAAGTTACTTACAAAATAATTACTTATTTTTCTGAATAAATAAAGCCTTATTTGTTGTCTCAAAACCACAGACAATTTTCATATATTGGTACATAACCTGAAGGAGGGAACGGAGGACGTAGTCGACGGTCGACTGAATGGGGATCGCGCTAGAGAGCCTATCATCTTCGATTACTATTGAACGAGCCAATGGAATTTGGCGTGCGTGATTTGCATCACACACTCCGCCCCCGCGGCGCGGGTATAAATACGGAAGTGGATGCACGCACTAGTTGCTTTTCGCTGAGGAGCCGAGAGTAACCCGGGGTCAGCGGTGGTCCAGCGGTAGTGGCAAGGGGACTACGTCCTCCGTTCCCTCCTTCAGGGAACGGTGGGTTGCATACGCAACCAGGACGTTCCCTTTCAGTCGATAACGTCAGACGTAGTCGACGGTCGACTGAATGGGGATAACCTTTGAAAACGCCACTAACGCTGCCACCTTCCAGTGCCTAAACCAAAGCCTCCTTATGCCCCAGCAAATTTAAGGCGGGGAAGGACAGGGCTTAGGCCAGGGAAGTCACTGCTGTTCCTACAGGACCACTGGGAAAGCGTTCCCCATACATTGGAAGGAAGGGACGCTGCGGAAGCCATATCCAACCCAGAGGGAGGTAACGTGGAAAATACACATATGAACTGGGCGGAAACCGGGCAGTCTAACATATGGAATGTCACTGGGGTAGCTCCAGCCTAAGACGGGGGGAGACACACCAGACAGTGACGGCAGAGAGACTCTGCCGAGGGAAGACACGGGCTCACCTCCGGGAGCCGTATCGTGGAAGAATACACATATGGGGTCGCCGTAGGGACCGCAACATATGGACCCAGCCTAACACAGGTTCCACACTGCTTACGAGTGGTAGGCCTAACACCAGACGTTCCGCACGTCTGACGTCGGAGGGGTGTGGAGGAACTCAACAGGGTTCAATTTTAAGGGAACTCAACTGGAGTAGAAAGGCGCACGTATCCAGTCCATAGGAGGGGAATGGCGCAGCAAGCCGACACTTGAACCGGGCTCACGGTGTAACTGGCTTCATGAGAAAGGAGCCCACGGGAAGCAGCGGTTCAACTAGGTTTCGTCCAGCCCCCAACTCTAGAATCTGTTTTAGCAAAGCATATCGTCAACGCCCAGGCGGAGCACTTTACACTCATCATAGAGGAGCTCAACACCTAAGTGGACATCATTTTGCACCTCGGATTTTTACCGAAATGAAGGCAAGCACTAGTGCGACTTTGCATGGAAACAGCCTTCCCTCTCTGCTGAATTCCAACAAATATTTGTAGAGCTGGTCTGAGGTCTATGGTTTGTGTTCTGTACATGTCCAAGCGAACGGACAGAGAAGCCAGGGCTGGATCTGCCTCCTCCAGGGCAGCGCTTGCAGGCTCACCACCTGCTCCTATTACGGGAGAGGTAGGAACCTTGGGCACAATCCGAGCCGGGGTCTCAGCTTGTGAGAGTTAGCCGGCCCAGACTCCAGGCACAATGCGTTGACCGAAAGCGAGCAAGTCCCTAACCTCTAGTAGAGACCACGCGAGCAGGAGAACTGATATAACAGAATTTTTAACTCACTGCCTGCATTGGCTCAGGGGCGGTCTCTGCAGTGCAGTCGCACCAGGGACAAGGCCCAAGAGGATAAAGAGGGACGCAAGGATTTACAAGACCTTGCTCCTCAGGAACCTGACGATCAGAACGTGCTTCTGCACACTTCTGCAACACGATGAGCGTCGTTTAAACACCGAGGCAACATCATTTTGAGGGTGAAGGAAAACAGGCTACTCCAACCCATTTTGCAGGAAAGAGAGCACTGAAGTGATCGAAAGCTTTCAGGATCTCCTCTGGAGAGAAGACTCAAAGACTAGGTTCCACTTCTAAAGGCATAAGCACGCTACCCATTTCTAGGGGGTGCTCGCAGAAGTGATGGTAACTATCACATGTCCCTGTGATAGCCACCTGAACCTCCGCGTTCAGATGTAAGACCGCCCGGAATCTCCGGGGGAAGAACGCGGGTGCACGTAGGTGCAAGCGACGGGCGCAAAAAGACAGGAGCATTGCTCAACACAACATGTGAAGATCACTGGGCTTCATGAGCATTTTCTGCTCAGCACTTGAGTGTGATAAGTTCACTGAGCTTCAGGAGCATTCCTGCTCAACACCTGAGTGTGATAAACTCACTGAGCTTCAGGAGCATTTCTGTTCAACACTTGAGCGCGAAGAACTTCACTGAGCAACAGGAGCATTTCTGCTCAGCACTGCGTGTGATGAATTCACTGAGCTACAGGAGCATTTCTGCTCAACACCTGAGTGTGATGAACTCACTGAGCTACAGGAGCATTGCTGCTCAACACTTGAGTGCGATGAACTTCACTGAGTTTCAGGAGCATTTCTGCTCAACATGAAGTGTGATGATTTCACTGACTTGAGCAGGCGCAAGGCGACCATGAGTCGCAGTCGCTTTTAGAAGGCGCACTGGGGTTAAACGCATTTCTGCGCGCCCCTGGGGCAGCTGAGAGCCAGTGTTTGTCCAAGGGTAGTCCGCTTGGTTTATACAAACACTGGCAGGAAGACGAAACCGGAGGGGCAACTGAGCGGCCCCGGAATGGTCATGACCCAGCTGGACCCAGGGGATGGAGTCACCACTTGCCCTGGCTATAACTGTCGTGAGGCTCGATGGCGCCACGATTGAGTAAAGCGGGAAGAGTGGAACAAAGCGTCCTCAGAAGCTTCTGACTCCAAGGAGGATGTGACGGGTGAGTTGTGACATGCAAGGGAAGCTTGCGCAACGGTCGCAATGTCTAACAACTCGAGGCACGAATGCCCGTGTAGTCGAGGGTCGCCCAGGCCCCCGTTAAAACACGCCCTTTGTACATGGCCCCTCTGTTGAAGAGGGTTTGGCAGCAGACCGGGATGAACTATAGTCACACAGGGTGAGCTGCTCTGCCACGGTCACCTCGGGACTCGATCATGAAGCTAGCGCTGAAGCGGTCACATCTGGAGGAAGCCAAAGGCTGCAACTACCATATACCCCAGGAGCCTCTGAAAAGTCTTTCAGTGGGACCCTTTCTCACTTCAACACCAGCTGAACACATTCTCATTGGAGAGACGTGTTAGACCGACTCCATCTCCAAAACTGAAAAAGAGATACTCAGCCCGTGGGCGAGATTACTCTCTTCCAGTTGACCTGAAGACCCAACGGGCTCTGGAGCACTCGAGGGGAAGGACACTGTACTGATACTCCACCCTTACACGCAACACACAGGATGGCCTGTGGTGCGGAAGGTAGAGATCTGAAGCACATGTCTTTCAGGTCGGAGCTGCAGACAAATCTTGGGCCAAGATGGTCACGACCCACCACGTAGTAGCACGAAGAACGAGTTTACAACTGGCCTTCGTACGGGCTGGAGGAGCGGCTATATCAAATCCTTCGCCAGCAGGATAAGATAAGCACGCACAAGTCAGGAGCACTGCTCAACACTCGGTGTGATGAATATCACTGAATTTTCAGGAGCACGTCTGCTCAACACCTAATGTGATTATTATCACTGACTTGAGCGGGGCAGCCGAGCCTGAGGTGGGGCAACAAAGTAGAGATAGTAGTGTTAGTGTACAGTGCAACACTTACTTGTCTCCACTAGCGGCAGGGGGAAGTGAGAAGGCGGATGACCGGGTCCTCGAACGCCCCAAGCTGCCTGCTGGCGACCAAGGAAAGCTGGGGGATGTAAGGCTATTACAGGGTCATACCCGCCAGACTGGTCCACTTGGGACCCAGGAATAGAAAATTTGCTCTTTTTCTGAATATGTGGGTACTGCTGACCCCGTTTTTATAGGAGCCAGCGGCGGAACAAAACACACATAACAAAAAACTCCAGCCGGCTCTCCAACCAGCCAGAGGGAGTGGATCGGCGACCACTCCAAGAGCAACTCCTCCATCCCTGAGAGCCCGTCCAGGTTCAGCGTTTTCTTAAGCGCTGATGCTTACCACCTGGCTTGGCAGCACCTGGAGCAGGCTGGGGACCCCTTCCGCGGCCGGCTCCACGCCGGAACCTGGGTGAAGGCTGCTGCGGTGGTCCTGCGGGAGCTGAGGCGGCTGCGGGCGGACGCCCTCGGCGACGAACAGGCGGAGGATCTGACCTCGGCGGGCGGGTGAAGGCAGCAGCGTCCCTGCGAGGCAGGATGTGCCGGATGGCCTCCGTCTGTTTTTGGGCTGTAGAGAACTGTTGGGCAAAGTTCTCCACAGCGTCGCCGAATAACCCAACCTGGGAAATGGGAGAATCCAGGAACCGAACCTTGTCCGCTTCTCTCATATCGGCCAGGTTGAGCCAGAGATGGCGCTCCTGGACCACAAGTGTGGACATCGCCGAACCGACCGCGCGAGCTGCAACCTTCGTCGCCTGGAGGGCGAGGTCAGTTGCAGTGCGGAGCTCACCCATGAGCTCACGGTCCGGACTACCCTCGTGCATGTTCATGAGTGCCTGGGCCTGGTGGACCTGGAGCAACGCCATGGCATGCAGAGAGGAAGCGGCTTGCCCACAAGCTTTGTAAGCCTTGCCCGTAAGAGCGGACGAGAACTTACAGGCTTCAGAGGGGTGACGAGGATCACCTCTCCAGGAAGCGGCCGCCATTGGGCATAACTGCATCGCAACAGCCCGCTCCACTGGAGGGATAGCCTTGTAACCCTTCACCGCTCCCCCATCAGGGGGTGGTGAGGGGGGAGGAGCCACTCAGGCGGTTTCTGGCAGAGAAAGATGCCATCCATGCCCTCGTAAGCTCCTCATGCACTTCAGGAAAGAAAGGAACCGGGGCGGCGGACTGAGAGCCAGTACGGCCCGCCCCGATATACCAATCATCTGACCGAGATGGCTCGGGACACGGTGGAGGGTTCCACACGAGCCCTACCGCCTCGGCGGCCTTTTTCAGCATAGCTGACATTTCTGGATCTGGCTCGGGCAACACTGGTCTCCCAGAGGGAGGCAGTGCAGCCGAGTCGTCATCTCCAGAGTTCAGCTCCCCCTCCGATGCTGCGATTGACATGGTATCCCCTGGAGGGGCCCCAAAAGACACGGCTGGCCTCTCCATTACAGAGGGACCAGCGGGATCAATGGGGAGCTCCACCGGTTGCGGTGCGAAAGAGGAGTGAGGGATCCACGGGGCCTGGCCGGGCGGATTACCCCTCACTGTGATCCTCAGATCACCCAGCTTGGACGGCAAACCCAGTCTTGCTCTGGGAAGGTAACCCAGAGGAAGAACAAGGGCGGGGCCCAGAGGTGGGGACTGCACCAACGCTTTTGACGAAGGCGAGTCTAGATCTCAACACCGAGATGGCCATGTTCCCACAGTGAGAACATGACTCATCCACGAAAGCTGCCTCGGCATGCTGTAAGCCCAAACATGCAACACAACTTTCGGGACCGTCCGAGGGGGATAGCGCCAGACCGCACCCAGAAACGCACGGATGGAATGGCATCTTGAAAAAGACGCACTCACACCCGTGTTGCTCTTTTAGGAAATGGGACCGTCACCAGTGCCGGAGCACACAGGGAATGACCGCGGCAAACACTGAATAGTCTTTCAACCAACAGTGAAGCACTCACTTCTCGCCCTCTAACCAACCGTCAACACACAAACAAACAATAGAAATTTGATGCTGTTAAAACAGCAGTTGAGAGCTGAGAAGCTCGCGATCACCGCTGCACCACGCTGTAGAACACCAACACTGGAGAGGTCTTCCCGCAAGAACACCGACACACTCGCTCGTTGAATACAACAGCACTCTTCAGAGACATCAAAGACGAACGGCTCCGAAGCGAAAGGTAACTAGTGCGTGCATCCACTTCCGTATTTATACCCGCGCCGCGGGGGCGGAGTGTGTGATGCAAATCACGCACGCCAAATTCCATTGACTCGTTCAATAGTAATCGAAGATGATAGGCTCTCTAGCGCGATCCCCATTCAGTCGACCGTCGACTACGTCTGACGTTATCGACTGAAAGGGAACGAATAGAAATTACAAACATGCAACTAAAATAAATAACTTTATATAAAGGCCAAATTTGATCATATATATAATACTATAATAACTGGTCATTATCTGTCATCCAATCACTTAAACAAAAAAAAATCTAATCTTCAGAATGAAAAAAACAAATTATATAATGTGATTGTTCTAATGTGACTAATTTGTGACTAATGCATAATGCTTCGGACAGCTTCACATTAAAACGAACGCAAATCTACAGAATATGGAAAGCATTTCTAGCCGTTATTTCAGCATAAAAAGTTAATGACAGAGTTAATGACTAAAACTTTAAAATTAATTAAACGAAATTGATATAAACTTGAATATATATGTTTTTTTAATAACAGTAATAATAGCCAAATAATATTACTCTTATTTACAATAAAACAACAACGTTGTCATTGTCAAAGTTGTATAATGGAAAATATATTTTATTGTGAAAGTGACATTGGAGTGTGCATAGACTTTTAACCTACCTGTCTTTGTACAGTGGGTCAAGTAAAGTGGCAACGGAGTAAAGTGGTTCATCCTCGATGTAACCAAATCGTGTGTTGACTGCTTGTAGTAGTGTACTTTTCATTGTTTTAATCCCTGTGTCTGTGTCTCCAACACAGTCTCATGATAGTGTGTATCTATACCACGAATGTTATTTCTCGTGCCATTTATACACAAAAAATATTTTTTGCGTGTATATGCTGCGCACTGAAATCCCCTTGGGTAGGATTAGGGGAAGGAGAGGCGTGCGTGCGTATTACATGCCATAAACTGCATATCATATACACGCAAAAACTCTTTTAGGCGTATAAATGGCACGAGAAATAACATTCGTTGTATTGATACGCACTTTCATGAGATCGGGCTCGTGTCTCTCTCCTGAGACAGCAAACGTTTCAGAACTGAAACTGTTGGAATGACATCCGCTGTGGTTGAACTGGATGAGCTTATGGTTCGCGTCAGTTCTTCAAACGGTGACGATCATTGTTTTTTCCAGTAATGCCCAGTGGTTTACAGTCAGCACTGCAGGCAGCAAATGGTCGGCAGCAAAGGCGCATAAGTTTCGCTTCTGTTCAAGGATGCTCTGAATCATATAATATGTACTGTTCCATCTGGTTTTGACGTTTCAGGGGCATTTAAAATTCACGCTGAATGTCCCCCAACTGTGAGTATGCTAATGGGGAATGTTTGAAGTGCCCAACTATTTTTCTGGCACTTGCAATTGTGTCAATCGTGTCAGTCAAGCTTTGTTGGGACAAAAGTACCTTGTTAACAGCAAGCTGTAATGAGTGTGCGACACAGCCCAAACTAGTAAACTCTGGAATACAGCTCAGGCAAAGCGGTCTCAGAAATGTATGTTCTAGATGGCAAACTATATCGTGGTTCCAGATGTTCCAAGAGCGACGGAAACCCGTGTTTTCGACAAAAGAGAGGGGCTGATCATCTAGAACAATGAATTAAAGTACCTCTTCTGTTATTTTTACAGCTTTACGATTCTGATGTGGAAGTTTTTCTTGCCTCTGAAACGCATCTGTCTAGGTCAGCTGCTTTGACTCATCCTTTTTCCGTTTTATTTGCGCGAACTCCTCGTTTTCTTTTGCGTGATGCTTCTGAAGATGCTTGATTAAATTTGTCGTATTGTAATTCGAAACACTACTTCTACCTCTTGAAACGCTGGCTTTGCAAATATTACAATTTGCAGTGCAACTCGCTGATGTATCAAGGGTAAATTATTTCCAAATCAGGGACATGTTTAACGTGAATACTTTGAATGTAAATGGTTCCCGCTCAACTTGCCTGTCACACTCACATGTGATTGCGAAAGCAGCGCAAAATATTTAAATGTATTTAATTTTTTAATGCAATGTTTTAAAAATAAATAATTGAGTTCTTATAAGAATTATTATAGTTTTTACAGTAGGCCATCGTTTATTGCTATTCATTCATCAACCACTGGTAACACGGTATCGAATTTGGATTGGTCACGCATTACCGATATCCGATCCATTCAAAAAGCTTGGATCGGCGTCGTTACTGATCCAGAGTATCGGATCGATGCATCCCTACCTATAAGCAGAGGATTGAGAACCACTTCCGCAACTCTAACCCACTTCGGGCATGACAGGGGATTCGGCACATCACTGGGCAGAATAACACCAGTAGCATGTCCAACAGCAGTGCTTCAATGGCAGAACAGCTTAACCAGTTCTTCGGCCGCTTTGAGGTGGAAAGAACTGGGACTACCACCAATCCAGTTCCAGACATGAATAGCCAGGCACTCATCTTCCAGTCTGCTGAGGTGATACACACTCTCCATTAAATCAACACATGGAAAGCATCTGGTCCTGAGTTGGATGAGGTACTCACAAACATCTATAACTTCTCTCTGCTGCAGTGCACTGTTCCAACCTGCCTGAAGATGTCCACAATAGTGCCGGTGCCAAAGAAGGCTGATGTAACATCCCTCAATGATTATAGGCCCATTGCACTAACACCGGTAATTATGAAATGCATTGAGAGGCTGGTTTTGTTTCACATCAAGTCTGCTCTGCCATCCACCATGGACCCCCACCAGTATGCATACAGGGCTTGCCCCCTCAAAACTACCCCCCGCCCCCCTGAAAAAAATGAAGAAAATATATTCCAGAAAAAAAAGGATGCAAGAGCTCCATGTAGTAACTTTAGCGGCTATGATTTTCGCGATATAGCAGATCACTTGAAATCAAATCGCAATAAATGAGATTCGAGATAAATGTAGAGTCCAACCATTGCTGGAAACTACTACTAGAGCCTTAAGGCTGGAATGCAGAAGGGCTGAACGCCGCTGGTAGAAGGATAAGTTGCAGACCTCACTTGATATTTTACGCTACAATTTGTCTAAATATCAAAAGTGTGTGAGACTGGAGAAATCCAAATACTTACGAACATAATTAGTAGTAACACCCTTAAACCAGCTGTACTATTTAATACCATTAATGCTGTTTTGAATACTCCCCAAGCTGCCTGTTTTGAACCTTCTGCCGAACTGTGTGAACAATTTTTAAACTTTTTTTATTGATAAGATTGACGCAATTAGAGCAAATATATCATCTTCTCTAACGTTCCAACATATTATTTTTGAGCGTTCTGCTGTCTTAAATCAGTTTGTGCCGGTGTCTCTCGTCTCATTGAGGGAGCCTTTTGGTAAAATGAAATTATCTACATGTCACATAGACATTGTTGCTCCACGACTTTTAAATGATTAATTTGACGCCATTAGCTCTTCGGTTCTTGCTATTATTAACAGTAGCCTGGCTACGGGAGTTGTACCCAAATCTTTTAAACATGCAGTGGTGGAACCGGTTATTAAGAAAATTTATCTGGATCCTTCAGTCTTTGCTAATTTTCGACCTATCTCTAAACTTTCGTTCTTGTCTAAATGACTCGAAAAGGTTGTATTTGAACAGTTGAATGTATTTTTAAGTTTAAATGGTATCCATGAGATGTTTCAGTCTGGTTTTAGGTCTTTGCATAGTACAGAAACTGCACTGTTGAGAGTTTCAAATGATTTGTTACTTACCACTGACTCAGGGAACTGTGCGATTTTATTATTATTAGACCTTTCAGCTGCATTTGATACCTTATACCATAAGATTTTAATTTTACGTTTAGAAGAATCTGTTGGTATCGAGGGTACTGCGTTTGCATGGTTTAAGTCGTATTTGTCTGAAAGAACTTTTGCAGTTCACCTTGGTGAATTTGTCTCCTCTATGGCTTATCTCACGTCTGGGGTCCCCCAGGACTCCATTTTGGGGCCTATGTTGTTCGCCTTGTATTTATTGCCCCTGGGTCATATATTTAGGAAATTTGGAATCTCGTTTCATGTCTATGCGGATGATAACCAAATCTATCTGCCTTTGAAAAGAAAAGACACTTGCACTTTAGCACCTCTACTCCAGTGTCTCGAGGAAATTAAAGCTTGGATGGCACACATTTTTTTTTATGTTTTAATGAAAACAAAACAGAGGTTATGCTTTTTACTCCTGGTGGTAGTTACGAATCACTAAATTCTGATCTTGGTGAATTGAATCCACTAGTGAAGCCTTATGTTAAAAATATAGGTTTCACTAAGGATTCTGATTTTAAATTGGATAAACAGATCAACTTGATAGTTAGATCGAGTTTTTTTCCAATTGAGACAACTCACCAAGGTGAAATAATTTTTGTCTTCTACAGACTTTCAAAGACTTCTCCATATTTTTATTTCATCGTGTTTAGATTATTGTAATGGCCTCTATATAGGCATTAGTCAGGCCTCTCTCTCTCGTTTGCAGAGGGTCCAGAACGCTGCAGCTCGCTTGTTGTCAGGTTCACGAAAGCGTGATTATATTACACCTGTTCTTTCCTCTCTTCACTGGTTGGCAGTCTATTTTTGAATTAACTTCAAAATTTTGATGTTTGTTTTTAAATCGCTTCATGGCCTTGCTCCTAGGTATATGTCAGATCTGATTAGGCAATACACTCCGTCAAGAGCGCTTAGGTCCGCTGACCATTTGCTTTTAGTTGTCCCATGGGTGAAACTAAAAAGCAGGGGTGAAGTATCAGGACCGAAGTTCTGGAATAGTTTGCCCCTGTATATCAGACAGGCTCAAACCCTTGCTATTTTTAAATCGAATCTTAAAACTTACTACTACAGCTTGGCATTTTACGCTACATGAGAGTTTTGTTTTTATTGTTTTTATGGTCTTTTATTCTTTTTAATTTAGTCATGTTGGTTGTTTGCATTATTGATAAGGATATATTATGTGTACAGCACTTTGTTGAACACTTCTTGTTTTTAAAAAGTGCTAAATAAATAAACTTTGACTTTGACTTTGACAAAGGTCTTCACTGCATCCCGTCAAAATAAAAGTTTGGTTTAACTTGACAGAAATATATTACTGTTGTACAGTAGAATTAAGATGCATCTCAATGTAATAATAATAATAATACAAATAAATTATGATCAAAACTTTATTTTTTAAGGAATAATCACAATTTGTCTTCAATATTTTAATTTGAACAGTTAAGCTCATTGTGCAGCATGTTGTTTGACAAAAGTCTGTTTAATTTCATAGGATTAAAAGAAATGTAATTAATGTTTTATGTCTTTATTTGATTACTAGAAAAAAAACTACACAGAATTTGTGTGGGGAAAAAAAACATTTCATAGAATTTTTTTTTGAAATATTGTATAAGTTTAATAATTGTTTATAATAAAAGTTTCATGATTTCAATTAATTAGACATGATTTTTGATAACTAAACATTTTACACCACGTATCAGTAACACGCCCGGTCCGTGACACTAGTTTCGGGGGATCCATGGCAACGCTCTGTTTTTCTTGGCAACGGTGTGTTATACTTAGCAGTGGTCTGTTATCAAGAAATAACAGACCGCATTCAACATTAGTATTCAACCAAGCCATGTAATAATAACAATTAAACTACAGAGCTCCAGCAATAGAATAATATGTAAGCTATTAGTAATAATAAAGCATTTTAACATTTAAGCGACAGCTTCAGCAACAGAATATCATTTAATGTCCAGTACATAGGAGACTATAGCTAGGAATTACCACTGCATTTGTGTGTCTATTGGCTGATTCTTTCTAGAAATATAAGGTACAAATTATGCCATAGCTTGTCAGTATTACACTAACCTACACTGTAAAAAAATCCTAATTTTACAGAAAATAACTGTGATTTCTTGACGATCATTTTCTTTCATTTTAAATTGTACTCAAAACACTGTAAAATTACAAATAATATCTGTAAAATAAAACCTCAGCTGTTATTTTAGGTATTGTGACATTAATGACAAATGACAGTAATTCACATTTTTCATACAGTATTTTTTCTGTTTTCTTAAATTACATAAAAATGTATGTAAAATTACAATATAATCTGTAATTTAACAGTAACAAAACAGTTAAATGATAAAATGGTCAAATGACTGTCAGCTCCCCAAACAACTGTAAAATATGCTAATTTAAATAAACCGAAAAAACACTGTTATTTTACTGGTATTTCCTGAATAATCATGATCATATACCTTCATTGTAAAAAAAATCGTATAAAAAGGGTCAAATGACTGGCAGCTGCGGCTGCCAAACAAAAACCATAAAATTAAAGTAAAATATGCTAATTTAAATAAAGTGTAAAAAACTTTAAAACAAATTGGATGTCACCATGATTGGGATCAGTGTCTGCTTCGGTTGGGGTCATGACCCTTGAGTTTTAACTTGTGCATTTCTCTGGCTGCTTTAACTGTGTGTTTGATACGCGTTTGTCATAAATGCTGGAGAAAATATCAGATGATCTCGATCATTAATTGATGATGTTATAGTCATCATATAATGATCTGCTTCACTGATATGACAGTCAAATCTCTGTATGTGATAGCTTAGATTACAGAGTATGTAGGTGGAATTTAGCTTTATACAAAGTCTTTAATTAATGTCATAATTTTTGACATGACCCTTGGAATATTGGGGTATTAGTATTATAATAATCTGCATTTAAATATATATATACTACACAAAAAAAGTTTTGTCATTTTTTTTTTCATTGTCACCATTGTTGTGATTCATACGTTGATTATTGATGTCTGAGTGAGTCTATATGATCCTGTCAAATATTTTCTGTATAATGACTTAATAAAATCTGAGTATCACAGCACTTGGGGAATGTTTTATAGAAGCGTTGTCATGCAAAATGAATAACTAATGTTTAATGACATATTTAGATATTAATCTGAAAATACCATATTCAGATGGTATCAATGGAGCTGGACTCTGATGATGACTATTCTCACTACAAAGTGACCAACATTATCTGATCTGAGTTTCTCTTAGACTCTTACCATAACAAATATGCATCAGAGACACACAGTTAATGCAGCTAGAGAAACATTAAAGATAAACACTGAAAGTTCAAGAGCCCAACTAAAGCAAACAATGATCTCCATCATGGTGACATCAAACTTTATTCTTTTCAATAAAGCTTCAACTTCTAAACCTCTGTTAATTCTCAATAATAATGTTAGTATGAAAGAAATAAAGTCTGGATTGTAATAAGCGAAGATGCTTAGATCCTGAGAGATCTGGTAGTGTTTAATGTTCTGTTGGGGTTTAAAGTGTTTCTGTATGGTGTGTTTCGTGTGTCACCATTGTGTTGAAGAGTAGAGCCTGAGCTTCAGTCCAGGATGAGAAAATAAACACTGATGAAATGCTGCATGTTTCTTTATTTAATTGACAGTAACTGTCTTGTTGCTGATGTAGTGACGTATATAGTCAAAGCAAATCATGCATGTATTTAACTGCCTGTTTTTCAGTAAATAAATCAGAAAATAAATGTGAAATAACTGTGATTTTACTGTGTGTTTCTGTTAAAAAAGATTAATGAAGATTTCTGTAAAAGTATTTTGCACTTATTTAAATTAAGATATTTTACATTAATTTTATGGTTTTTGTATGGCAGCTGTTGCTGACAGTCATTTGACTGTTTTTTAATGGGATTTTTTTACAATGAAGGTGTTTGATCGTAATAATGCAGGAAATAGTTGTAAAATAACAGTGTTTTTTCTGTAAAAAATGTAAGGAAAATTTCTGTAAAATTTTTTTGCATTTCATTTAAATTACGATATTTTACTTTATTTTTACGGTTTTTGTTTGGCAGCCGCAGCTGCCAGTCATTGACCGTTTTTTTAAGATTTTTTTTTTTACAGTGTAGTCTATCCACCAAAATCTAGATGAATAAACGAGGTGACATTGCTAATCGAGAATTGATATGCTGATTTGACTAACAGCTACATCAGTATTTTTTATATTTAACAGCTTGCTCCCAAAACACAGCATCGTACTTACTGCTTTAATCTGAACAGCAGAACTTTAGTTAACTGCTAAATTAATACATTCAATGTAAATGTAGCTAGCTAGTCAACTCTAGCAGCTGAAAATCTATTGACCGTGTCATAAAAATATCAGTTCCCTATCGGTCAGTCACTACAACGTAGGTCATGACTGACCAATAGGAATCTCGCTAGAGAGGCCAATCTACTTCGAGTGAAACTAAAACAAGCCAATACACATTGGCGTGCAATCATTTGCATCAGCTGCGCGCCCTCGTTAGCGCGGGTATAAACGAGCAGCTGGTGCGATTGCACACTAGCTTTTTGCTTCGGAGCCAAGCACTTCGTATGCTGAACAGAGTGAATTTGAAGGCAAGCCTCTTCTGGATCTCTCCACTTTGGTGCGGGCGTGACGGCACAACAGCGCGAGCGGTCTTTTTCTCTTCTCTCTCTCTCTTCTTTGTTTGTTGTTTTAAAACTGAGCAAACAAAAAAGCTGTTTTCACGGCTGGTAAGGTGCGCGGTTAAAGCGCTCAACGGCCGTTTTTACGGCTGGTAAGGTGCGCGATTAAAGCGCTCAACGGCCGTTTTTACGGCTGGTAAGACCAGCGAGAGAGAATCGCGCACAGACAGGTGCACATTCCTGTCTGTGTTCGCTGCGACCGTTCCCCTGCGTGCTTCAGCACCAAGGAGAGCAGTCTCTAAAAGAGCTTACACAGATAGTTTGCGTCTTTTTCAAGATGACATTCTATCTGTGTGTTTCTGGATGCGGTCGTTACCTGGGGTCGCGGGATGGTCACGATCGCTGCCTTGTGTGTCTGGGCCTCGAACACGCACAGGCAGCGTTCGTGGATGAGTCATGTACCCATTGTGGGAAGATGACCATCTCGGAGCTGAGGTCGAGACTCACGTTCCTGCAAAGGGGCGGAGTCCCCGTGCCTGCACCTCGTTCCAACCCCCCTTCGCGGGTTGCTTCGGGCAGTGACACGGGTGACCTGAGGATTACAGTAAGCGCGCTTCCTTCGGGGAACCAACCCCCTAGGAACCCTCACTCCTCTCATGCTCCGCAACCAGTTGAGCTGCCAACGGAACGTTCTGGACCGTCCTCGAGATGTGTACCGGTCGTTTCGTTCGGCGCTCCCTGCGACGACCAGATGTCGATCGCTGCATCGGAGGGTGGGTCAGACCTCTCTGCGGACGACGGCTCGGAGCCGCTGCCTCCTTCAGGTGTGCCAGCGGTGCCCGAGTCGGACCCGGAGATGATGGCCATGCTTTCCCGGGCCGCCAACAGGATCGGGCTCGTGTGGAACCCTCCACCGTGTCCCGAGCCCTCGAGGTTGGACGATTGGTATCTCGGGGTGGCGCGCGCTGGTTCTCAGCAACCCACCCCAGTGCCTTTCTTCCCGGAGGTGCATGAGGAGCTCACAGGGACGTGGACGGCACCTTTTACTGCCAGAAACCGTCTCGGTGGATCCTCCTCCCTCACCACCCTTGATGGCGGGGCAGCTAAGGGATACACGCGTATCCCGCCAGTGGAACGGGCCGTTGCTATGCAACTGTGCCCTAACTCCACTTGGCGTGGAGAACCGTGTCTTCCTTCCCGGGCTTGTAAGTACTCGTCGGACCTGACCGGCAAGGCTTACAAGGCCTGTGGGGAAGCTGCCTCTGCCATGCACGCCATGGCGTTGTTGCAGGTTCATCAGGCCAAGGCACTGAAGGACCTGCATGAGGGTGGTCATGATCCACAAGTTCTCCAAGAACTTCGTGCCGCAACTGACCTCGCGCTCCGTGCGACGAAGGTCACTGCGCGGTCAGTGGGTCGTGCGATGTCCACACTGGTGGTCCAGGAACGCCACCTCTGGCTGTGTCTGGCTGACATGCGGGAGACCGACAAGATCAGGTTCCTTAACTCCCCCGTGTCCCAGACCGGCCTCTTCGGCGACGCGGTCGAGAACTTCGCCCAGCAGTTCTCGGCTGTACAGAAGCAGACTGAGGCCATTAGACACATCTTGCCGCGGCGGTCAGCTGCTGCCTCCACCCCACCGCCCGCGGCTCCTCGGTCTGCTCGTCGCCGTGGGCGTCCGCCTGCGTCTGCCCCTGCTCCCGCGCCGCAGCAGCAGCCTCCATCCAAGCGGCACCGTGGAGCCAGTCGCAGGCAGGGCGCCCCGCCCGTCCAGGCCCCCGCCAAGAGGGGCGGCAAAGCCAAAGGTAAGCGGCCCTAGGACGGGTGACCCAGAGGTGGAAGGGACTGCTCTCCAGGAGACGATGACTGCATCGCTCCCTCCCCCGGAAGAGGGCCGGGTGGAAAATCCTTTGTTTCGTTTTGTTTGTGTTCCGCCGCTGGCCTTAAAACCAGCGGTACACAAATTTTCAATAAAAGAGCAGTTTCTATCATCTCTGGGTCCGAAGAGGGCCCGGAGAGTAGTGGGGGGTCAGAATCCTCACCACTCTCATCCGCCTCTTCTATCGCCAGCCGGCAGCTGCGTACGGTCCGAGAACGCCATCGAGCCGCCTCCCGCACCTCCTGCCCCGTGGAACCAGGTAAGTGCTGCACAGCACACTCAGACCCCGCTACGGGCCGCCTCCCAGAGAGAGCCTCCCGAGCTGCGTCCCTGTGTTCCACCTCGCTGCCCCACTCCGGGTACGCCTACGGTCCCTTTGGTCCCGCTTGTACGGTCTCTGCGAGCCTGGTTAGCGCTCCCCAGGCCGTCTCGCTGGCTCATTCGAACCATCAGGCTCGGCTATGCGATTCAGTTCGCCCGGCGTCCCCCCAAGTTTCGGGCCATCCACTCCACTACAGTGAGAGCAGCCGATGCCCATGTCTTGCGTGCGGAGATCGCAGTCCTACTGGCGAAGGATGCGATAGAGCCGGTCCCTCCAGCCGATATGAGGTCAGGGCACTACAGTCCCTACTTCATTGTACCCTAGAAAGGTGGTGGGTTACGACCGATCTTGGATCTGCGAGTTTTGAATCGGAGCCTCCACAAGCTACCGTTCAAAATGCTCACGCAGAGACGCATTTTCGAATGTGTCCGTCCCCAAGATTGGTTTGCAGCGATCGACCTGAAGGACGCGTACTTTCATGTCTCGATTCTTCCTCGACACAGGCCATTTCTGCGCTTTGCGTTCGAGGGTCGAGCATATCAGTACAAAGTCCTACCCTTCGGGCTGTCCCTGTCCCCCCGTGTCTTCACGAAAGTCACGGAGGGGGCCCTTGTTCCCATGAGAGAACAGGGCGTTCGCATCCTCAACTATCTCGACGACTGGCTCATACTAGCACACTCTCGAGATCAGCTATGCGAACACAGGGACCTAGTGCTCAGGCACCTCAGCCAGTTGGGTCTTCAGGTCAACTGGGAAAAGAGCAAACTCTCCCCTGTGCAGAGGATGTCTTTTCTCGGTATGGAGTTGGATTCGGTCGCCCAGACAGCGCGCCTCACAGAGCAGCGTGCTCAGTCGGTGCTGAACTGCTTGAAACTCTTTCAGAGGCTCCTGGGGCATATGGCAGCAGCATCAGCGGTAACCCCGCTCGGCCTGCTACATATGAGACCGCTTCAGCACTGGCTTCACGGCCGAGTCCCGAGATGGGCGTGGCGTCATGGCACTCACCGGGTGGCAATCACACCGGCGTGCCGCCAGACCTTCAGCCCGTGGTCAGACCCCTCGTTCCTGCGGGCAGGAGTCCCCTTGGAACAGGTGTCCAGGCATGCTGTGGTATTCACAGATGCCTCTGCCACCGGCTGGGGTGCCACGTACAACGGGCATGCAGTGTCAGGGGTGTGGACGGACCCTCAACTGCGTTGGCACATCAACTGCCTCGAGTTGCTAGCAGTACATCTCGCCCTGACCCGCTTGAAAAGACGGCTACAGGGCAGGGACGTGCTGGTCCGTACGGACAACACTGCGACCGTTGCGTACATCAACCGACAAGGTGGTCTACGCTCCCGTCGCATGTCGCAACTCGCCCGCCATCTCCTCCTCTGGAGTCAGAAGCATCTGAGGTCGCTTCGAGCCATGTATGTCCCCGGCTTGCTCAACCGTGTGGCCGACGAGCTATCACGAGCTGTGCTCCCGGGAGAATGGCGACTCCACCCCCAGGCGGTTCAGCTGATCTGGAGAGAGTTCGGGGAGGCTCAGGTAGACCTGTTTGCCTCCTCAGAGACCTCCCACTGCCAGCTGTTTTACTCCCTGACCGAGGGAACACTCGGCACGGACGCACTGGCACACAGCTGGCCCCGGGGCCTTCGCAAATATGCGTTTCCCCCAGTGAGCCTACTTGCGCAGACACTGTGCAAAGTCAGGGAGGACGAGGAGCAGGTCCTTCTGGTGGCTCCCTATTGGCCCACCCGGACTTGGTTCCCAGAACTCATGCTCCTTGTGACAGTCCCTCCCTGGCCTATTCCTCTGAGGAAGGACCTTCTGACTCAGAGACGGGGCACCCTATGGCACCCGCGTCCAGACCTCTGGAAACTCCATGTCTGGTCCCTGGACGGGACGCGGAGGTTTTAGGTGACTTACCCCCTGAGGTACTTAACACCATCACTTCAGCACGGGCGCCGTCCACGAGACGTGTTTACGCCCTGAAGTGGAACCTGTTCGTCAAGTGGTGTTCTTCTCGCCGAGAAGACCCCCGAAGATGTCCGATAGGGTCTGTGCTTTCCTTCTTGCAGCAGGGGTTGGAGCGTAGACTGTCTCCCTCCACCCTCAAAGTACATGCTGCCGCTATTTCAGCTTATCACGACCACATAGATGGCAAAGCAGTGGGAAAGCACGACCTGGTCGTCAGGTTTCTTAGGGGGGCGAGACGATTAAATCCTCCTCGACCCCCCTCCATACCCTCTTGGGATCTTTCCCTGGTGCTTCGAGCACTTCAGGATGTTCCCTTTGAGCCTCTGCAGTCAGTAGACTTAAAGCTTCTTTCCATGAAGACTTTGCTGCTGGTTGCACTGGCCTCTGTCAAGAGG
Source organism: Siphateles boraxobius (assembly GCF_051911475.1). NCBI lineage: Eukaryota > Metazoa > Chordata > Actinopteri > Cypriniformes > Leuciscidae > Siphateles > Siphateles boraxobius. The sequence goes on along the minus strand of NW_027509186.1, from coordinate 40,184,481 downwards.
GTAGGAGACCTGCACGCATTTTCGGTCGACGAATCGTGCCTAGAGTTCGGGCCGGGTGGCAGCCACGTGGTACTAAGACCCCGGCCTGGCTATGTGCCCAAGGTTCCTACCACTCCCTTCAAAGACCAGGTAGTGAACCTGCAAGCGCTGCCTTTGGAGGAGGCAGACCCAGCCCTGGCTTTGCTCTGTCCCGTTCGCGCTCTGCGTATGTACGTGGACAGAACTCAAAGCGTCAGGACCTCAGACCAGCTCTTTGTCTGTTACGGAGGCCAGCAGAAGGGAAAGGCTGTCTCCAAGCAGAGGATGGCCCACTGGATAGTGGATGCCATCGCCTTGGCTTACCAAGCACAAGGCGTGCCCTGCCCGCTCAGGTTGCATGCACACTCCACGAGAGGCGTTGCATCCTCCTGGGCGCTGGCACGTGGCTCCTCGCTAACAGATATCTGTAGAGCTGCGGGCTGGGCGACACCTAACACGTTCACTAGATACTATAGCCTACGTGTAGAGCCGGTGTCCTCCCGTGTTCTCACCCTAGACGGGTAGAAGCACTGAGAGGTCTGGCTCTGTCGGCTTGCTGCACCCTACTGTGCACCCTTATTGCTCCAGAGTAAAACCTGTTGAGTCCTCCAAAACCCCTCGGCCCGGACTTGGCGGAGCGTCCGGCGCCAGGCCCTTATCCGCTGAATCCTTGAGAACCGGTTCTGGGCTGGGTTCCATTTGTGTGACCCTACGGGGATCCCATATGTGTATATTCCACAGCTGCTCCTATCGGAAGCCCGTGTCTTTCCCTTGGGCTAAGTCACCCTTTATTTCATATGCAGTACAGCCTTCGGCTAGTCCATATGCATTTCCACATAACTCTTTGAAGAAGTGGCTTCCGCAGCGTTCCTTCCTAAACAGAAAGGGCACGCTTTCCCAGTGTTATCCAATATCTCACTGTATGGGTTATTACGGAACAACAGTGTCAGACTCACTCTGTGTAAGCCTCCGCCTATCGTCCTTCCAGGCAAGAAGGTGTAGAGGCTTGCACGGGGGCGCTGGATGGGGTGCAGCGGCTGTGGCGCTTTGGTAGGGATTCCTATTGGTCAGTCATGACCTACGTTGTAGTGACTGACCGATAGGGAACGTGCATTGGGCGTGAGACACACGCATTTCAACCCATTCACACGCTCACACGCCACACCTTGTATTTCTCACGCTGAGGAGTAAGGGAACTTGTCCCGCTATACAATTCATGGACGAGGCGCAGGCAAACGGAGGGAAGTTCTCTGCCGAGTTCATAGCATCTGTCTCGTTGGTCTCGAGTTATACAGAGTTTAATGCCAGCTACCAGCCAATCAGAAATTAGAATTAGTTGTTTCCGGGTAAATTATCTGTTCCCGCTGCAAGCACGTTCGTTACTAGACAACACGCGCACACACGGAGTGGAAGTTGAACGAGCAAGATCTGATGTATGAATGCGGTTTGCGGCATACATTTACTTTAATTTTTTTAGCATTTTGATTTTACGATTCCTGGACGAAATCTCTTGCCTGTGATCAAAGACAGTGCGAGCTGATGTTGAGGAGTATAGCCAAATTCGTGCTAAATTATTTTTGATGCATTCAAAAACTCTCCAACTGCTTTTAAAGGGGTCATCGAATGCAAAATACGCTTTTATATGGTGTTTGCATGCAAATGTGTCTTTGCAGTGTGTAGACACAACCACCATGCAATGAAAAAAATCCATTCACTTTTTTTTAATCCTCAAAAAGCCAAAAAGTTGTTGCTCATTATAATTTAAAGAGACATGCACCGAAACGGGTCACTGTGAACAGAGCTGTTTTTGAAGAGGTAAATATGGTGTTGTTTTACACTACCATTGAGAAATTTTAACCAAAGTATGTTACAAACTTTACATGAACACCCCAAAGAATCAAACCAACTTGTGTAAAATGGGCATCCGATGACCCCTGTAAAGGTGACCGGTTTGGGTCTTTACATAAATGCTCAGGGCAAGTTATGACACAATGTTATGTACATTGAGCACTGATGTTCAGTTGGCTTGTTTGGGGTCAAATTTATTTTTATTTTTCAATAAATTTGTATTTTTTAAATATAACTTTATTTTATTTGGATGAATTTGTCTTTTATCAGATTTACCAATTGTTATAATTTCCATTTGTGCTGGTCAATTATGAACATAGGCAAAATTGAACTGCTAGCAAAAATTGAAGCGAATTTGGTTGGGTCGAGGGACCGCTGCTGCAAATATTTGGGTGGCTCCTCCCCTAAATCTCACTCTAAACTTTTGCTAAAACTTGAGAGCCCTGCGAAACGATCCCGAGCTCTATTGACGACGGTCATTATAAGGAAAGAAATGCTACAGAATATTATCTTCCTTAAAAAAAGTGCCTAGAGCTGCTTGTTTTATTTGTTGTTTGTTGATTTTAAAATATAAAACTGTTTTCGGTGTGAGCATCAGTTCTTTTTGAACACTTTCATCTCGTTTTAACAAAACCGTGATAATATTGATAATCATGATAATTTTGGTCACTATATTCATGATATGAAATTTGCATACTGCCCCATCCCTACATACTGTAATACAAGATGTCTGACCTAGGAATACAGCATAACATCTGCCTGTGGATTAAGGACTCCTTAACGAAACGGCCACAGGCAGTGAGGATGGGCCCGCATCATTCCCCCACTATCAGTACAGGAGCCCCACAAGGCTGTGTGCTGAGCCCATTTCTTTACTCTTTGTATACTCATGACTGTATACCATCTTATGACACTAATATCTTCATTTAATTTGCTGATGACACGGCTGTGCTGGGGCTGATCACCAGAGGAGGTACAGAAGCTGACAATGTGGTGCACAGAGAATAATCTTACTCTAAACATTAAGAAAACAAAATAACTCCTTATTGATTTCAGGAAGAAACAGATTGTTCACACACTACTGCATATCAACGGGGACAAAAAGTTCTGTCTGAAAGCGGGCTTGAGGGTTAGTTCGCCCTAGAATGAAAATTAACAATTTAACGTTACCCACTATTGGTTTTAGCCACGATGGCATTTGGTAAAAGACAAATTGAAATGTAATATATTATTAGGTAAAATCCTGGCCGTTGGTTTGTACACAGTTCATTCCGACTCATCCAGGAAAAGCAAACAAGTTGTAAGAAATATAGATATGTAAAAATGAGAAATGAAATTGAGATTCATAAGATTAACTTACCTAAAAAAAAAACACTCCGTCGTTGCCCGAATGCTTCGTCTGTGTCTGTTTCGCGCCTGATATCTGTTACTTATACCGTGCTTGAAATCTGTTATGCCGCACTTTGATCTAATTGGCGGTTGGCATGCAACCAATGATTGTCTATAGGCAACCAGTGGAGAAATTTAAGCTGACCAAAAATCAACATTGATTCAATGTTTGTCTTTTCAACACTGAAAAACATTGAATTATCAACATTGATTCAATATTACTTTAGCATTTAATTTTCAACCTCAACCAAAATGATGATTCTGATGGAATTTCAACATTTAATCAATGTCACCTTGCTATCTGGGTAGTTTTACATTCCTGGGCAAACACATTTCAGAGGACCTTTCATGGACGACAAACATCACAGCGTTAGTCAAGAAGGCACAACAGCGGCTGTACTTCCTAAGAATGCTCAGGAAAATAAACCTGTCACAGCAGCTCTTGGTGTCAGTCTACCGCTGTTCTAGCAGTTAGAGCAGGTTAGAGCAAGCCATTCATTCATAAAAACTCATTTACAATAATGTAAGTGCATCTATTATTATGTTTTATGTGAAATTCAGTGTCTCACGATTACTTTCTCTGTGTAGCCTACATATACCGTGAACGAGATTATAATGTTATTCCCCCGATGCGGATGTATACAGATTGCGGCGATTGTGCTGCATGCAGTAGACTACTAGGGTTTCCCTCAATACATCAGGATTCCCCCGCTGGACATATAAAATGCTTAACGTAGCTGTTAGAAATGGAAATGAAATGGTCCAAACGAAAAGTGCCCCAAAATCTTGGTTCTTTATTATGAACAGATAATACAATAAACCAGCGCTGGTTGGAGTAGAAGCTCAACCCAATATCCTTTGTCTAGGGTTTATATAGTGAAAGTCTTAAACAAAAGAATACAAGTCTAACCAATAAAATCAAACATTACATCATAGATATCATATAGACGTTATATAACAGCTTCTTAATATGGGCAATATCCTGTTAGATTTCCACAGGATCCTTAGGATCCTAGGAGCTTTTCAAACACACAATGTATAGAAAGGAACGAACATTGAGAAAGGAGGGGCTGAGTAGTCCTCTCTTAATGGATACCAGATGTTTAGCTTAAACACAAAAGGAAAGATGTACAGACGTGGCAGTTTTGCTGCCTAGTATAAAAATCATACATAGACTATTGTTTTGTATGCTGAAGGAGAAAGATATTTCTAACAATGGCCACTTTGATAAGATTATTATAATAGAATTATCGTATCACATACTTTTCAGCATACTCATTCTAGTACAATAATACATGAGATATTCTTCAATCAAACATTTCCTTCAAAATCACTAATACTTAACAGTTCTATTCATCAAAGCATATTGGGAGGATACAAACGTATTCATCGCACGATGAATCAACATCCTAATAAATGGAATAATACAACAAACAATAAATGCAAGGATTAAAAGTATAACTCCTATTGGGATTAAAGCAGATATAAGCATTTGTTTCCAATTTGTGATCCAATCTAGAAAACCACTTCTATCGCTCACTTCTCTCCTCTGTAGCTCGTCAGCAATTCTTGTCATATTATCTATTCCATCAGCTATAATGTGACCATCTGCATCATTGTCAGGGATGTACGTACAACACGAAATTCCAACAATCACGCATACTCCTCCGCGAGAAGCGGTAAGTTGGTCCAAGACTAAACGATTCTGTAAGGCAGTTAAGCGAAGTGCTCGAAGCTCTTCTTTTACACCAGCTAAAGTGTTCCTTGTAGTTTTAATAAAGGAAATCAATTCATATCTGGTAACTTCTACTTCAATTTGCAGACTGGTTACACCTATCATTGGAAAAATACCTTCAAAGAATTTTTCTGTACCAGTCCATAATCGGTGTTCTTTTGGTACTGGATTATCTCTACCCAAACTACTAACTGAACTGCGGTCAGAGAGAGCACGTGTGTTCCTTTGATTGTTTACTCTATCATTTCTTTGTTGTCTAATAACCATAGAATATTCTTCCAAAGTTACTAGGGCACATCGTCCACTCCAGTTAAAAGGTAACGAGGTATAAACCATGTGCCCGCATAACCAAAACCAATCTTTCAAAGCTCTTGTTCCTTTTACAGATGGCACATACCTATTACAATTTTTACCCGAATAAAGTCCACAATACTCATCACATAATTCTTGTTCTTCGGGAGTTGCCCCTGCATAAGCATGCAGAGTAGTTAGAGGGAGTGAAGATCTTTTCGAGCATTCTTCCACGTCAAATGTTCCTTTTCCCGTCAAACAGCTCAAACAACAGGGCATATTTCGTACTTCACAACGGCGATATATTTGATTACATTTATTCTCAGGAATTGAACCCAATGTTGCGGCTCCTATTTTTCTTTCCATACAGAACAACGAATCTGGAATAGGACCTACAGTTGCCACTTTAACATGTACTTGTACTGCAACTGTCAATACCCGATTACCAGGACAAGTCCAATTTCCTGTTGAATTTTGGGGAGCAAGTGCACCAATATTACTAAGATATAAGGGACAGAACAGTTCTTCTTCTGTCGTTGGCGATTGAACAGTTACATGAGGTCCAGAAGCACTTTGTGGCATTTTTGTACAAACATAACAGTCACCCTGTTTTCCTGTAGACTTAGCAGTGAAGTTGGCTAACCTCCACCACATATTGGAAGCAAACGCATGTGGTTCGTCTTCCTGTTTCAACCAAGTTTCATTGCCACTGCCAATAAGTGCTTGTGTATATATGAGCATGCTTGTCAGCACGATCAGGCATATTATCAACTTTGCAGACATGGCTTAATGGATTCAATGATAATTATTGCTAATTTCAATCAGCAATCTCGTTACTCGTCTGCTTCTCTTCCTCGTTCTCCTTTCGATCACCACTTCCGCATAGGCTTATGCGTTCCCCTGGGATGGAGCTGCTTTCACTCGGCTAGCATGGATCCACTGGGGCTGGAGATCAGTCAGAACACCTGTCCTCGTCACAGCGATAACAGTGGATGGTCCTAAGTAGTTCGGCTCACCGAGTTTCGTGGGCTTCAAACACTTTATGAGCACCTGCTGTCCTGGAACAAACGGGTGAGTTGGCTTTTCTGAAGGAAGAGGGAGAGAGAGAGAGACATCACCATTTATGCCATTCAACGTTCTAACTAGGGAATCCACGTAATCTGCAATGATCACCTCCGTGTCACCTGTGGAGAGATTGCCAGCGCGACCTCTGACCCAAGGGGTCGGGAAAGGTCTACCCATTAGAATTTCAAATGGAGACATTTTTGTGGTTGCCGATGGAGACATTCTCATTTCCGTCAATACGGTAGGCAGCAAATCAACCCAATTTCTGCCTGTATCTAGACACGCCTTATTCAGACGTTCTTTTATCGTCTTATTGGTCCGTTCCACATTCCCTGAGGATTGCGGAGAATAGGGAATATGGAAGTGCCAATTAATATTAAGTTCTTTGGCTAATAACCTTTATTACCGTCTGCGCGTTTTCTTTACCACACGGAAAAGCTTCTGGCCACTTCGAAAATCGATCAACAATCACGAGCAAATATTTGTTATTTCCACATGGAGGCATATGTGTAAAATCGATCTGTAAATATTGAAAAGGAAGCTCAGGATGCGGTAAAGCGTCATGGCGAGTTGCCTTGTGTCTGTTTGTTTGTGCACACACCAAGCAAGCATCCAATATCAACAAAGTATTCTTTCGAACATTTGCTATGCAGTATGATTGATTCAAATTTTGGATCACTTTTTCTTTTGACACGTGTGATACCCCGTGATAATGCCTGCACAGCATTACAACGGTGGATGCTGGTAGAGCGATTCTACCCTGCTTGTCTCTTAAAATACCAGCTTGATCTGGTTTTACTTCGTTCGCGGCCCAATGAATCAGGTCGGCTTGCGTAGGGTTAGCTTGTAGTACTTTAATGTCCAAATCATTAATTAGCGACGAATTCATCATAGGCACCTCGGTGCTCTGTTCATTTACATATGGACTAAGTATTACTTCTTTAGCAGCCCATTTCGCGACTTCATCTGCAAACCTGTTTCCCTTAGCCTCATCTGAGTCACCTGTTTTATGACCAGGTACTTTAATAACAGCAAGTTTCGATGGTTGCTGTGCTGCACTGATGAGCTCGGCCACGATGTTATGATGGGAAATTGGTTTTCCGTCGGAGGTTTTAAAATTTCTTTCTTCCCACAATTTAGCAAAATCATGGACAACGCCGTACGCATATTTGGAGTCAGTGTATATATTGATACACTGACCTTTTGCCAATTTACAAGCTCTCGTTAGAGCAATTAATTCTGCTACTTGCGCTGATTTATATGGCAACGAATATGCCTCAATTACACGATCAGGTAATTCAACAATAGCATATCCACACAAGTATAAATTGTCATTTGGCTTGAAACAGGATCCGTCTATATACCAATTATCTCCCTCCTCCAGGACAGATGTAGACACATCTGGCCTGCAGGCAGTCGAAGTTTGGAGTCTGGTCAGGCAGTCGTGGTCATCACTCTCAAATTCACCATCCGTCAGCAACCTGTGCAGATGTACAGTAGGGCCATGAATAACAGAAGTTACTTTCAATGTTAAATTATCAGTTGCTAATAATATAGCCTCATAGCCAGAACGGCGTTGAGCAGACATGTGTTGAGTAGAAATATTTCGCATAATTGTTCCCACTTGGTGTGATGTGTGAACTGTGAGTGGATGTGATAAAACAACCCTTTCAGCATCCTGTACCATGATCGCTGCAGCAGCCACTGCACGTAAACAGGCCGGGAGTCCCCGAGCCACTGGATCAAGAGTTTTAGACAAATAAGCTACTGGACGAAAGGTACCACCATGCTCTTGGGCCAGGATTCCCGCGGCCGTGCCCCCACCTTCGTGCACGTACAGGTGAAAATCGTCGGTATAGGACGGAAGGCCGAGGGCAGGAGGCCTTAACAGGGAGGACTTTAAATGTCTGAACGCTTGGTCCATTTCACTTGTCCATGTAATGTCCTCTTTGTCATCCAGCGTAGCATCTCGCAGGATTTTGTCATACATGGAACAGTTCGGTACCCATGATCGACAGTAATTGACCAGTCCCAGAAAGCTTTGCATTTGCTTTCGTGTTGATGGGTGCTTGAACGAAGCGATAGCTTTGACTCTGTCCGCCGACAGGCGAACTTGGCCTTGTGACAGTTCATGGCCGAGGTAAGTGACTTTCCTCTTCACCCACTGAAGTTTCTCTTTAGATGCCTTGAAACCAGCCTCTGCTAAAACGTTGCAGACAATAGTAGTGGCAGCAGCACACAGGTCCGCAGAAGCACCAGTGACGAGAATGTCATCAGCGTATTGGAGCAGACAGGTGTCAGGAGGGAGTCTGACATCCTTCAGCGTTGCGTGCACTACAGCGGAGAAAACGGCCGGGGAGTCCTTAAATCCCTGGGGTAATCTAGTCCAGCTGTATTGGCAATTCTGAAAACAGAAAGCAAAAAGTGGCTGTGTTCGTTGGTCAACAGGAATGCTGAAAAAGGCGGAGCATAAATCAATAACAGAAAAAAATGTATGTTCCAAAGGAATAGAATTAATAATAGTCTGTACATCTGGCACAATGGGAGCAAGTGGTTTTATCAATTCATTAATTTTTCTCAAATCTTGCGTTAAGCGCCAAGAACCATTTGCTTTCCTGATTGGATTAATTGGTGTGTTGTAAGGTGAATGAGTGGGGACCAGAATGCCTTGAGCCAGAAACTGATCAATGAGAAGTCGAATTCCCTCCTCTTTTTCCTTTGAAAGCGGGTATTGTTTTTGAAACACAGGCCTATTCGTTGTCAAATTGGCCACATAAGGTTGAATGTCGAGTAGGCCTACGTCATCCTTATGCGCCGCCCACAGTTTCGGGTTTACCCCAGCAACTTCCTGTCCGAGCTCAGTTGCAGACACATCCTCGAAGGGAGCACTTCCTGTGTCGGTCGTAAGAGAAAAGGCTGCTGGAAACATGAGTTGCAAAGAGTCAGAGTCAAATTCCAATTTAACACCCATCTTGTGCATTAAATCTCTTCCTAACAAGCAGAATGGAGAATCGGGAATTATTGCAAACTCATGCATTTTGAATAATGATGGTACATCATTAGAGGTAACTGGTAAAGTTGGTGTCAAATTACAAACCACAGGAACATTGTCTATTCCTATAGAATTTAGTTTTTTTCCTGTAATTGGTCCCTCATACACAGTAGAAGACAGCGATGAGATGGAGGCGCCGCTGTCAATTAAAAAAACATATGGCTTGTGGTCAACATTCAATTCAATAAAGGGCAAAACATTTGACTTGTTTGCATAACTCATTGAAATCTGTGAAAAGTTATCAGAAAAATGCAGCACCTTTTCTCGGCACAGTCATTGCTTTTGCCATGCGTTCGGATAAACAGGTCTCTGTCTTTCAGAGGGAGGAATGAAGGGAGGGGGTTTTGGCATCGGGCCATCAGAGCGCCTGAACATCTGTTTATCATTATTTCGCTGAAATCTCTCAGCTCTTTTCTTACAAAAGCGTTGCGTGTGTCCGCGACACCCACAGAAAAAACACTTTATGTCCCTTCCGTCATTGGGTGGCGGGCGATTTTGGACAGCGGAACTAACTTGAAACATTGCGGGAACTTTTCCTCTGGAGTGGTCAAATGCCCCAGCAGACGAAAGTTCACGCAAGCGTCTTCCCAATTCATCAACAGAAATGTTACTAATGTTGGTGGTAGAGATTCGAATCATTTGTGCAGTCTCGTTGTGCATGTTATTCAAAAACGTGTTCACAAACAACAAACAATTATCCTCATCAATAGGAATCGCAGATTCGTGAATCCAAGCATTTCGAAATCGATTAAAAAATGCAAGTGGACTTTCTCCCACCTTTTGCTTTGTGTTCGCTGCGTGAGAAATGTCCTGTTTAGCAGAAGACAACTCTACTAAAAAGGCAGTCAGTTGTTTGAAAAATAGTTTCAGTTTACCAGGACTGGCCCAAATCCAGTCGGGATTATAGTCCCCGTAATCAGCGATCCTAAATGCGCTTGTGGGGTCGGACAAATCAACAGGATCCGAATCTTTAAACACAATACTCCGGACGGGTGGTGAGTCGTTCACTGGGTCTAACAAATCAACCTCAGCAATTAATTCTTCCTCTGTAATGTCGGCAGGCAACGTTTTAGTCAAAATAAAACGATAGTCACGACCAGTAAGTTGGCTGTACGCCGTTAAGCGTTTAAGCATCGAAACAAATTGATGTGGCGACCGTGCTGGGTCTGGCAATTCCTTAGAAATTGCCATCACTTCAGAAATTTGCAACGGATGAACTTTGAATCCTTCTGAAGTTTCAACAAAAGGACACAAAGTCGCAGTCGTCAGATCGGGGTACAATCTATTTTTGGTTGGTTCAGAAAGAGTCGGAATACACTCGTATTTTGGAGGTAGGGGGGTTTTTGCTACAACAGGCTGCGGGACAACTTGCTGTTCCACAGACTGTGAGAGCCTTTTTTTCTCCTCCATAGGCTGCGAGAGCCCCTCCCCTAGCCGGAGAAGAAAGGACGGCAGAAACTACACTCTCTCTCACAGCCAATTCAGTTTGTGGAATCATATTATTGCCTGTATTGTCAACTCTTTGTGGACCTTTGTTCCAATAACATTGCATGTCCTTCCAAATTTTATAAGATTGTTTCATGTAAGAATAATCCCAATCTGGGTCGCCCCAATTTCCAAAAATCATATCTTTTGCTGCGCGTAAATCCGCGTCTTTGAATGAGCCGTCACGGGGAAACGGATCTAATTGTGTTTTGCCAGTTGACCAGCCAGCTAAATTTGACAAATATGGCTCCGTAAAAAATGCTTGATTATTTCTAATCATAAAGTCTTTCGGAGATTCATCTTTTAACGGTGGACTAATTTTATTCCCCATTATCAACACAAAAATTTCTCCGTGATGCAACTTAAACAAATAAGTATGGCCAAATAGAAAGCAAATAAAAAACATGCAGTAGAAAATTAATTGTGTTAGTAAATTGGCCAATAAAGAGAGAAATAAGAGAAGAGAAAAACTGAGAGAGAGAAAAAAAAAAAAAATAATAATAATAATAATAAAATAAAATAATGTATTATCTATCCATAACCAAGACCAAAGGTAAATCGAAATATAATTTGCAAGAGAAAAACCGAATATCTCGTGTCAAATCTATATTTCCAAACGGAGGAAAGTGATCAGTTTTCCTGCCGTTCCTCCCGCGTTCAAACACAAACACGAGGATAACGTCCCGTATTTATTTATACGACGGACAAACGTCCCGCATTTATTTATACGACGGACAAACGTCCCGCATTTATTTATGCGACGGACAAACGTCCCGCATATACGACGGACAAATCGTCCCGCATATACGACGGACAGGCGTCCCGCATATACGACGGACAGGCGTCCCGCATATACGACGGACAAACAAACAAATTTCACCAAATATGGTGAAAATCACGGCACTATAGGTAAAATTTTCTCAGCAGACAGGAAGAATCAACCTTTTCTTTTGTAAAAAAAAAAATGTAATTCTGACCTGTCTGGAGAAATCCCGGACGAGCAACCCAAATTGTTAGAAATGGAAATGAAATGGTCCAAACGAAAAGTGCCCCAAAATCTTGGTTCTTTATTATGAACAGATAATACAATAAACCAGCGCTGGTTGGAGTAGAAGCTCAACCCAATATCCTTTGTCTAGGGTTTATATAGTGAAAGTCTTAAACAAAAGAATACAAGTCTAACCAATAAAATCAAACATTACATCATAGATATCATATAGACGTTTTATAACAGCTTCTTAATATGGGCAATATCCTGTTAGATTTCCACAGGATCCTTAGGATCCTAGGAGCTTTTCAAACACACAATGTATAGAAAGGAACGAACATTGAGAAAGGAGGGGCTGAGTAGTCCTCTCTTAATGGATACCAGATGTTTAGCTTAAACACAAAAGGAAAGATGTACAGACGTGGCAGTTTTGCTGCCTAGTATAAAAATCATACATAGACTATTGTTTTGTATGCTGAAGGAGAAAGATATTTCTAACAGTAGCTTAATGGACTAATACAGTAATATAAAAGACCAAACTCTCAGGCAAGCAAAAGGACTCAGAATATGAATTTAACGCGCAAAGTTTAATGCTGAGCGTTTCTCCGTGATACTGGCATAATTGGCTTGACATTGGACATTCGCAGATTTAGGGACCGTCTCTAGAGTTACATACGACATTGCTATACACGTTTCTAACTTCAATAGCATTTGAAGAGAACGACTTGCAGTCATAAAACGAACGGTAAAGTGTCCATGTAGGTGTCAGGCATAATGCGCAATTTATTCAAATAAATGTAAGTTTGCTATTGAAGTTAGAAACGTTTAGGCCTATAGGACTACCAATGTTACTTTAGATACGGTCCCTAAATGTGCGAATGTCAGGCCAATTTTACATTTAATTATTTAGCAGACGCTTTTATCCAAAGCGACTTAAGTTACAGTTAAACTAACAATATAGGACAACAATATGAAAGTGCTATGACCCTTCCCAGATTAATCATGTATGTAGGAATATTAACATGTATGTATAGGCATACTTCCCCAATAAGGTGCGAGTTTGGTCTTTTGCTTAATGGACTAATACAGACTGTATTAGTCCATTAAGCTACGCTAAGCGTTTTGTCCTGATGGAAGGGGAATCCTTGAGTATGATGAGGTATTTAGGGGAAACCGATTATAATACCGTTCATGGTAGAAAAAGTTGATAACAATTGTTAGGCTACACAAGGAAAGTAACAATTAAGTTAATGAATGAAACATAAAAACAGATTTGTGCCTTTATCATCTTTTCCGCATATATACTGACCCAGATAATCATCACAAAAAACTTAATGCATGCTCAATTGTTGTAAATGAATTTTTATGAATGAATGGCTTGCTCTAACCTGCTCTAACTGTTGCCCGGGCTTCGTCAACAACACGCGCTTGCACCCCCTGCTGGTGAGGTCGACTAACCGCAGATGGAGATTATGCTCGGTAATCTACTGCTTTCCCTGCAGTTCCTGGACGTCAACGTTGAATTTACTGTCGAATTTGAACCATTGAATTTGTGGAAGTGAATTTGCAGAGCGAAATAAAATGGACCACCTGTTTAATATTATAGGTTGTAATTTTAATCAGTTTGAATATTTTGGAAGTGAAATATGAAAGGTGAATATGGATTATTGAAATTTTACTAATGAAAATGTGTTTGAAATGTTTTGAATTTAGATATTCACAGCTTAAATATTGAACCATGCTAAATTTAAGCCCATACAAATGCAAGCCCTAAAAATACAATGCATTAAAATACAAGCAGGGTTAATGCAATGCATATTTTTTTCAAGTAGTACAATTCAACAGGCTTTTTGTTTCAAAAATATTTGGCATTATTTTACTTCCATACTCGAGTGTTTTCAGAGATCCAGACTGAGTGAAACTCTTGTCACAATATGAGCACTTGTAAGGTTTTTCTACAGTATGAATTATTTGGTGCTGTTTCAGTTCATAAGTTGTAATAAAGCTCTTCCCACAGTCACAACACGCATGATCTCTCACTTCATTGTGTTTTCTTTTGCTTTTTAAAACAGTCCAGTCGTGAAAAACTCTTTCCACAGAGAGAACACACATAAAGCCTCTCATTTGAATAAACTTTTAGGAGATCTTTTAGATTTGATGATGAAATAAAATCTTTACCACACTGATCACAGTTAAATGTTTTTTCTCCAGAGTGAATGTGCAGATGATAACTGAGAGTTGATGCTTGAGAAAAACTCTTTCCACACTGAGTGCATGTATACGGTTTCTCTCCAGTGTGAATTCTCATGTGTCTCTTAAGGGTTCCTTTCTGTGTGAAACTCTTTCCACACTGAGTGCAGGTGTGTGTCTTTTGGGCTTTTGTTCTTTGAATTGTAAAGTTACGATGTTCCTCCTCCACTTCATTCAGTTCTTGTCTTTGCTCTTTCACTCTCATCTGGTCTAAAATACACATCAAGTTAGAATCAGTTCAAGTTAACCATTATGAATGACTTGACCAGTCTGGCGAAGAAGTTCGAAGCACTTCTGGAGGAAGCAGACGATGCGGTCACGGGGCGCATTTGTCAACAATACAATAAATTCAAGTTCATGGTTAATGAAAAAAGGAAAATCGGACTGCTCAGATCATTTTCTGAGATTGTAACCTGGTCGCTGAAAAGTGAGCATTTTCCAGATCTGGTACAACTTCTTGACATTTGCGACACATTCCAAGCATCCAGCACCGACTGTGAATGCGGTTTCAGTCTAATGAATGCCATTAAGACAAAATCGTGCAACCGCCTTTAAGTTTTCCATTTGGACCAACTGATGAGAATTAAATCAAGGCAAAAAGAGGGTCCTATAGACCTTGACAAGGTCTACAACCACTGGAAAGAGGACAAAGACAGACGAGAGAAGATTTGAGGTAGAAATTTATTTCCAATATTATCAATTAGACGTATTAGGCCTGATATAGATCAAAGTGATCTTGATTACTGCAACAAGATTTTTACATATGTTTAGTCATTGAATCATGTAGGTTAATTCTGTTTTAATATATTTGCAGTTCTTTAATGTAATAATGATTTTGTGTTTTGAAGAGAAATGATGTTTCTCTTTTGGTTAACTTGTTTTTCAGATGCTGTTCTTTGGAGAGATGTGTCTTCCATAAGCCTGCAGACAAAATGAGCCACATAGCCAGATAGGCCTATCATCCTCAATGAAATTCAAATTACATGTTTAGTTTGTTGCACTAGTTTGTTGCACTAGTTTGTTGCACAGTTATTAAATTGTTTATGTAGGCAACCTTTAGGAAAAATTACACCATGTCAATTTAATAGGCCTATAATTATTGTTAAGCACTGCATTAGTATTTTTCTTTCAATGAAGTTCCACTTAAATGTTGTACCTGCTGAGAAATGACTAAACATCTTGGATACCTTTATTTTTTATATCATTATCAGTCATAACCAGTGAACCAGTCATAACCTCTCTAAACCTTATTGAAACCTTATTAACCAAAGATCCTTTAAGTTCAACTAAACTGACTGGTAAAACACCATCATTAAAATGTTCCCAAAGTCCAACCATTATAAAGGATATTGAATAAATATCAACCTTGAAGACATATTGATGCATTTGCTGTCATCCCTTTGAATCCCCTATGGCTAACACAGGCTCGTGGTCATTTTCGGCAGGTCTTGTGGTTGCGAATTGCTCACAGTACTGAAATGTGCGCTTAGAAAAAAAAAAATTTTGCTCAGTGCTGAAAAAAATTAGAGGGAACATTGATCACACCCCTCGCCAGTCGGGGAGGGGTGGGGGCCCTGGTCTTATCATTTCTAAAAATTGGAAATACTCAACTCTCTCTTCTCTATTTAATAACAACTCATTTGAATATCATGCTATTACACTTAAAACTCCTATTAAGATCCAGGTTGTAGTCATTTATCGCCCCCCCAGGTCAACTGGGAAGCTTTGTAGAGAAGCTGGAGGTGCTCCTGTCCTCTTTCCCTGAGGATGGTAGTCCACTTTTAGTCTTTGGCGATTTCAACATTCATCTAGAGAAGCCGAATGCTACAGATTTCATCTCTCTCCTAGCCTCATTCGATCTCAAACGGCTACTCACCACAGGTACTCACAAGTCAGGCAACCAACTGGACCTGGTTTACACACGCAACTGCATCACAGACAACATTTTGGTGAAACTTCTCCACGTTTCAGATCATTTCCTCATTACTTTCAATCTACAACTCACTATCTACACTCCACCAACTCCCCTACCAGTTACTTTCAGACGAAACCTGCGCTTACATTCTCCCTCCCGTTTTTCCTATGCTGTGTCATCTTCTCTTCCCTCACCCTCACAATTCTCATCCCTGGATGGGAATACCGTAACGGATACTTTATGCTCCACTTTAACTTCTTCTTTAGACATTATCTGCCCTCTCTCCTCCAGGCCAGCACGTGCTACTTCCTCTAACCCCTGGTTATCTGAGGTTCTTCGTGAACACCGGACCAAACTCAGGACAATGGAGAGGAAATCAAAAGATACATCTGACCCGAGTATGTATCAATCTCTGCTCTCTTCCTTTTCTGTTGATGTTCACACCACAAAATCTTCATATTTCCACAACAAGATCAACACTGCCCCTAACACACGAACACTTTTCAAGACATTCAACTCTCTCTTCTGTCCACCTCCACCACCACCCACCTCCTCTTTAACTGCTGATGATTTTGCTAACTTCTTCACTAACAAAACAACAACCATTAGTGGTCAGTTTTCTGCTCCACACACACAGGAACCTAGACCAACCTCTCCCACAGCCAATAACCTTCTCTCCTCCTTCTCTCCACTAACCGAGGAAGAAGTATCTAAACTTCTCTCCAGTCATCCTTCCACCTGCCCTCTAGACCCCATCCCCTCACACCTTCTACAAGCCAACTCTCCCACACTTCAACCAGCACTCACACACATCATCAACTCATCCCTCCATACTGGCATCTTTCCTAAAGCATTTAAGCAGGCTCGGGTAACTCCACTGCTTAAAAACAACAACATTAAACACATCACTTTTAGAGAATTACAGACCTGTCTCCTACCATTCATTGCGAAAACACTTGAACGAGTTGCTTTCAACGAAGTATCATCTTTCCTGTCTCTGAACAACCAGCTGGATGTCAACCAATCTGGCTTCAAGAAAGGGCATTCAACCGAGACCGCATTACTGTCGGTCACAGAAGCCCTGCGGATTGCAAAAGCTGCTTCCAAATCATCAGTTCTCATTCTCCTAGACCTGTCTGCTGCCTTCGACACTGTGATTCATCAGATCCTTCTGTCCACCCTCTCATCACTGAGCATCAAAGGAACTTCCCTCCACTTGTTTGAGTCCTAACTCACTGGTAGGTCCTTCAGGGTCACATGGAGAGTCAAGATATCCAAAGCACATCAACTGACCACAAGGGTTCCCCAGGGTTCAGTATTTGGACCCCTCCTCTTCTCCATTTACACCATTTCACTGCGACCCATCATACAGGCACATGGTTTCTCTTACCATTGCTATGCAGATGACACCTAGCTCTACCTCTCATTTCAACCAGATGATCCCACAGTAGCTGCACGAATCTCAAGCTGTCTGGCTGACATCTCGGCTTGGATGAAGGAACATCACCTGCAGCTCAACCTGACAAAGACTGAGCTTCTCGTCCTCCCTGCCAATCTGGCTCTACAGCACGACTTCACTATCCAGCTAGATTTTTCAGAAGCGAAAACCAGGAGACTTATTTAAGCAGGATTCTTTATTTGCTGTAGTCTTTTTCGTAGGCAAGTCAAGTCTAGTCAAGTCTAAGGCAGTATACATTGAGTTCATATATACATTTCAAGGGGGAGGGATTACATTGTGATGAACAAAGCATATAAATGAGCTGAGACATGAGAACAGGAAAGGCATAGACTTCTCGTACTGAGATGAGACAAATGGTCTCAGTAATAAATTAACAGGTGTTCAAACTTGCTCAGCATGACTCTTCACCCGGTAAACAACAAGAACAGGAAAAGCCTAACCTTCTCGTACTGAGATGGGACAGTCAGGAATATCCCGCTGGGAACCCCTACCGTTTGCAGAGATTTCCTGGTCTCATCATTTCTAAACTTTCTCAATATAAAATACTATTGTATTGGAAATATAAATTAAACATTTAAATAAATTTGTAATCCTACATTTCCCCCTTTGAGAGTTCTAAATAACTCTCACAAAATACAAATTTAGACACTTAAAAGTTAAATTCTTGTAACTTGTGATCATTACAGGCTCACGCTTCTGTGTTGCTGTTTCTGCAATTGCATGCTGACACAGAAACAAACATGCAAATTTAGGGTCCGTGAAGTTCTTAAGGGTAATAGTCTTTTCTGTTTGGAACTGTCATTTCTTTGTGAGGGGCGTGAGTCATTTGTTGAATGAAACACTTGATACTGTGGACGCATAGATAGTACGCTATTAGAAGAAATAACAGCAGAATTGCTATTTCCTTTATCCACAGCCAGGGTTTCCCAATCAAGTTTCAGAACCATGAAAAATTAACTTCAGTCATCTGGTGTAATTTTGCTGAAAGATGAAGAATGTCTTGTTGGATTTTGTTCAAGTTCTCTGTTGGAACCATTAACCCGGTGCAGCACTCAGGTCCGATGATGGTGCAGGCTCCTCCTTGCGTTGCTAGAATGTAATCCAAGGCCACTCTGTTCTGTAAGATCATTATCTTGTGCGAAGCGAGAGTGTCTGTGATGTTACTGGTACGACAATCTTGATCATGTTGATGGATGGCTGAAGGTTTCGTATGTGAGTCTCTGCGTTGTGTATTTTTTTAGCTTTTTCTTTTCTTTATCCTTTTGTGATAGTTGGCTCAGAAGTGGGTCAAGTTGTTTCTTGAGGTTTTCTTGTGGATTCATACGCAGATGACGAGGTCAGTGCGTATGGGTCTCGGGAAGTCATCAGTGGTATCTGCACAGAGTAAGAAAGAAAATAAAAGACAGGAGAGCAGTATTTGTTCAAACACTAGGGTTGTAAACTTTTCCGAGTCTGCTAAGTAGTAGAGCAGTATTTGTTCAAACACTAGGGTTGTAAACTTTTTCTGGGTCTGCTATTGTCGTTCCATCTGTCCCTATTTCTTAATTCCTTTGACACCTAAAGAACGCAGTGAGGTGAGGATGGATTAATGGATGGGAAGGCCTATGAGGGATTCTTCACCGAAGGGTTGGCCCCCGACGCCTGTTGCAATCGGTTCTTCCCTCGGCTCACCACTGGTTCGTGTCCTATCCTATCCCTGTAGGTGGGGGAACACTTTACAGTGTGTACAATTAGTCCAGGTTTTCCTTCCCTGACACAATACTGCAGCTGCTGTAATCAACATCACTTGATGTGGCCCATGCCACTTTGGTTCTAATGGAGGAAAACGTCTTTGTACAGATCAATTATTGATTCAGGAGGCATAATTTTCTTCTGTGCTGCACTACCTGAACAAACTTGTACAGTTGCATAGAAACAAGCCGGTTTAGCTGCCATATCAGCAAGAGCATTACCTTTAGCTTCCGTAGTATTGGTTGTGAGATGTGCTTTCACTTTGATCACTGCTAATTTCTTTGGAAGTTTCATGGAAAACATTAGATCTTTCACTAATTCAGCATGCTTAATGGGGGATCCCGCAGAAGTTAGAAACTGCCTGGTTTGCCAAATGACACCAAAATCATGAATTACCCCAAAAGCATATCTGGAATCTGTGTAGATATTAGCAACTGATCCTGAAGCTAGCGTGTATGCTCTTGTTAGGGCTACTAGTTCTGCAGCTTGAGCTGAAAAATGATCTGAAAGACGTCCTGAAGCTAACACTTCCGTGGTGGACGTTACTGCATAACCTGCTCGTCTGTTACATTTTTCTTTTACTTCACTCATAGGTGTATATGTAAGCGTAACACAATCGTGAGTAATTTCTCCTTCATCCTCTAACAAAACTTCAGTCATAGCAGACATCATACATGAGGACGGATTTGTGACAGGTGCACGCTGTAAGACAATATTTGGCATTATTGTGGACACTGCATGAGGGCTTTTTTTCATTTACAGTCTGATCTAACACTATTACTGATGAAAGGCCTGTGCTGTAAAATAACGTTTAAGGCTGTGAGTCTACTTTAACCAGTGTGCCCCAAAGGAAAAACTGAGATAGTCACTTTCCTTTTGTTCTATTAAACAAAAAACAGAAGTCTTTAATCTCTGTTGCAAGTTAGTGGGGAAATAAAGCACTCACAGCCCAAATGGTTAACACGTCAACCAGCTGCCCCAGTTTAATGATGAGGGGAGGGGCTGCTTCATAGTAGCAAGCAGACTGAGTAGGAGCTGAGTAACATTGTTAACTTGTTTAAAGTTCTTTTTGTTTTTCCTACACTCTTTTCCCCAATGTCCATGTTTACCACAATAATAACAACTGCTGCCCTCTCTCTTAGGACATTTGCGTTTCTGTTGATTCTCTGTGTTGACCTTAAAGGATGCTGCTGCAATTTTTACTCTTTCCTTGACATCATAGTCTCTTTCCCATGCAGCCAAACTGTCTAAGTTGTTTTGTATGGTTCTAGTGGACCATGTTAAGTCTAAGAAAGGCAATGCTTTTCTATGTTCTGACAACAGACCATCAAACCATGTGCGAACTAGGGGACCATTATCTTCTAGCACCTTCTCTGAAGTGTCAGCTATACCACTGTATGCAGCTGCTGACTGGCAAAATCTTTGAGTGTACTCACTAACAGTTTCACTCTTCTTCTGTAAACAACTAGTGATCTTCGACCAGTCAATTTTAGGTGCAACAATGTTCTTCAACGCTTTCAGAACTCCCTCTCTCAATTCATCTTTTCTGGCATGTTGTAGTTCAGAAGTAACAGCAGACTCAAAACTGTTGAATTCAGATTCAGTTAGAATTTGTGACATCAGCTGTGTGACTTCTGCCAACGACATGTCGTAAAGACGCATTTTACTGATCAATGCCCTTCTAAATTCAGAAACATCAGTGCGTACTGAAGGTAAGCTTTGGGATAGTCTTTCTATGTCTCTAGGTCCGAGTGCTTTGGCAACAGTTTGGTTTTGGACAACAGAAGAGTTGGGAGGAACACTTTCAGTTCCCTCAATTCCCTGAGATCTTCTTGCAACACAAACCTTTACTGAATCTACAGGCTTATCAGTTACTGATGGGATGTCTACATCTGTTTCAAAGAATGCTTTTAAGTCAGGATAAGTTTCATCTGACTGTTGGTCTTCTGAGTCACATTTGGTTGAGGCCTTGTTATGGCCCACCTTAGTGTACATTTGTTTGTTCTGTTCTTTTAATTTAGCTATACACCTAGATTGTTCTTGTGCAATGGATAAGCTAAATTCCCTATGGCAACAGATTATGCCTTTCATGTTTTTCTTTCTGATACATGCACCTAACACCTTCTTGGCTTCTTCAATAGACCAAATCTTATCTGGATGAATCTCATATTTCTGTGTTAGTTCTTGTCTAACTTTTGCAGTGACTATTAGATCCATCTGTTCTCCTAACAGTGTTTTAAATTCGCTATCTGACCACAAAGGATTAGCAAGACCACCTTTTTTAGTTGTGGAGATTAGTCTAGCACTTTTCTTAATCATTTTGTGGATTTCTTTGTTACCACACAAACAAACACTAAAAGTTCTCTGATCCACAGAAGGGTACACTCGTTAACACAGATTACTGTTGTTAATGCTAACCTTCTCTGCCTAAAGCAAAGGATACACAAAATTACTAGCAATTTATGCTAAAATCTTCCCTGCCTGAAAAAAACATTTGCCACTTCCCTGGCAAAGCAGAGGATAAAACAATATTAACATGTACGTTAATCTTCCCTGCCTGAAAACAGAGGGTACAATATATTAGCCTTTGATGATAATCTTCCCTAATTTTATAGAGGATAAAACAAACAAAAACACTAAATTTTCTCTGATCAAAAGAGGCTACACTCGATAACACAGTTAACCTTCCTTGCCCAGAGCAAAGGGTAACACACAAAATATTAGCACGTTACACTAATCTTCTCTAAAAGGAAATGCAAAGGATCTTTCAACTTCCTAACTTTTAGAGGATAAACACATCCCTGTTTGAACAGAGGTTCACCAATATTAACATGTAATGTTAACCTTCCCTGCCTGAAAACAGAGGGTACAATATATTAGCACTTGATGCTAATCTTCCCTAATTTTATAGAGGATAAAACACTTCCCTGGCAAAGCAGAGGGTAAAACAATATTAACATGTACGTTAATCTTCCCTGCCTGAAAACAGAGGATACATTTCATCTCTAAAGCAACTCTAGAGGATAACTTTAGTTAACAAACCCTACAGCTGTCTGTTAACTTCTCTGATGGCACAGAGGATAATTTTTACTGGTTTTTCAACGGTTCTTTGAATGGAGTGAAACTCACCAAATTTTTGTTGTATGGAAAAATTCCGTCTGGAAACTCAGTCAGAGATCTTTGTTGAGCTTGATTCTGGAACTCAGTTATCTTTGTTGAGATCTTTGTTGAGATTCAGTTCTGGAACACAGTCAGCTTTGTTGAGATCTTTGTTGAGATTCAGTTTGCGAACTCAGGCAGCTTTGTTGAGATCTTTCTGGATTCAAAAGATTCAGTCTGGAACTGGAAAGTCAGATCTTTGTTGAGATCTTTGAGCTTTGAAGTTTCAAAAGTTCATTCTTTGTTGAGTTTCAGTTTCTCCATCCGGATCACGGCACCATCTGTTGTAAACTTCTTCCTTCTTCAGTGTAGAAAAACTCAGAAGCGAAAACCAGGAGACTTATTTAAGCAGGATTCTTTATTTGCTGTAGTCTGCTTCGTAGGCAAGTCAAGTCTAGTCAAGTCTAAGGCAGTATACATTGAGTTCATATATACATTTCAAGGGGGAGGGATTACATTGTGATGAACAAAGCATGTAAATGAGCTGAGACATGAGAACAGGAAAGGCATAGACTTCTCGTACTGAGATGAGACAAATGGTCTCAGTAATAAATTAGCAGGTGTTCAAACTTGCTCAGCATGACTCTTCACCCGGTAAACAACAAGAACAGGAAAAGCCTAACCTTCTCGTACTGAGATGGGACAGTCAGGAATATCCCGCTGGGAACCCCTACCGTTTGCAGAGATTTCCTGGTCTCATCATTTCTAAACTTTCTCAATATAAAATACTATTGTATTGGAAATCTAAATTAAACATTTAAATAAATTTGTAATCCTACAGGTTCTACAATAAACAATAAAGAAAAGAAAATATCAGCATACAAGTGAACGACAGTGCTGTCAGGATGCTATTAGTAAAGCTAATAAATGGTATAAGTATAATTTTCCCTTCAAGTAGCTTTAGCTGTTTATATCAAATAACCAAATAATATACCCGCACACATTAGCTGCTTATTAAATTAAAGACCCGCCTTCTTATTGCTGGGTCTCAGTAACAGCAACCCAAAAACGTAGTTCTCTACACCACAATAATAACTATACAGTATCAGGTGAATACACAAGCACAATAGTAGTGTAACACTAATAATACTAGGCACTAGCATGCTGCTAGCGAAATGTAGGCTAACATATTACATTTCAAAACTGAGTATCCCAGAATAACAATACTCATAAGAAACTAATGCACCAAAAAAATACACACATGTAAACATTTACACCAGGGTACTCACATGTCTCTGAACGCACACATGCACAGATAACGACACAGACGACAACTATGCACTTCAGAAATATCTACAATGTGCTTCTCGGCCACTCTCACTACTAACTCAAAACGAAACTTATCTTTCAGCGCAAACAGGCGTCCTCTCTGTGACCCCAAACAAAGGCGCTGATTGGCTGATCCCCGTTACCCCAAAAATAAATAGAAAGTCCTTCTTTACACACAACATCAGGAAGATCAGGCCTTTCCTAACTGAGCATGCAACACAACTTCTTGTCCAGGCCCTGCTTATTTCTAGGCTAGATTACTGCAATGCTCTTCTAGCTGGACTTCCATCATGTGCAACTAATGCCTTACAAATGATCCAGAATGCTGCTGCTCGTCTTGTCTTCAACGAGCCCAAAAGGGCCCACGTCACTCCTCTGTTCATCTCCCTGCATTGGCTACCACTAGTTGCTCGCATCAAGTTCAAGGCGCTTGCTTACAGATTGACCACTGGCTCAGCTCCCTCCTACTTTCACTCGCTCCTACGGGTTTACATCCCTACCAGAAGCCTTCGATCGGTCAATGAGCGATGGCTCGTGGTACCATCACAGCGAGGCACAAAATCACTCTCCAGAACATTCTCATTCACGGTGCCATGCTGGTGCAATGATCTACCCACCCTTGTCCGGAATGCAGAATCCCAGACAGCATTCAAAAGACAACTGAAAACTCATCTCTTCCGTGAGCACTTAACATAAAAAAAATAAAAACCTTTTTCTTGAAATCTTCGCTTGTCTGGTTTATGCCACTCTGAGCAATGTTTGAACTTTGTATTCTGAGCACTTCTTGCGTTGTTCTTGCCTCTCCACGATGACTAGCTTGGTTTAAAGGGATAGTTCACCCAAAAAATTAAAATTCTGTCAGTATTTACTCACCCTCATGTTGTTCCAACCCCGTAAGACCTTCGGTGTCTTCGGAACACGAATTAAGATATTTTTGATGAAATCTGAGAGCTGGATCACTCCTCCATAAGTTTCTTCAGGGATTGAAACTTGCCAGCCCCGAAAAGTCATTAAAGACATCGTTAAAATAGTCCAAGTGACTAATATAGCTAAATCTTAAGTTTATCAAGCAACGAGAATACTTTTTGTGCGCAAAAACAAAAAAAAATAACGACTTTATTTCAACTATTCATTTCCTTCTCTATTGGCCTCTTGTCAGTTAACTTAGTATGATTGCGTAGAGCTACGTCACACGTAGGCTCACTATTGGCCGACGCTGGTCATGTGGGTGATGCGTGTGACGGACAACAACAGAAGCTTACGCTATTATACTAGTGAACTGACTCGAGGCCCAGAGAGAAGGAAATGAATAGTTGAAATAAAGTCGTTATTTTGTTGTTTTTTGCACACAACAAGTACTCTCATCGTTTGATAAACTTAATATTGAGCCACTGTAGTCACTTGGACTATTTTAACGATGTCTTTAATTACTTTTCGGGGATGGCAAGTTTCAATCCCTGAAGAAGCCTATGGACTAGTATGCTCTCAGATTTCATCAAAAATATCTTAATTCGTGTTCCGAAGATGAACGAAGGTCTTACGGGGTTGGAACAACATGAGGGTGAGTAAATACTGACAGAAGTTTTGGGTGAACAGGGCTCCAGACTAACTTTTCCACTAGTTGCACTGGTGCTACCAACTTTCTCAGTTGGTCGCACCAGCATATGATTTGGTCTCATTTTTTTTTTTTTTTTTTTTTTTGCTACATGCCATGGGATTAATCAGTGCATGCTGATGAATAGTGGTTTTAATGGACCAACGCTAGCAAAGGCTTTCTGGGTTGCAGCAGAAATACCTGTAATATATTAATTATCATTGCCAAATTTCAGGATTTTCATGGATTTTGGACAGTAATTTTAATCTGTAATTTTAAGCATTTTACATTTGAATTATATACAATCTATCTATTTACATTTGAATCATATTCTATCTATCTATCTATCTATCTATCTATCTATCTATCTATCTATCTATCTATCTATCTATCTATCTATCTATCTATCTATCTATCTATCTATCTGTCTATTATCATCTTTCTATCTTTTAAAAATCATTAAACATTCAAATTCAATTCAATTCAAATTTATTTGAAATGTATGCATTACATTTTAAAAGATCAGAGTATTATAATAAACTGATACAGATTTTTCGTTATCAAAGTTTATAGTTGTAACAAAAAGCAGAAATCTCACACTCCTTACATTCTGCATTTTATAATAATTTCCTTTTCCTCTGTCGAGCGATCATGAGAGTAATCGCTCGACAGAGGAAAATATAACCGCTGAAAAGACGTAGGAGGAAGGGGCTCTGTGTTTCGTGAGACCAATTTTATCATTTTTATATGCCTTCATTCGTGAATTCGTAATTGGCGCGTTTCACCATCAGTGTGCAATGCACGTGGCGTCTACGTTCGTCAATAAATAAACTGCACGTGTCTTGTGGAATAACATTGTAGACGGAACTTCTCTCCATTAATGTCTATGGCGAGTCACGCAGGCACTGGGCTACTCCGCAGCCGAGACGACCCCGGGATAAAATAGTCTGAATATAAACACTTATTATAGGCGTACCGTAGTGATTCAGAATAAGTCAAAAACACGGTTTGGAAAATGGATTAATGATGTAGCCTACTCGTTCATTTTGAACATAAGTTACGGACTGCAGCAGCGGATACAACGGCGTTCTGTTGCTCAAGCGTCCACTCGCACAAATGCGACCACATAACATTTTAACTCGCACATTCTCAAAAAATGGTTGCAGTCTGGAACCCTGGTGAACTAACCCTTTAACATCTACTCTGGGGAACACAGCGGTTTTACATGTCCAGCTGCTCACCAGTGGGACATTGTGTCCAATTTGGTTGAAACACTTATGTCAACACTTTTGACATAAATTTTCATTTTTACACTAGTCACATATCGGTTAAAAATATCGGATATCGGTCTACTTGATCTGTAAAAATCGGTATCTGTCCTGAAAAACGAATATCGGTCGACCCCTAACTACAATGGCACGCAAGGTTTTTATTTTATTTTTTATCCAACGTTATCGTTAGATGCGGAGCAGACGGAGCACAAGAGAACAACTGAGTCTGAAGTAGCTGGTCGCTTAAAAGATCTTGCTCGCCCCTCAATCATCCAGTTTCAAAACGGTTTTCACAGAATGAATTTGGACTTTTTTACACTCATATTTTGAATCTGTAAAAAAGCACCAATGCTAAAGTTTTTAATTTTTCAGAATCATTTAACAACATGTATTATTTACTTCAATGAGCTCATTGTTTCTGTCTTAACTTTAAGGGTGGGTATGTGATTCTCTTTTTTGTCCATTTTTTCAAAATAACTTGAAATCCTATTCCTAACCCACTTACAGCCACTGAGTTAGAAGCACTGAAATGAAAATTAAGCAATTTAATCATCTATGGAACGGGCAGGACTCGAAAAACTCCAGCCAATCATTTCCAAGACCACCTAGAATCATTGGACAGTAAGTTCGTCAATCAAACACTCGTACCATACCCCCCTCCCCCCAGCACACATGACCCCCTTCGTGCGCATACTCAAAGCTTGTGATGCATGCGCATCTCGTCAGTAAAGCCGGTTACATGATTAGTAGTAAATCGCGCATCTGAGTTTTCGCTCGTGCATGATTGCGCATCCATGTTCTTCGAATGGGTGGAGTCAGGGCCAGGTTTGGAGAAAAGAAGGTAGGACCATTTGAATTGTATATTTTCAAAATCTGCCGGTCATTTTCCAAATCACATACCCCACCTTTAATGCATTGTTTGACAATGAAACTAGGGCTGCAACAACTAATCGATAAAATCGATAATAATCGATTATGAAAATTGTTGTCAACAAATGTCCTTATAGATTAGTTGGTCTGCTTATGTCACAGTGAGCGTTTACTAATGACGTCACTTTCATGACAACAAAGTCACACGCGAAATGGCAGAGAGTACCTACAGATCAATCCACGGCAGAAAAAAATGTGCGCCCCAAGCCGGGGCTGTTTACACCTGGCCACTTCATGTGTTTTCTCAGATTGGATAGCTATCTGATTTATCAAAATGATTCCATTTACACCTGGTCACATAAATGTGTTTTCGATCTTCAATTCCCGCGCTTTATGCAGATTTAATGGAGTTCACGTCGTCGAAAGCAACAGATGAGCTGCATTTTATTGATCATCAGTTAAAATCAAAATCAAAGACTGCTATAAGAGACTGGACAGCACTGGAAAGATCATTTCATTTATTTACTTTTAATGATGATGATGATTGTGTGTTAAGCGTCTGCGACTTACTTTCACTTTGATTTGCGATAGTTTGCTCGTTGGGTTGATGAATATGCTCAGCTGCGTTGATGCGTGTTGCAGTAGCGCTGTCATATCTGGCTATAACATTACATATAGCCTCTCTTACATACACGCTCTCACATGTTTATTTTTTAGCATTTTTGGGAGGAGTAAAATTTACACATGTGGTTTCAACAACCAGATGCATTTACACGTTTCCAGTTTCGTCTGGAATGAGTCTAAGATCTCCTCCTGAAGTGATTCAAGCGATCGGGTTCAAATCCGTCTCGAATGCGATTCGAAGCGCATTTACACCTAGTCTTTTCACGATCAGATAGCCATCCGATTTGGATTTGGACATTGGACTTTTGATTTGAGCGCGGTGATTTCTCCAACCGGGGGGGGGGTGGGGGGGGGGTGGGGGGATGGGGAGGTGGGGTGTGGGGAGTAGGTTTGGGGGATTGTACGGACTTTTGACTTGAGCTCGGCGTCTTCTAAGGGCCCCCCCCCCCCCACTGCCTCGGGCCCTGGGTACTCGGTACCCTTTTTTCCCCCGCTACCACGCCCCTGAGTAGGGCACTACCTACTTTTTTTATATTTAACATCAGAAATATATAGAGATTCCTTAGGAAAAAGTTCTCTGCACGCAACCTTGCAGTTTTTGAGAAAAATTATGCTAAAGGTGCCCATTTTGAAAAAAAAGGGAAAACAGGGAATTTTTCACTTTCAAACCTGTTTATCATATAAACCCAAAAATGCCGAATTACCACTCGAAGTACAAAATAAACCAGTTTGAAACGTGTGATAGACCTGAAGTTGCTATCTAGGCACAGTAAACATGATAAGATTATCAAGAAAACTTCTACTGTAGCATTAACATCCCAATTACTTCTCATTATGTTGTTCCAATTCAAAGGTCATATTTGAGGTAAAATCTGAATAACAGATAGAATTAAGCCAAAATATAATATAGAAAAAAAACACTTTTCAAAATAACACATTTAATAGTGATTTGTCAATTTGCATACACCAGCAGCAACTGCACTAAATGTACACTTTGAAAAATATTATATGCTATCTACTTAAAAAAATTATGTTAACAATATTACACGTATTATATTTGAGTAGATTTTAAGGTTTGTTTTTTAGTGAAATCTACCCTAAATTTCCTAAATTATTTAGTCTATGGCACATGATGAATTTAATATTATTAGTGGAATTAGCTTTTTTAATTTAAGTTCTCACAAATAAATCAAGCAGAATTTACTATTCCTATGTTCTACTATGTAGAACAATATTAAAAGTTCATCAATCAATGCAGTTTTTTTCAGCAGAATTTGGTCATAATGCATTGTCTCAATCTAAGTCATGAATTTGTTTATAAAGTGTTATAATTTCGGGGAAAACTTGCAAACATCCAGTTCCAAAGGCCTCAAAAGTGTGCAGTTCTTTCGGGTAGGTGAGGTTTAGTGCATACGTGAGTCCAAGAAGAACAGCACAGGCTCTTGCCAGATTTTCCAAGCCATGCCATGACTTGCATCCCCTCCAAGATGATGCTGAAATCCTCCTGATAATCCCTCTTGCAGATGGCAATTTTCATTATGTGCTGCAGGATATCTCCATTGTCACACTGTAAAACAAACATTAAAGAAGTATTTTTTGTCTTGTCTATCTCATTAAAAGTCTGTCCATAATTATAAAGTTGATTTGTGTACGGTTGTAAAAATTTCTTATAACAGCTTAAAATGCTAAGACAACTACAAGTAAACCATTATAGTTTATTTTCTTTGTAATCACTGAAACATCAAAATATTATTTTTCAGAGGACCACAAAGACAAAGACTTTCACAATAACATAAGTAAAGTTTCACCAATGACAGAGGTTGTATATTTTCACATTAGCTTTATATACAATTGGGAAAAAGATTACTGTTTAAGTTGCATTTCTATTTTTATAAATAAAAACAATGTACAAATACATTTCTCAAAACACCATAAATATATATAATAATTCTAGTCACTTACATTGTACTCTTGGATGAGGTCATCCTCTTTTTCACACAGATAACAGATCAAGCCACAGAGGACAACGTCTCTCATCATGTCGATGTTTTTTATCGAGATTCTGATGTGACAAAAGTTTGTACAGTCATGGTCAGAATTAATGGCACCCCTGGTAAATCTAATCAAAACTGGCTGTATAAAATAAATATGCATCCTTTATCCTTTTGATCTTTCATTCCAAAAATTGCCAAAAATCTAACCTTTCATTGAAGTAAGAGAATTGAAAGTGGGGGGGGGATATCACATTATGAAATAAATGTTTTTCTCCAAAACACGTTGGCCACAATTATTGGTACCCCTAGAATTTTTTACGAGTAAAATATCTCTGAAGTATATTCCCATTAATGTTTACCTTTTTTTAGCACACCAGGGTGACTAGGAACATGAAACTGTCTAGCTATGACTTCGTGTTTCACAGGAGTTTAAATATGAGGAAACACAAAGGCCAAATTCCCTTATTCATCCATCACAATGAGTAAAACCAAAGAATATAGTTCTGATGTGCATCAAAAGATTGTTGAGCATCACAAAATAGAAAGTGGCTGTAAGAAAATAGCTAAAGAATTGAAAATCCCCATTTTGACCATCAGGGCAATAACTAAGAAGTTACAATCAACTAAAAATGTTATGAATCTACCAGGAAGAGGACGTGTGTCTAAATTGCCTTAATGCACGGTGAGGAGGAGAGTTTGAATGGACAGAGACTCTTCAAGGATCACAGATGGAGACTTGCAGAGATTACTTGAGTCTTGGGGTCAGAAAGCCTATTTAAAAAAAATCAAACAACCCTTAGATCACCACATGTTGTTTGGGAGGGTTTCAAGAAAAATCCTCCTCGCTCGTCCAAAAACAAACTCCAGCATATTCAGTTGTCAGAATGACTGGAACTTTAAACGGCACAGGGTTCTGTGGTCAGATGAAACTAAGAAAAGAGCTTTTGGGCAGCAAACACGCAAGATAAAAAGGATAAAAAGTACCCCATGTGTGCAATTTAATGTACCGTTGGATCTTTAATGTTGTGGGTATATTTTTCTGCTGGAGGTCCTGGACTTCTTGTTCAGATACATGGCATCGTGGATTCTATCAAATATCAACAGATAAAAAATCAAAACCTGACGGCTTCTGCTAGAAATCTTATAATGGGCCATGTTTGGATCTTCCATCTGGACAATGATCCAAAACAAATATCAAAATCAACACAAAAATGTGTTACAGAGCACAAAATGAAGCTTCTGCCATGACCGTCCCAGTTCCCTGACCTGATGAGTGTGTGAACTGAAGAGGAGAAGCACCAACATGGATCTGGGAATCTACAGGATCTGGAGAGATTCTGTATGGAGGAATGGTCTCTGATCTCCTGTCAGGTGTTCTCCAAACTCATCAGACATTATAGGAGAAAACTCAGGGCTGTTATCTTAAAAAAAGGAGATTGCAAAAAGTATTTAATAAAAGGGTTCCAATAATTGTGGCCAACCTGTTTTGGAGAAAAACATTTATTTCATAATGTGATTTCCCCTCCACTTTCAATTCTTTTACTTCAATGAAAGGTTAGATTTTTGGCAATTTTTTGAATGAAATATCAAAAGGATAAATGATGCAGATTTATTTTTTACAGCCAGTTTTGATCATATTTGCAGGGCTGCCATTCATGGGGCAGTCATGGCCTAAGTGGGGCAGTCATGGCCTAATGGTAACAGTGTTGAACTGGTGACCCAAAGGTTGCTGGTTCGATTCCAGTACTGGCAGGAATATGACTGAGGTGTCCTTGAGCAAGGCACATAACCCCCAATCGCTCCCTGGGCGCCACTCAAGGCTGCCCGCTGCTCCGGGTGTGTGTATCCACGTTTGCAGTGTGTGTGTTCACTACTCACTACTCTGCTCCTAATGTGTGTGCACTTACTTGGATGGGTTAAATGCAGAGGTCAAAATCCAAGTATGGGTTACCATACTTGGCCATCACGTATCACTTTCACTTTCACTTTCATTCTGACTTTCATTCATCACACAAAAATAATGAAAAAATATTCATATGTTATGAAAGTAACTTACCTGCAGCATGCGATCAATAGCTAGCTCGGAGTGTCCGACGTTTTGAGCCATTCCTTCGCACATTGCTTGATTTTTTCCCATCAGAGTCAGTTAAGGGCTGCGGACCTTTCCCACCATCTTTTCCGACATGAAGAATACACTTTACGAGTGTTAATCAAGCTTGATCGCCGCTATCAGATGAAGATGCGCTGCTTACGTCCTCCTCCATGTTTACATGTGCGTAGGGATATTGGTTTGATTTTGGCTCTGACCTACTTACATTTTCGATGCTGATTGGTTGAAAATCTAGCTAACAGTTTTATATGTCTCAATACGCAGTCAATATAGTGCGCCAATAAATTACACTTTTCTCATTAACTGCAGGATAATGCGTGGAGAACTTTTTGCTTGGATAACTTTTATTAACGTTGAACATATTGAGCAAAACAAAATGTAGTACCCCTTTTGCCGGAACGAAACTGAACGATACAGCTCACGTACAGCGGCCTAATAGATCTATTTTGTCTCGAGCATCAGGTTGCGCAATCAGTTCGCTCGCAACATAAGTGATGGATTAAAATAGAAACCGCAGAAATAGTTAAATTAAAACGGTGTTTACAAAGTGAAGCACTAAATATAAAGGCAGTTAATAACAGCAGCAGTAAAAGATTGTTTTTTAGTCACTGTAGTCAGTGGTTTTCAGCGAATGCTTGTGCACTAATGCATCATTTTTCCTGTCCTTTTAATCAAGCCTGTTAGCTTGCTGCGTACCTGCATTCCGTTCTCTTTTTATAGCATTTGTCTACTATTAAGTTTTATTTGGGTCCCACTTTATATTAAGTGGCTTTAAGTACTATGTATTTACATTGAAATTAATAATTTGATACAATGGACTTATTTTGTACATACATGTTATTACATTGTACTTATATTTTGAAAATACCTGCATGTAATTACACCTGTAATTAATTTATGTAATTAAATTTGTAATTACAGTTGACCCAACCCTTACATCTTAACCTACCCTTAAACCGACCCATACCATACCATACCACACCTGACCCAAACCTTACCAGTATCACACCTCAATAGCAGCAAAAGTGTTTTACAATACAACCTGAACACAATAAGTACATTGTACTTATTTTTCGATGTAAGTACATAGTACTTAAAGCCACTTAATATAAAGTGGGACCTAAATTATCAATATATTTAGGTTTAAAATGTAAAAAATAAAGATTATATTAGTAAAACTCAATGTGTGGCTTTTGCTCTTTTTTAAAGTACACTTTTACACATAAATACCCTGATTTAAGGTTTTATTTAGTTACGATAAACAAAAAATCAAATAAATTCTAAAAACTTTTTATCCGATTAATCGAAAAAATTATCGCCTGATTAATCGATTATCAAAATAGCCTAATCGTTAGTTGCAGCCCTAAATGAAACTGAATTAAAATTAATTGAAATGCTTTACAGTCACCTCTTAAATTGTAATTTAGACGAATGCTCTTTCTGTAAAGCTGCTTTGAAACGATATGTATTGTGAAAAATGCTATACAAATAAATGTGAATTGAATTAAATATAGGGTACTGGGGTGCGGGATATATGCCTCACGCTCAGCACACATGAAGCTTGCCGCAAAGCACTGGCAAAAGTAGCCTAATGATTATGGATGTGTCGGGAAACGATAGCAAGGAGATATTTAAATTGTTTATTAATGAACAAGTGTTTACTAAACGTGTTGGCTGCAAAGATGATTGTTGCGATGCTGACTCGTCATTCCTGCAGTAGTGAACGCACGCGTGCCTATATAATCAAACTATTTATTTCTAATTGTTTCGTTTAAAAGTAGACATATTTTGACCATATATAGGACTGTTTTTCATGTCTGTGAGGCAAGTATCCTATACGCTGAGTTTCGGTTCATTTGTGAGGCGCTCCAGTTCTTGCAGTCGAAGACGGATAAACTTTGTACTCTCAAGTGTATTCTGTGCACTTTTAACTGCTTTACCAGATTTTTATACTAAACGAAATTCACTTTAAAGAAAGGATTTCTACAAAACAAAACTTAATAAATGGTCAAAATCATGTCTGACACATTCCAAATGATATATTGGGCATCTTATGATCCTATCTGACTCATCTCATGCGGTTCCCTTTTCATATAATCAACATAGATGAAATAAATAAACAGCATTGTATTATGAAACATAAATATAAAACGTATGTTTTAGTTTTTGTTTAACTTATATTTAAGCGTCACACCGCTCCTCTTTGCTCACATGCTCTGGTGTGTGGCCTATACATGCATGTGTGCGTGCATGTGATGGAGGGGTGCGATTTTCGGATAATAATCATATAATACCCAGCGATCTTCGAATATTTTTTGCTTGAAATGCCCATCCTAGTCTGAGCAATGAGCAAGCGAACTATTGACTCGTTCTTCCGACCGGCGGCTAGTGTCCCAGTGCCAGTTTACTGTCACAACCGGATGGTGATTCAGAGGTTTGTGTGGCGAAAAAGGCCCGAACTCACCATTTTAGGGAAGACTGACTGCGAGAATTCAACTTGTTGAGGTAACGTAACGTTACTTTTAGGAGACAAACTCCATGAACTGTGAATGTTGCAGTCGCTACCCCAAAACTGCGTGGAACACTAGGTTTGCGCGAGCGGTATTGTTTGTAACTGAAATGACCGAAAGGTTACGAAGCACTTTGTTACTTAGCACTTTTTTATTCGTGAATGTATATTTTTTTCCTATTTGTACTGAGATGACAGCGATGGTGCTGTCGGTTTACCTTGTTGTTGCATCTTCAAAAGTGCACAATAAAATGTGACACTGAATTTAAAACAGCACATTGTAATTTCTGCATCTATTATCAAAGATTTTCATTAGTAATACAGTGGAAATTAGTAGAAATTTGAATATTTGATCAGCATGTTGATTTACGTTGTGTCCCCTTATATTTTCTGGTTGTGCCCCTAAAATTTTCAGTTGGGGGCCACTGTGCTGTTTTTCCATTACAAATAATGCTTTGTGTAGAAAGTAACTTTAGAATTAAACAAAAGAATCAGGTGATTCTGATAATAAATGTTTTGTCTTTGAACTTTCATTATACAAATCAAATTACACTCCAGAATTTTGTCAAAATTCTCCAAATTTTAGGGCTGTGCCGGTAAACTTGACAACTGCACCACCGCGGTTGTAAAGCGCCACTGCGGTGGTTGAGTAGCACCGGCGGTGGTCTCCCAAAACAAATTTTTTATATGGGAATGCTGTTTTACATGAATATTGTGACACGAGTGAAGCACAAAGGTTTTTTACAAAAGAAATAATAGGTTATCAATCAAATTTTACATCGCAGCCATGGAAATATCTGGATTCATGACGAATGAGAGAGTTGTGTGTGAGCCCATAAATTTAAGCTTTGCCGGCCTTGAATTCTGGTTTGCGATCTGGTCACTCGATTATAAGCAAATTTTACAATATTCAACAATTCAAAAAGAAAAGTAACCGACTAGCCTACTCTGCTTATTCCGTGTGTGTGATGATGTGTGCGTTTCTCTAGGCGCGTTCACTGCGAAGATGACGAGTCAGCATTGTCAACTTCATCCTTGGAGACCGACACTGACACAGCAAACACTAGTTTTCCTTGCTTCCTTGATTATAATAGTTTCTTCCTTTTAAAAAGGACTATTATTTTCGTATTCTTTACTGTGGTAAAGTAGAAAAACGCTGTAGGACACATTTTTACGTGCATGTCAAATTCTGTTTAACACAGTTTGTGCTTGTTATTAGACATGGTAAGGCGCATCAAGTTTATTTGTAAAACGCGTTTCACACGTGCGGGTGATTTTAGTTTTGCTTTCTCCGGCAGGCAATATCAAACATAGCCTTTCCCTTATGGAAGATAAAATTCGCTCTTCATACAACAGGTCAGAAACATGAAGATATCGGCAAAGAGATCAATGGTCTCTTTCCTTCTCGTGTCCCACATCCCTCTCAAAGCGCAAAGCGCAATCTTTGTGTGGAAATATTAAATGAATTTCTTTTTTAACTTTATTATATTAGCCTATTTAAGTTAGCAATATTTATTTCAATGCTTTACAGGCTTGAGTGTGTTGTGTCTTTGACGGAATAGCCCAAATAAACACTTTGTTCAAATAAACACTACATTTTTTTTTAAACAACCTGACACCGTCACAGATTTGTTTGTTTTGCCACCGACCAAATTGTTTGTCTTGTAACGTTAAATATAGCAGATTTCACCTAGCAACACAAATTAACCACATTAATTGACAGAAGACAGACAATAATGGTGAATCCCATTTCTCTCTCTTACCCCTTCCCCAACCCCTCCGTCTTACCCCTAGCCCTTGTCCCTCGAAACCGAGTGGTAAGCGCTACAGGTGAAAACATACAGGTCCTTCTCAAAAATTTAGCATATTGTGATAAAGTTAATTATTTTCCATAATGTAATGATAAAAATTAAACTTTCATATATTTTAGATTCATTGCACACCAACTGAAATATTTCAGGTCTTTTATTGTTTTAATACTGATGATTTTGGCATACAGCTCATGAAAACCCAAAATTCCTATCTCAAAAAATTAGCATATTTCATCCGACCAATAAAATACGTGGTTTTTTAATACAAAAAAAGTCAACCTTCAAATAATTATGTTCATTTATGCACTCAATACTTGGTCGGGAATCCTTTTGCAGAAATGACTGCTCCAATGCGGCGTAACATGGAGGCAATCAGCCTGTGGCACTGCTGAGGTGTTATGGAGGCCCAGGATGCTTCGATAGCGGCCTTAAGCTCATCCAGAGTGTTGGGTCTTGCGTCTCTCAACTTTCTCTTCACAATATACCACAGATTCTCTATGGGGTTCAGGTCAGGAGAGTTGGCAGGCCAATTGAGCACAGTAATAACATGGTCAGTAAACCATTTACCAGTGGTTTTGGCACTGTGAGCAGGTGCCAGGTCGTGGTGAAAAATGAAATCAGATGGAAGCATAAAGTGCTCCAAAATCTCCTGATAGCTAGCTGCATTGACCCTGCCCTTGATA
The DNA here is from genome assembly GCF_051911475.1 of Siphateles boraxobius. Lineage (NCBI taxonomy): Eukaryota > Metazoa > Chordata > Actinopteri > Cypriniformes > Leuciscidae > Siphateles > Siphateles boraxobius. The sequence continues at coordinate 40,147,361 of NW_027509186.1, read as the reverse complement.
AAACACAGTGGACCAACACCAGCAGCTGACATGACACCCCAGACCATCACTGACTGTGGGTACTTGACACTGGACTTCAGGCATTTTGGCATTTCCTTCTCCCTAGTCTTCCTCCAGACTCTGGCACCTTGATTTCTTAATGACATGCAAAATTTGCTTTCATCCGAAAAAAGTACTTTGGACCACTGAGCAACAGTCCAGTGCTGCTTCTCTGTAGCCCAGGTCAGGCGCTTCTACCGCTGTTTCTGGTTCAAAAGTGGCTTGACCTGGGGAATGCGGCACCTGTAGCCCATTTCCTGCACACGCCTGTGCACGGTGGCTCTGGATGTTTCTACTCCAGACTCAGTCCACTGCTTCCGCAGGTCCCCCAAGGTCTGGAATCGGTCCTTCTCCACAATCTTCCTCAGGGTCCGGTCACCTCTTCTCGTTGTGCAGCGTTTTTTGCCACACTTGATTAATGAAACAGGCTGGGAGATTTTAAAAGCCTCAGGAATCTTTTGCAGGTGTTTAGAGTTAATTAGTTGATTCAGATGATTAGGTTAATAGCTCATTTAGAGACCCTTTTCATGATATGCTAATTTTTTGAGATAGGAATTTTGGGTTTTCATGAGCTGTATGCCAAAATCATCAGTATTAAAACAATAAAAGACCTGAAATATTTCAGTTGGTGTGCAATGAATCTAAAATATATGAAAGTTTAATTTTTATCATTACATTATGGAAAATAATGAACTTTATCACAATTTTTTTTGAGAAGGACCTGTATATATATATATATATATATATATATATATAATATTATATATATACATATACATACAGTAGTCAACATTTGAAGTGGATCAAAACCTTTCATCAAAGTTATTATACATGCATTTTGAACAAATGCATCTTATGACAACTTTGATTAACTTTTTTGATCCACTTTAAATGTTGACTACTGTACATGCATACACAAACATATACAATTATAATAAATTTGCTTTTAAGAATCAAGCTAATTTATTTCACAAAAATGGTTCACACACAAATAGCATACACATGAATAATAAGAATATGATTAATACTGATGAATAAACAGTTTAAATGGCCCAGACTACACTGTTAAAAAAAACTTGCTGCCTTAAATTTAAGTACAATCAACCAGTCAATTCAACTTAAATTACATTAAACTGATTTAAAGGGGCTATGTGTAGTTTTTTAGGTATTGTATTATCTAAAATCAATATTTTTGTTCATAAATATGTCCTCAATGGTGTACCAATACCTCTGCCAATTGTCTGACTTATCCTCGTAAACGAAGAATTTATTATCTTTATAAACATGTGACGGGTAGGTCCACGGAGGCTTCCATGTTGTTCCGCCATCTTGAAAAACTATAATAGCAGAGAGGGTCAAAAAGTACTAGGCCAACGCATTTCCACAAGGCGTTTTCGTTCAGAGCCAGCGTCACGTCACTGAGAGCAGCAAAAACGGAGGAGCAGAACAGTGAGAGGCGCTTCACTGCCCCAGCAAGTTTAAAAGGCTGCATTGCACTGTTATTATTCATACTGTAACATTCATTTGTTCATCGTGTCAAGTTGCAGTTTGTTTGAAATAACAAACCTGTTCCCCCGAAGGAAAACTCGACGAAGTGCTATTAGAAGACATCCTGTCATAGCTTTTTGGTACATAACAGCTACCGTAGATGCAACACGCATTTGAAAAAGCGAGGCGCTGGAGAGCACAATTTGTTTGAATGCAAAATACAATTTCACCGCTAGATGGGAGAAATTCCTACACAATGTCCCTTTAAAAAAAATTGTTGAATCTTGTATAACTTTAAAGTAACTTATTTTGAGTTGATGTAAAAACCTTTGTTGTCATGATTTGACTGTCCATTTTTTACAGTGTAGCTTTTGTTAATACAAAAAAGTATATATATAAAAAAAATTATATATATTACTTGAAGTTTTCTTTGTATAATTTACTTGGAGTTAGCTTTAAAGCAAGCCACTCCTCCTTCTATGTTCATACAAGTATATGTTTTTTTAGCTAAAGGGATTCATTTTTTTGTATTTAATAATTTAGGGAAACGACCCAGTCTCTATGTGATGGGATTTATCTGACCTCAGTGACGTGAGACAGAAGACGGTTGGTTAAGCCAGTTTGTCTGCTTCCAGACCTGAGCCCCAAATCCCAAGTCAGGTCTGCCCCAAAAACGTTTCCAAATGTCTCTAACCCAGAATAAAACCTGCGCCAGAACAGGTTAGCCGTGTAGCGTAAGTTGGCATGGTGATGAACACAACTAATAACAATCCACTTTCTTGAGCCCAAAAAAGCCAGATTTGCTCAAACTTGTTATCAAATGAAACCGGCTTTGTGCAACAGGCCACAGGACGTTTTTTCACATTTTTTTATATATTAACATATAACTGATTATTGTTGTTTTTCTACATTTGTTTCCAGTCTCTATTAATTTTGGTGTTTCTTTGAGTAAGCGTTAAATCAACATATAAAACACAATTCTTGTGGCATTCATAGCAACACTAGTTTATTAATTAACTACACAAATTACCTAATGTGAAGGTAACACTTTACAATAACAGGACATGAATAATCATGTACTCTTTGGGTGCTCGAGCACCTGCCCTTTTGCCCCTTGGTGCCCAAAGTGCCCTTTTGTCAAGGCAAAATTTCCTCTCATTTTTTTGTAATTAAAGGCCCTTTTGTGGATGCCTGCCCAATCCAACTATTAGTAAAATTAATGAATAATAATTTAGCCGTAAATAAAATGACCCACATGATGACCTGTCACCTGACGAACTCATCCGGGACGATTCCTCACGCTGCACGAGCATTTTTTAATTTCGCGCGGCTACGCGCACTACCAGAGGATTTCTTCAACTCTGCGGCTGCTGGTAAGTGGTGTTTTATTCTCAGCGAAGTGATTTTGATGTTTGTTTACTTATTATTATTATTTTACAAGAACGACGTGAAGAGCATGCTGAGATGTTGATTATATTGCTGTGTGTAGGCTGTAGAAGTAACGTTAGCTTGCAGTTTGAGGGAGTAAAGTTTCACGGGCGTCGAGGGGTCTGGTCTTTTTATGTTATTTGACTAAAAACTATTATTTTACTTTAAACTATTATTATTATTATTATTACAGTATTTATTTAAAAACGTATAGTGCCATAAAAATTATCATCACAAATCTGGTAAGAGTTTAGGCTTATTATCGCTTACCAATATCTTATGTTTTGTGTGCAGAACCCTCTGTGAACATCTCCCCTAGTACTATTATATAGGCTACTATTATTATATTATAGCAGCCTGGGCAGAATCTGCAGCTTTACAGCAGGTCAGTGAGCTAGTGAAGGTTCCAAACACTGTCAGCAGTCTTTACATCTTGTCATGGTTACATAAAAATGATTTAATCAGCTAATATATCTCTATATGTTTGTTTTAATGTCTCAGATCAGCTCCAGCAGTATCAGCAGCAGCAGCAGCAGCAGTAACAACCACAGCAAAGACAGCAAACTCACTTAAGGACTTTAGTAAGAATGTACCAGAACAGGTATCACATTAATGTTAAAAATCTTGTAAAGTATTAATTGCTGTTTCTGTTTGCTTTGTTTTTATTTTCATTGTATAAATGTAACTCTTGTATTTGTGTAAATCAGTTTATGCCATGAAAATAGCCATAGATGCTGATATGGCATTAAATAAAACTATACTGTACGAAACATGGGCCACGTTGATTTTGTCCTACACAGTTTACTATAACAGCTGTTCTTTATTATTCTGTATAACAGAGAAGAAAAAGCCATCAGGTTGGGACAACTTAAGATACTTCAGTTTCTAATCCCAGAGTTATTAATAGGTGCACACTGCACATTAATTATTTTTTTAATCTTTTAAACGTAAAATTTGTCTTTTCTGTTCTGTTTCTTTTTCAAAACTGCATCAATGCATTTGCTACTGTATCGATACAGAATCATCCGTATTGATATATTACTGTATTGATATTTTGAGCACAGCCCTATTTAAAGCCTTGTTCCGCATGTGCTCCCTTTTATACTTTGAGCACCTGCCCCTCCAGAGGTCTCTGCACGGCCCTGCTCTCCATCCCGACATAAGACATGATGATACTGTTCATCAGTTCTCTGACTCTTTGAAAAGCCACACAACATCATTCAACTGGGCTGAATACTTGTTGTAGTACATGTGTATTTGATAGTAAGTTTATGATAAACCATGAGCTGAAATTGGTAAGTAGTTAACAGTGAATTAATTATGATGTGCCCCCTCAAGTAAAGTCATGACACAGTCATGCATTAACAAGTCATTACTCTATATTAGTGTATGGCTAGTTAATTATTTAATTATGATGTGCCTCCTCAAGTAAAGTCATGACACAATGATGCACTTACTCTTATTGTATATGTTTATTCATATTTTAGTTTATGATGTGTCATCCTTATTCTTTTACACCCATGGTACCAAAAACAAAGATACAAATTGTGTAGTTCTTTTATTTTTATACAATTAAACATATATGGACTTAAAAGAAAGCACAAAAATACCTGTAAAGACACACATAAGGCACATTTACATGCAAAATAGGGCATAAGCTAATGCTAATCGAAGTATATATACATTTAAACAACTAAAAATACAGTTAATTACTGTACGTAACCACCTGAAAACTCCCAAATACAACATACATACAAACATGTCTTTAATTATTAATTCTGTCTACCAAAGCAGTCAATATTTATGAGATTAAAAGGCCAACATTACCATAGGAACACAACTAATGAGCCGAGCGAGCACCGAGGGCGCCACTAAACAAACCCTACATACTGTAGTTTTGGGAAGAAAAGTAGCTATTACTAAACATTGGCCTACATTAACTATAAAAATCAGAAAACGGTTTAGTTATTAGTCTATTTTCCACAGTTTAAATTATGGCAGTATTTAATTATATGTTTAATTCAAATTTAGATTACTTCTTATTTATTCTTGTGGAGCATGATTGATTTAGTTTACCCCTAAACGTTAATTAATGCATGAACTATCAAAAATGTAAGAACATGTTTACGGCTACTGTTATTCATGCATGAATCATTATGACTCCTGTGATAGTTAAGGATCGCTCTCCAGTGATTCATGATTAGTTCATGTCTTCAATAATCATGAGTAGGGTTGTAACAGTAAGAGATTTTCACGGTATGATAATAGTCTCGAAAATATCACGGTTTCACAGAATACAGTACTAAACAATCATTATTATTATAATCATCAGCTACCATGACCCTTAAATTAATCAAAACATAGGGTTTTTTGGTTGAACATATGGTTTATTAAAAGAAACTTTCTTAATGAAAAATAAAAACTTATGGAAGGTCTATTTTGAAAAAAAAAGAAAAAAAAAAAGCTGCACAACTCCCATTTGAACAAACATGTCTAATCAATTGAATTCATAAAAACTAACTTATTTTTATTCTTAATTTATTAATTATTATTTAAGATAATTACAAGATAATAGTCATGCATTTTATTTCCTCAGAAATTCTGGGAAATTAATTTTTTTCTGGATTCTATGATTTAATACAAATATATTACTGAAAATACAATCAGATAAAATTTAACTTTTGTTTGTTTGCAGATCTGCACAACAGATGTTTACTAAATTAAAACGGACAAAAAAACTATTATTTCTTAAAGTTGAAATAAACTTTATTATTGTTGTTGTTATAACTTTAAGTTGGCTACATTCTATTGTACAAAAGTAATATATTAAGCTAAACAACTTTTATTTTGACAGGCTGTACTTAAACTCCTATGAGTTTCAGTCACAGTGTATTTGACATGATTCATTTAAATAAAATTATGAAACGCTCTTTTTGTTCTCTCAGAGAAGCTCTGGATATGTTGATGTGTTCACATCCTCAAATCGAGTGAGACGGCAGGCGCTTTAAACACCATGAGCGTCACACATACTTGAGTATGTACCAGGCGACAGGGCGCTGCTCATTCAGACACACAGAATATAGATTTACAGTATAGCAGTTTTTTTGCACTGTATATTAATAGACACTCATATAGCGATTTGATTTATTGCACAGCTATATTTTAAATTTATTCATCCATCTATCAAATTTTACGTGACATCTGGGTTATATTGTAAATTCCCTTAGCAACATGGAAATAATACAGCCGTAAGTTATACATGGATCTTTATCTGCAGGGAGGGATGGTGTTCGCGAATAATAGAGAACATGTTCGACGTATTTCCTCCTTTTGTAGCCACTCATTGTCCACATTTCTGGATACAACTGGATATCCATCTTCAAGGAAAACCCTCGTTTCGTTTTTCGGATACCCTAAGTATTCCCACACTGCAGATTTTAACTCTTTTTTCGGCGGGGATAGAGATTAGAATTCGCAGCCTCGGTCTCAAATGTTTTCTCCGCTGCACGTGTATAGGTGGAGTATAAGCAGTCAAGTGGAAAGAAGTTGTATATGCGCAAGTGAGATCTTGCTTAAGCAAATGTTCACAATATGATAATCGTACATGTCAAAATCGTGATAAACCGCCATACCGGTATACCGTTACAACCCTAATCATGAGTTCATGTTGAAGTAAGAATTATTTCAGGAATTTGTACATGATTATTCATGCCCTGTTATTGTAAAGTGCTGTGAATCTAACAAAACGTCTCGGTTACTAACATAACCTCGGTTCCCGGGGATGAGGGAACGAGGATTGCGTAAGGCTTAGCTTACGCTATGTGAAACTCCTTTTTTCGAGAATATTGAAGCAATTTTTTTAAAACGCAGTGCAGCTGAACAGCATAGATGAGCGACTGGCTCGGTCATTGGCTGTGCTGCGGCAAATGCATAAGCATATGGCGAGGCGGCTCTGAAGCGTGAACCAATCGGGTAGCTTCGCGCCCTGGCACGTCAGAGCCCGACAGAATGGGTGTTCGGCCATGGCATTCAGGCTTAATCGAATGAAGCGATTCCCTGATCGAAGCACAGTAGCACGGCGGGTCACGCAATACTTGTTCCCTCATCTCAGGGAACCAAGGTTACGTTCCCAGTGTGAGCCGAAGGAAAGCTTGATACTGTGGGAACAGTGCTTATGTGCAGGGGTGCATACTATTTTGTGGGCACATGACCAACATATGTTATGTTTCCAGCGCGAGCTGGGGAAACAGACAGAAAAAAGCTCATTTTGTGCTTTATTTGAGTCGCCGTAAAACCGGCATTTGTTTGCAGGTGTGCTTGTTTTATAACAGACCCATTTATTGCAACATTGGTATTTCCAGCCACCTGAAAAGAGGGGACTGGGAAATCTAATAAAGGCTTTTTGGAGTTTGGTCTGGCCTCAGCGGAACTCGAATTCTCCCTCTTTCTTCCTTTGACTTGGAAGGCTTACAAGGCTGGGGGGGGGGGGGTCCAGCACAATCTTGGGTCGGTGTCCCCATCTCATGACGGACTTCAGCCGCTGGGCGAGGCTGGAGGACCGGAGGCGCTAATATCACCTGCTGAGGAGGCGGCGCCTTCTTGTGGCAGCTTGAAGCAGAGCTGGAAAGATTCGGGGAAAAAATGGCGCATAGCCTGCGAGGCTTTCTGAGCTTCGGTATAGCGCTCCGCAAAGCCTTTGACTGCTGTGCCGAACAGACTGGCAGTGGAGATAGGGGAGTCGAGAAAAGCTGCCCTGTCTGCATCCTTCATGTCAGTCAAGATTAACCATAAGTGCCGTTCAAGCACCGTCATCTTCGCCATGCTTCGTCTGATCGCCTGGGCTGTTGACTTTGTGGCTCGCAGGGCCAAATCCGTGGAGCTGCACAGGTCCTTAAAAGCTTCCGGTTCGGGTCCAGACTCGTCCAATGTGTGGGGGAGTTTGGCTTTCCATCCAGCAGCAGTGGGCAGGCAGAGGTGTGCGGCCACCGCTTCCTCGAGGGGAGGAATCGTCTCGTAACCTTTTTTCTGCAGCGCCGTCGACAGTAGAGAGCGTTGAGGAAAAGGAAGGCTTTAAACGCGCTGAATAAGGTGCTTTCCACGACTTAGTCAGCTCGCTGTGCACTTCTGGGAAGAAGGGGGCAGATCTCTGCTGAGGGGCCCTGGTAAGTACCCAGAGAAGCTCTGTGTCAAGGTTCTCGTGTTGCTTGCGCTGACTTGAGTTGACTATGTGGGGCCGGAAATGGAGCACGCCCTCTCGTTGCATTCAGATACAGCAATGGAAAGGCTGTCATCCTTCTCATCCTCCTCGTCTGATCCACCGAAAGAGACGAGATCGGCCACTTGAAGAGAGGGACGTTGGTCTGCCTGTGTGAATAGGACTGGCGAGGGAGTCTCTTTGGGAGAGAGCGAGGCACGCGTGGACTGGATCGGTATGTGCTCGCTTGCATCTGTCCGCTCTGGCATCCTTGTGCGCGGTTCTTTTTTTTGCGCGGCTCAAGCTAAGGAAGAACAGGAAGCGGGTCGTCATCGGTGAAAACAGACAATCGAGCCTGCAGGGTGGGGAGATCCATCTCGTTACACTCAGGGCAGCCACCCTTGGCGAGAAACAGGAAGCGCAGAGAATGTGACATCTCCGCCGAAGAGAGGGCCTCTACACGAAATGCAGTTAGAACGAGGCATTTAAAACAATGCCTCAGAATTTGCCCTTTTAGAAAAAGGTGTGACACGCCGGCGAACACAAGATTTTGCTTAAAAGGATATAGCGCACCCGATGGCACAGCAGAACAGCGGGCTGAAGGCGACGTGAAGTTGAAGCCGGCATCCACAGATCTGCGAGGCAGGGCTTGTTCCGCTGAAGGCTTTTCGACGGCAGCAAGAAGAGCTTCAATTCCAGAGATCAGCGAAGTGGTGAGTTCGCTGAAGGAGATAAAATCTGAATGCCATGGCCGAATGTGTGCCTATATAGTCATAGGCCATGCCCATTCTGGCTGGCTCGCCATAGGCTTATGCAGTTGCCGCAGCACAGCCAATGACCGTGCTAGTCGCTCATCTATGTGTCTGCTCTGCAGCTGCACTGCATTTTAAAAAATTTGCTTCAATATTCTTAAGAAAAGGAGTTTTCCCATAGAGTAAGCTAAGCCTTACGCAATACGAGAGACCTCTCGAAAGGGAACATTTTCTCACTATGACACAGAACAATGCTTTTTAATATGAGTCCCTAGATTACTTGATTTGGTGAAACTCTTCCCACACTGAGTACAGTAGTACGGCTTTTCTCCAGTATGAACTCGCTCGTGTGATTTTAGAGAATCAGACTGAGCGAAACTCTTCTCACAATATGAGCACTTGTAAGGTTTTTTTCCAGTATGAATTCTTTGGTGCCGTTTCAGATAGGCAGCTGTAGTAAATCTCTTCCCACAATCACAACACACATGATCTTTCACTTCATTGTGCGTTTTCTTGTGCTGTTTAAAACAGAACAGCCGAGAAAAACTCTTTCCACAGAGAGAACACACATAAGGCCTCTCACCTGAATGAACTTTTAAGTGATCTTTTAGATTTGATGATGAAATAAAATCTTTACCACACTGATCACAGTTAAATGGCTTTTCTCCGGAGTGAACATGCAGATGATGACTGAGAGTTGATGAACGAGAAAAGCTCTTTCCACATTTAGTGCATGTATACGGTTTCTCTCCAGTGTGAATTCTCATGTGTGTCTTGAGGTTTCCTTTCTCTGTGAAACTCTTCTCACACTGAGAGCAATCGTACGGCTTCTCTCCAGTGTGAACTCGCTTGTGTGATTTCAGAGATTCAGACCGAGTGAAACTCTTGTCACAATATGAGCACTTGTAAGGTTTTTCTCCAGTATGAATTCTTTGATGCTGTTTCAGACATTCAGCTCTAGTAAAGCTCTTCCCACAGTCACAGCACACATGATCTCTCACTTCATTGTGTGATTTCTGGTGCTGTTTAAAACTGTCCAGTCGTGAAAAACTCTTTCCACAGAGAGAACACACATAAGGCTTCTCATCTGAATGAACTTTCAGGTGATCTTTTAGATTTGATGATGAAATAAAATCTTTACCACACTGATCACAGTTAAATGGTTTTTCTCCAGAGTGAATGTGCAGATGATAACTGAGACCTGATTCACCAGTGAAACTCTTTCCACACTGAGTGCATGTATACGGTTTCTCTCCAGTGTGAATTCTCATGTGTGTGTTAAGGGTTCCTTTCCGTGAGAAACTCTTTCCACACTGAGTGCAGGTGTGCGTCTTTTGGGGTTTTGTTCTCTGAATTGTAAAGTTACGATGTTCCTCCTCCACTTCATTCAGTTCTTGTCTTTGCTCTTTCACTCTCACCTGGTCTAAAATACACAGAAATACAGTTTGAATCAGTTCAAGTGAACCATTATTTAATAGCAGAAAGCAACAGAGATCAAATCTTTCACCTTTTGTTGTCATTCACTTGTTAATGTAGTAAAAATATGTTTGACAACTAGGGCTGTCACGATAACCGCTATATTGCAGTACAACGCTACTGACAAGCCAACCGCAGAGGAATGCAAGTAACCGCAGCAACCACGATATTTGCGTGTTTTCTTTTTTCATAAGGCTATACCCTTCTTGTTTTGAACTTCATTAATGTGTATTGAATGTTAAATAAGTTAATAATGATAACAAGACTGTTTTTATCATGGTGATTTGTACAAAGGCTTCGAGGATTTGCACTTAAGCCTAAATAGACTGAATGGGAGAGATTGACTGAGCGCGTGCAATTACATGCGTCTGTCTTTGAGGTCAAGTCATATATATTCGTGAAAGGGTTGCCATGTCCAAGAAAAGCGAAATATTTGTCGTGTCATCGTTTTAACGTTTAAGGGTATTTACCATGAATGGCATCAGTGTCAGCGCTGGTCAGCATCCACAGCGTGAGGAAGCCACGGCAAACAAAAATCAGCGAGTCATGCATTGAATCAATGCCATTGGTCTCTATTAAGTGATGCTTCAGCAGCTAAATGCATTGCTGGTCAGCTGAGCCTTGAAAAGTGGAGCTCAAAGTTAAAAATAATTAACACCTCATTTCATTACTATCTTTTAATGAATTAGCGTTTTTCAAATGTGTTCGTTGAATGAACGGTTTAATGATTCATTCAAAGACAGTCCATTGCCGTAACAATGCGCTGAGTGACAGCCTTTCAATGCGCAGAGACGCTGTTTAGTTTCGGTTACATTGGTTACTGAAAATGTAGTTGTTTTTGTGCATGCTGACCACATCATAACACTTATTTATATAGCAACAAATAAATATAAATAAATCAAAATAAATAAATAAACGGCGATGATACCGCATACCGCACTATTGAGCCACTCAAAATTACCACAAGGGAAAATCCTTCACCGCGACAGCCCTATTGACAACTGCTAATATAAAAGGTTATGATCATTTGGATGTATTACTCTAGTTTATCATCCATATTAGGGCTGCACAATTATGACAAAAATCATAATTGTCGATTGTAATTGCAAAAATTGTTGACACACACACACACACACACGTACTGTCCTAAGAATATGACTACTGATATATATTTTGGGGTTATGGAGACAACAATTAGTCTACCATGGTGATACACAATACTTTAGAACCGTTAAAGAAACATGGAAACGGCTCCTGATAAATAGAATGAACATCATACTGCATGCAAAACACATGACGTACCAATAACGTGATTTATTGGTATTTGACTTTTATTTAGGCCTACTAATTTACGACGTTGCATGCTCGTAATTCTTTTGCGCTTTAGTGAAGTGATACAGCGTGCATCGGCGCATTTGCTCATGCAATTAAAGAGTGCACGCTACAGGCACAGTATAATGACTGACAGGACACAAAAATTGGTTTTTCTGAGGTGAGAGACTTATTTCGTAACAAATTATGAAAATAAAAATAGAATAATGACACTGACAACATCTCATTTGACTGCATACTGAATCTGACAACATCTCATTTGACTGCATACTGAATCTGGACAAAGTGTTTTTTTGTTTTTCTAATTTAAAACGTTACAATGTTGCATGTAGTTTCTTTCACGCTTTATATAGTGAACCTATAAAGCGCGCTCCGCCGCATTTGCGGGTGTAATTGTGTATAGAGGCTGACAGGACAGGAAAGTCTAAAAAGAGAAGAGACTTTTTATTTTAGCGTAGGCCTACACTAACGTCTCCGGTATTTCCTATTGTGCTAGGTTCTCTGAAGTAATCATGATTCGCCTCTTACAGCGTAACATGCTCTCAACACACCACCCAGAATAATGTAAGTGGTTTTAATAGCCGCTTTGAACGATTACGTAATCGTGCCATTCATAATCGTAATCGCAATTTGAAATTTGATTAATTGTGCAGTCCTAATCCATATACTGCTTATTAAATCACATCTACCAAAGCAGTCAACAATGAAGAATCAAAAATGAACACCAACCTATTTGTTCCTCAGTATCTTCATGTTTTATTCTGGATGGTTCTGGATCACTCATGTCTTCAATCTCCTCTTTAATAAACTCCATCTTTAACAGTCACACAGATTTCAGCTGCTACTCCTGGAGTTTGTCCTTCTCTTGTAGGATGATGGGAATATTCCCAGTATTTATTGGTGAATTGTTGTGGGAGGGGCTTCACTGCAGGTGTGAACTGTGATCACTGTTTTTATCCAATCTGCATTTAAAAAGTACAGGGTCATCATGTTAAACTGAGCTGCTGAAAAGCCTCTTTGTCTCCAAAAGTTCCCTGTTTTCAGCTCATTCGTTATGGTGATGTCTGAGATCTTCTGTAAATTGGCACATTAAGCACATTTTATTAGTGTCAACAGACTGAAACAATCTACAGCATCATCACCTTTAACTTCAGTTCTTGTCTTTGCTCTTTAAGTTGTTAACATTAAGTTGTTAGAATGAGTTCTATAGGATAAATGTGAATTTTCAAGTGAACCCTGATTTAATAACGGAAAACAAGTGAGATCTGCTTATCACATATTATATTTTTGATGTACCAAAGGTTAGTTGCCATCCTCTTGTTAGCCTAATAGTCAAAATGTAAACGACAACTGCTGTACAAGATTATGATCTAAGTGCATTTATATTCCTAGATTAATTGCTTATTTTTCACAGCTCTAATGATTGGCTTCTAAAAATATATTAAGCATTTTAACCAATTTTAACCAAACAACCTAATTTTGAATATGATGTTTTTTGTAAAAGGTAAATATAATTAAACAAGAGCATCTGGTTATTCAGATAATAGGCTAAATGTTTTGTCTTTGAACTTTCATTATACAAATCAAATTACACACCAGTGAATTGTCAAAAATGTCTCGTAAATATTTAGCAGATTTCACCCAGCAACACAAATGAACCACTACTGCAGTTTATTGACAGAGGACAGTAGGGCTGCATGATGTATCGTTTTATCATCGATATCGCAATGTGTGCATCCAAGATAGTCGCATGGCAGGATGTGCGATGTCAAGTATAGGTATCGTAGTTGATCCGCATTCCGCAATTCATGATCAGTAAAGGCCAGCAGCTCCCCGGCCCGTAACGCTTGTGATTCGCGGATTAATAGCAAAGTTTAACCATCATAGAGTATAGAGTGAAAGTTTATCATTTGCATGTGTTTTTAAGTGCTGTCAGTTCAAACATCAAGCGCAAGAAGACTATAACTTGTGCGCTGTTTTATATGTGCGCACACAGAGCCGGGCAGACACAAAGTTCAGTGCTCTTTCTTTCTTACTTACTTTAAATTAGTCCACCCCCCAAGATTTAGGTTATAAACATGAACCTCGTCTGAAAGGCAAAGGGTAGGTATTGCTGTAATTTATAGTAATATTTTCAGAATTACTAGGAAGTCTAGTTTCAAATAGGCTATAATTATTTTGAAGTGTTTGTGTTAAATGTAACAATATCAAGTGTAAATGATAGATCACATTTGAGATTTGTGCTGGCTACTGTATACAGGCCACCGTACAGACTATCAAAGGATTTGCTGACTTTCTATCAGAGTTAGCACTGGCTGTAGATAAAGTCCTAATTGTTGGTGATTTTAAAATACATGTAGTTAATGAAAAAGATTCACTGGGATTGGCATTTAAATACATTATTAACTCTATTGGAATTAGACAACACGTGTCAGGACCTACTCATTGTCGTAATCATACTTTAGATCTAATATTATCACATGGAACCAATGTTGATGCCGTTGAAATTCTGCGGCAGAGTGATGACATCTCAGATCATTATCTAGTCTTGTGTAAACTTAATTTCCTAGGTATTTATTTGAAACAGTGGCTAAACTAATAAAAAATAAAGCTTCAAGCCCAGACGTTTCCAAGCAACACAGCTGTAATGACTTTATGAACTTCTTCACTTATAAGATTGATAATATCAGGATGAAAATTATAAGATATGAATTATAACTATGCAACCCTCTACTTCAGTATCACATTAGGAAGTGCATTGTAGTCTCCCTGACGAAAACGTTTATTCATTCCTTGCTATAAGAGAGGAAGAATTTTCTAAACTCGTTAAATCATCTAAATCGACAAAATGTATGTTAGACCCTATACCGACTAAGCTACTGAAAGAGATGCTTACAGAGGTCATAGATCCTATTCTTAATACCCTTAATTCATCTTTGTCATTAGAATACGTAGCCTACCAAAAACTTAAGCTGGCTCTGATCAAACAGCTTGTTAAAAAAACGCAACTTGATTCTACAGAATTAGTCAATTACAGGCCGATTTCGACACTATCGACAACAACATTCTTTTAAATAGACTCAAAAATGATTTTGGCATTAGTGGAATTGCACTACCAGGGTTAAATCATACTTATCTGACTGTTATCAGTTTGTAGCAGTAAATAAAGAAATGTCTTATCTATCGAAAGTTCAGTATGATGTACCGTTGAAGGACCGTTGCTGTTCACTCTGTACATGCTACCCTTAGGAGATATCATTAGGAAGCATGGCATTAGTTTTCACTGTTTCCTGATGATAAGCAGCTCTACATTTCTTCACACCCTGACGAAACTTACCAATTCACAAAATTAACGAAATGCATAGCTGATATAAAAAAAACTGGATGACTAGCACTTGCCTACTACTTAATTCTGAAAAAAACAGAGATTCTAATTATTGGACAAAAAACTTCCTCACGTAATAACCTAGAATACTGTCTAACACTTGATGGCTGCTCTGTCAAGTCCTCGTCATCGGATAGGAACCTGGGTGTGCTCTTTGATACCAATCTTTCATTTGAAAGTCACGCGTCAAATATCTGTAAAACCTAGGGCTGTAACGATACAACAAACCCACGATTCGGTTTGTATCACGATTTTTGACCCACGATTCAATACAAATCACGATTCTTTTCACCGGGGAGAGAAAAAAAAATATTTGTATCAAATAACAATAGAAAAACCTTCAGGTAAATCTATATTTGTGAGTCTTCATTTTCTTTTGTTTTCCTACTCCAGTTCTTGTTAAAACTCACTAGATATGTTTATTCTGTGAATTTGGGACATTTTGTGTGAAATCATATTTATTTCGTCCATCAAATGTGTGCTTTCACTTTAATAGAGCTTGAGTAGCGCAGCAAAAATAGACTCTGCGCCGAGACCCCCGCCTCACCCCTAAAATCCACTGGATCCGTCTACGGCGCGGAACGTCAGCGTCGCGGATGCCGGAGCTAAACGCGGCCATTATTATCAATGCTCTTAACAGTCCCTCCAGAAAAACGCGATTATGCGATCGCTGAATTCAATGCATAATCAGCCAAAGTCCGCATATTCATGCGGGGGCCGTATTTTTTCAAATACGCCGCACTTTCGCCGCATAAATTGCCGATTTCCGTGCAAAATATGCGGGGCTTGCATGATTTCATAATCCTCGCATTTTCGTTGCAAAAAAGTCACATATATCTTAGCAGAAAGTTGAAAAATGTTGCGTTTGCTTCACACAAGAGCAGCCGTTTCCCCC
Organism: Siphateles boraxobius; assembly: GCF_051911475.1. Lineage (NCBI taxonomy): Eukaryota > Metazoa > Chordata > Actinopteri > Cypriniformes > Leuciscidae > Siphateles > Siphateles boraxobius. Next base: position 40,131,372 of record NW_027509186.1, on the reverse strand, counting down.
TGTTTCAATGGGAACGTTATGAAGTGACGCAATTACGCGACGGGATAGCTCACAGCTGAAGTTATTGCAGAGGCCAGACAGACTCACGGAGGCATTTGGCATCTCACAACTCGCTCTTTATTCCCAAATCAAACTCGTACTGTCTGTCACACGTTCTACCGTCACATCGTTACTTAATAAACAAAATAAGATAAAAGAAGTAGCATCAAACAGAAATTACCCGCACACATGGGGTGTTCGAGGCGCACATATAACACTGCAGACAGTTCAACAGGGAGCGCGCAGCTCTGAAAGGGGCCAAACCTTATTAACACTCGTTACAGTCTGAAATAAAACAAGATGAGAAATTAAATATTCCCAGCACTTTCTATGATGTAGTATGCTTGCTTATAAAAGGAAGTAATAAGAAATGACTCTTTACATTAAGGTAGTAGCCTAGTGAGAACAGGGTGTTGGGGGAATCACTTTTTTTCTCTTTTTCATCAAACCGCAGTTTTTGCAAGTTCCCGCAATTTTTGCAAGTTCCCGCAATTTTTGCAAGTTCCCGCAATTTTTGCAAGTTCCCGCAATTTTTGCAAGTTCCCGCAATTTTTGCAAGTTCCCGCAATTTCATCGCATAAAATTGCATAAATATCCCGCATATTCCATCGCATTTTTAAAGAAAACGGGCCACATAATCAAGGATTTTTGCCCGCAACAATCACTAAAAAACTCCGTGTTTTTCTGGAAGGACTGTCTTAAGTCCACCAAGTGCGGACGCAGCGCGTCTCAGAAGCGTCTCAAAAGCGTCCCAGAAGCGTCTCTCCGCTCCGCTCCACAGAGAATAGGTAGCAGGTCTATTTTCGCCGCTTGCCGCGTCAAGCAGCACAGAGCACATCGTACCGGGCAGGAAGTCAGACACAGAACGGCATAGAGGATCCGGTCGATTTTCAAAATAAAACACCTTGTAGAAGCACAAAGAGGAAAATTGAAAAAAAAAAATCAATAAGGTAGCACAACTGTTCGCTCCTGAGCCAAAAGAGGACAAATGAACAACAAATAAACAACGCTCCGATTCTGAGGAAAAATGAAGTCACCAACGCTCCGCTGCTGAAACACGTCTGAGATGCTTCCAGTGGACTTTGACGCCGAGCTAGGGACGCATCAAAAACGTGGCGCTGACGTTCCGCACCGTAGACGGATCCAGTGGATTTTAGGGGTCACTGCTGCTCACGCGCTTGCTCCTGCTTTCGGTGATTAACCGAATTAACCGTTTTGATTAACATGCACGCCGAAAAAAATACGAGCTGCTGACGCTTGCAGTGTGAGCCCTTATTTACACTGCACACATCTGCGGCACATTACAGCTCCGACAATGTTTTATTCCGGCCTCTACGCGGTGCCAACTCACACCAGGAGCAGGGGCGAAAATTTCATCAAAATGTTGGGGGGGACAATAAACAAACAATTCTCAAGAGCAATTTCTGAAGGGGACACAATTAATACAGGCAAAATTGTACTTGCAAGGATACATGTACACCGAGGAAAGACTTACTACTATTATTAGTGTAGCATGGAGACCGTTCCATTATCCTTCTTCTCAAAGTTTCTTTCTGGTTTAATGAAATAGCTGACTAAATTGACCAAAAAATTCTTCAAAACCATAAATGTATGGTTTTGAAGAATTTTTTGGTCAATTTAGTCAGCTTTTTCATTCATCAAGCCACCAAAATACAATGGCATTTTTTTTACATACCTTTAAGAACAACCGAATGAAGCCCAGTGTATAGTGTATATTGTGTGTATAGATAGATAATGTAGAAAAAGTGACACAATTTTATGCAACTGAGATGACGGGAACCATGTTTTATTTACTACGGAAAAGTCGATTGGGCTCATAGACCCCATAAATGAGGGTTAAAGTAGCATTTAGATGTTTTTACACAGACATAAATAATATTATGACGTTTTAAAAATAAAATGTAAAATATTTTTATTTGAAATTATTTAAAACATGAAAAGATACTTTAAATGTGAAATTAAAACCGCCAGAAGGAGGTAGTAAGTCACTGTTAATGAGTGAGTCATTGAGATTCATTCAACTGATTGTTCAAAAAGCTGATTCATTCAGTAAGGAAACACCTCGCTGTGTTTTTTCTCAGTGCTGTGGCTTAGTTTTCAACTATTTTCGTTATAACGTTATAATCGCTAACATAGCAGACTACATCAGTGACAAAAGTAGCTACATTGGTTCACAAGTACACAACCATATATTTGTTTTTTGACATGATTTATTAATGACTCAGCATCATCTATATTAAAGAGAAAATAATCACTTCATCCGATGTTGAAAGTGAATAAAATAACTGACTTACTGGAGTTCCACAACTACTCAAAAACTTTGTTCATCTCTCCCGCCACCGGAATGTGTGTGTGTCGGTGGTGAGGTAAAAGGGGCGGAGGCAGTGGACCAAAGCACTGTGAGGCAAGGGAGGGGGGACTCAAAATGTTTAAAACGTTTTTTGTTGTTGCCCCGTTTGCATTTGTATTATTTTATTTCTTAAACAATTATTGTAAGAATATATCATTATTTTATTTACAACACACATATTTTAATGATATTTTAGGGGGAACAACCTTCAGATAGGTCCTGACCCCCCCGCCCCCCGCGATTTCCGCCTATGACCAGGAGCATTTCAGAAGCAAAGCAAATGGATGCGCGAGAACACAAGATTTGCCTGTCGGACGTGTTTTTTTTTTTTTCGGGTTTCTACTAAGGTGTGCAATACAACTGGGAGTTTGCACAGGGTGTTTATTTTGAAATTGACAGAATTTTTTTTACTTTTATTTTGTATTTAAGGTGCGGCTTGGACGCGGCATCCGTCAAAAATAGACTAGACGCCTATCTTCAGCCAAACGGCGCGTAGAGACGCTTCTGAAACGCGCCGCATCGCAGCTGGTTTAAACCATAGACTGTAAAAAATATGGACAAAGCATCTGTGACGTCACCCATAGACTTTCTGAAGAACGGTTTTGAGGCCGTTTATAGGGGGTGTGGACGGCGCCATCTTGGAAAATCTTTTCAGAAAGGATACAGAGGTGGTATGATGTGTTGTGTCAGATCATGGCCGAGACGTCAAATTTCAGGAATTCCACTCGGCGCAGCCCGATATCAGCTGTCAATCAAGCTGTCAATCAAAGTTAACCACACCCTTATTTGTCATACATTTTATATCTAAATACGATCTACACTAACGAGTTAGAAAAAAATAATTCACCCCCCTCACAGTTGTCAGGCACATGGAACCTATCGAAAAATACAATAAAAGTCCATGGGACCAACCTGTTAAAACATGAATTTATGCTGTGAAAACGGACATTTTAACATGGGGGTCTATGGACATTTGCTCCCTTTTGGGACCTGCCCCTAGCGGATTTTCGATATATTGCAGTTTTTTGCACTTCCGGGTAGGCTTCATTTTTCAGATTATAATGTTGCCGCTTGGTGTAAACACAGGCATTGACTAGAGTGGTCGCGATCAGCTCCTGTAGCCGTGTCGCAGCTTTAACGCGCCACAGACGTGTGCAGTGTAAATAAGGGGTGAAACGGCTGTTACAGGAAAAATTAAACTAGTTTTGTGGTGTAGATCTACGTATTTTATTATGTTAACTTCAAATAATACTAATAGTAATTTAAAGATGTGGTATTGGATCTGGACGGGAAGGAAAAGGAACATACTCATAAGGAACATAAGGAAAAGTTGTTTAAAACCACAATTAACGCTCTAGTTTCTATAACTTTCACTTAGGAGCAAAAATCTGCCTTTAAATTTGAAAGAAATAAAGATTTGACATTTATTGTGATAATTATCGATATCGACTGATATTAAAAAAATTATCGTGATAATATTTTTTGCCCATATCGCCCAGCCCTAGGTGGAACTATCATTATCGGCAAAAAAACACACTGATAGTTTTTCCGGGTTGCGTCCGTTGCTGGAGCGGCTGAGAACTGTGCGCACTCATTAGACAGTACGAGCGCGCTGAGAAGAGACTGCTGGCATTATACAGAGCGAGAGCGACCTCTAGAAGCGGAATAACAAACTATTACTGGCTGAGTTGTTTACGTTTAACACGTGAGGCTGCAGAGAGAACACGCTGCACAGAGATCGCTGACAATTCAGATGTGCATTTAAAACAGACAGCGAAACAGTAGTATACAGAACACTAAAGTACATAGTGCCATGTCATTATGAAGTGATTCATTTGTTGAGGCCATCCTTAAAAATATTCTTGTTTGCCGTAACCCGACCGACCCTGTCAATTTAGGACCGACCCAAAAACATATTTTTCCCCTTTTAGTCCGATCAACTTGTCGATTGTAAACTTGTGTTAATACCGACCGATTTTTTTTTACTCTTCAAACAACTAATACAAATTCAATAAAATAATATTAATTACACTCACCTAAAGGATTATTAGGCACACCAAACTAATACTGTGTTTGACTCCCTTTCGCCTTCAGAACTGCCTTAATTCTACTAGGCATTGATTCAACAAGGTGCTGAAAGCATTCTTTAGAAATGTTGGCCCATATTGATAGGATAGCATCTTGCAGTTGATGGAGATTTGTGGGAAGCACATCCAGGGCAAAAAAGCTCCCGTTCCACCACATCCCAAAGATGCTCTATTGGGTTGAGATCTGGTGACTGTGGGGGCCATTTTAGTACAGTGAACTCATTTTCATGTTCAAGAAACCAATCTGAAATGATTCAAGCTTTGTGACATTGTGCATTATCCTGCTGGAAGTAGCCATCAGAGGATGGGTACATGGTGGCCATAAAGGGATGGGCATGGTCAGAAACAATGCTCAGGTAGGCCGTGGCATTTAAACAATGCCCAATTGGCACTAAGGGGCCTGAAGTGTAACAAGAAAACATCCTCCACACCATTACACCATCACCACCAGCCTGCACAGTGGTAACAAGGCATGATGGATCCATGTTCTCATTCGGTTTACGCCAAATTCTGACTCTACCATCTGAATGTCTCAACAGAAATCGAGACTCATCAGACCAGGCAACATTTTTCCAGTCTTCAACGGTCCAATTTTGGTGAGTTCTTGCAAATTGTAGCCTCTTTTTCCTATTTGTAGTGGAGATGAGTGGTACCCGGTGGGGTCTTCTGCTGTTGTACCCCTCAAGGTTGTGTGTGTTGTGGCTTCACAAATGCTTTGCTGCATACCTCTGTTGTAACGAGTTATTTCAGTCAAAGTTGCTCTTCTATCAGCTTGAATCAGTCGGCCCATTCTCCTCTGACCTCTAGCATCAACAAGGCATTTTCGCTCACAGGACTGCCGCATACTGGATGTTTTCCCTTTTCACACCTAGGCCTGTCACGACAACAAATTTTGCTGGACGATAAATTGTCCAAGAAATTATTGTGATAAACGATAATATTGATAATAAACGATAATATTGTCGTTCTGAGACCATTTTCATCTAAAATAATGATAATGGCATAATAATGCAGGTACACCTTTACAAAGATCAATAAACTTTTATTTCTAAAGACTATTTAAATGAACAAAACAACCAAAAACAATAAAAGCAATGGACTCTGTCTTTGTTAACAAAAAATGCACTTACCAATGTGTGACTTCCGTTCACACTGAGAATCATATGCATCATGTACTGCGTGAGCATGCGTCTCATATGAGTATGTGCACTAGTTTGTGTGTGTGTGTGCTCGCGTCTCATATGAGTATGTGCCCGGAGAGTTTGTGTGTGTGTGTGTGTGTGTGCTCCGTCTCATTGAGTTTGTGCGCGAGTTTGTGTGTGTGTGCACGCTCGCGTCTCATATGAGTATGTGCGTGGAGAGTTTGTGTGCGCGCGCGTCTAATATGAGTGTGCGCGAGTTTGTGTGTGTGCGCACGTCTCATATGTGCGTGGAGAGTTTGTGTGTGCGCGCATCTCATGTGTGTAGAGTTTGCGTGTATGTGCGTGAGCGACTTTAGGTGTGTCGTTGTGCATTTCATATGTATTTGTTTGAGCAACAGCACTATACATGTATGTTTGACTACTTAGTGTATGCAAGTGTTTCATATATGTGTGCGTGAATGAAGTTTGATTTAAGCCCTAGACGGCGCCTCATATGAGTGTGAGAGAGCGCGCGCGCGAGAGAGAGAGAGAGGGACGAGCGAGATGTGCTTGCGCTACGGCGCTCTGCAATCAAATATGATTGTAAATAGTCTCAGTAAATTTTTTTTAATAATTATTAAAAAAATAATAATAATTAAAAAAAACATTTGAAAATAAATGTGTGGCGGTCAGTGTTGATATTGTCATCCAGTCTCTTTGGTGGAGAGAGAGAGAGAGAGAGAGAGAGATGAGGGAAACAAACAAGCATGCAATTGAAAATTATCGCGGCTGGAAAAATTATCGAGCTCATTTTTTAATCGTGCGATTAATTGATTTATTGATTATAGCGACAGGCCTATTCACACCATTCTTTGTAAACGCTAGAAATGATTGTGCGTGAAAATCCCAATAACTGAGCAGATTGTGAAACGACCGGCCCATCTGGCACCAACAACCATGCCACGCACAAAAATCGCTTAAATGCCTTTCTTTCCCATTCTGACATTCAGTTTTGAGTTCAGGAGATTGTCTTGACCAGAAACACACCCCTAAATGCATTGAAGCAACTGCCATGTGATTTTACAGATAAAGCGTTGTGGAATTTTTCGGTTCGCGTACCTACCCAAAGTGATAAGATAAAATAAAAATTCTGCATCAAAATTTATAGACAAGTAGTTTGTTTAGGCATGGTTTGTAAGGAATTACAAACCTGCGCACATATTCAAACGCACATAACTATAGAATCAATTCTTAATGCGCATGTGAACGCCATCAGCGTCTATCACAGGTTCACGTTTAAAGTCTGTTTAGAGAGAATGGTGTCGTCTTAGCGGCCCCTAATTTAATAACAAATGATCATTTAGACGGAAGTGAATCAATCAAAACTAACTTTAGCTGGAAAAAACATTTTTCAAGAGCCACTATAAAACCAAACCAATCTCTGTCACCTTAAATTATATGTTTATCTCTGTAAAGCTGCTTTGAAACAATCTACATGGTTAAAAGCGCTATATAAATGAGGATGACTTGACTTGACTTGATTGGTTGATTAGATAATTGCATTTATGAGAAATTGAACAGGTGTTCCTAATAATCCTTTAGGTGAGTGTATGTTTTAGTAAGTATTGTGAAAGTTGCTTATGCCTACATACAAACGTAGGCTATGTTCTTTCTTTTAAATAAAAACGTGGCGTTATCGTCATCTATGATTATGTTTATTTGTGTATTTATTTAATTTGTATTATTTCTTCCCCAAGCTCATAAAATAAATTTGGGTCGCACATAAATTGACAGGGTCGGTCGGAAACCAGAACCAAACAAATTGTTTTTTTAGGCCTCAGAAAACACAGTGGACCAACACCAGCAGATGACATGGCATCCCAAACCATCAAGCAATGTGGATTCTGTGCCTCTCCTCTCTTCATCCAGACTCTGGGACCTTGATTTCCAAAGAAAATGCAAAATTTACTTTCTTCAGAGAACATAACTTTGGACTTGTCCAGCAGCAGTCCAGTCCTTTTTGTCTTTAGACGCTTCTGACGCTGTGTCTTGTTCAAGAGTGGCTTGACACAAGGAATGCGACAGCTGAAACCCATGTCTTGCATACGTCTGTGCGTGGCGGTTCTTGAAGCACTGACTCCAGCTGCAGTCCACTCTTTGTGAATCTCCCCCACATTTTTGAATGGGTTTTGTTTTACAATACTCTCCACATCTTTTCCTTCCCTTCGCCTCTCTGTTAATGTGCTTGGACACAGAGCTCTGTGAACAGCCAGCCTCTTTAGCAATGACCTTTTGTCAGTTTTGTCAGTGCCACAGACTGATCGACTCCATGCCACGCTGCATTGCTGCAGTAATTCAGGCAAAAGGAGCCCCAACTAAGTATTCAGGGCTGTACATGCTCATACTTTTCATGTTCATACTTTTCAGTTGGCCAACATTTCTAAAAATCCTTATTTTGTATATCATCACAATTAAATGAAATAAACTTTTGAAATATATCAGTCTGTGTGTAATGAATGAATATAATATCCGAATTTCCCTTTTTGAACGGAAGTACTGAAATCAACTTTTTGATGATATTCTAATTATATGACCAGCACCTGTATATAACTTTCATAGGTAACACTTTGCAAACCCATCTGTTAAAAAGGATGTATTAGCTACCTATGCATTATGCAATATACATTTTTACTGCATGTAATAATATTTGAGCAATACAATTGTACCTTGTTCATTCATGCTAGTTCATAGTACATTGAGGTAATAACAGATAAAATAAAAATTAACTCAATTTTGAATGTATTAGTAAATGTTGAAATTAACAAACTAACAATGAATAATACTGCTACGACACTTATTAACCTTAGTTAAAAATGTAATCATGTAAAATGTTACCATTTCATATGAGTCATGCTTCGAGAAGATGGCCATATTTAAATCAAAAGCCAGGGCATTAAAATTACATAAATGTAGACCCATATTACATCTATAGTCTCTCACTTTATTTGCTTATATTTTATAACACTTGATGATTGTCTAATCAAAATAACAAGTATTGTAGTGATAAAAAAAAGAACTGAAATCGAATGCGTTTCTGATTTGTTTAGGTTTCTGTTGGCTACATGAACATGTCAATGTTGAGAAAGCAATCTCGTCACTAACTTTAAATATTAATACTTTGCCGGCTAATGAATGCATAAAGTGTCCAGCTGGATATAAACTAATGCAAATAGATGGTTACAATTCCGACAAACATTTGGGTAAAGTTTGCGTGTGTTTTTGTCACATTGCTTTAATCTCTTTAGGTAGCCACTACTAACGTTAGTCCTCTCAACCTTGACGGCAAACATATTTCTGTTCGTTCTCTGCTAATGCAGCATCTAGTCAGGCCATCCTTAAAAATGTTTTGGTTTGCAGTAACAGCAAAAAAAAAAAAAAAAGTGTCGGTAGGTAGGTCTATTTTTATATATATATATATATATTTCTTTTTTTTTCAAGATTCAATGTAATGATCATGGTGATTACGTAGGTATGAATTTAAACAATTTTGCATATTGTGACGTCACTGACTGGGTCTTCAAACCATGCATCCACCGCTAGGTGTCAATGCAACCTACAAATCAGAGACCGGTTACGTTTTAGGGCTGACACTTTTGTGAAAAAATCCTGTTCGATTTTTGAGACATAAGTGTTCATTGATTCGATTGTAAAATCGATTTTCCATGTCTAAAGACGTTTCCATTTTCGCCAAATATAGGCAAATCCACAGACAACTAACAGGCATTAGGACTTACGAACGTAAAGAGGGCGCTTGAGAAGCGCACAAGTCAGCAATATTTCTGATGATTTATTGGCGTGAAGTTTCGTGCACAATGATAAACAGGAGTGCGATCCAGTACTTTAACGGTATTCTTATCAGTTCTTTTTGGTGTGTGTTTTTTTTTTTTTTACATTCGGGTAATAATTAACATTTGCTTTATATTTTGAAATGTAAAATATCTATAGCAAAAGAAAAAGCAATGCTTTAACAAAACAAATAGCTAAAATATCTATTTATGCAGCACTGTGCAGGCTTTTTTGTTTTATATACATGAGATAGGATACAATCAGCAAAAACAAGTACAAACACTTGTTCAAAAAAAGAATACAATTAAATAAAGATACAAATTATATACACAGTGCTTTAATTTCAGGAAGGTCTACTAAAATTACTTTTCAGGTAAGTGTTTCTGTCTGAAAAGAAATCTAATTTAGTAATCAAGTGTAAAATAACACTGCATAGTTTATCATAGATAGATTAATGCTTATTAAGTTTAAGTTATTCATTCAAGAGCTGTGAGTGATTTTCTCTGCCTTTTGTTGTTTGATTCACATTAATGGTTCAATTTCATCTCAAATATCTTCTTTTTCTAATTTTTGAAAGCTAAAATAAAATTAGAATAATATCCCAGATCTAAAATGTAACCACGTTTGAATGTTTAGTTCTGTCCTCATTGTAACTCATTAAGCAGGGCTGTCGTGTTGTGCGCGCTGTGGCTCCGCGTGAGGGATTGCTCTCTCTCTCTTCTGGACTGCGAATAGCAAAAATGCATCACAGACAAATGGTTTAATATTATTATATATAGATATGGCTGAAATTCAGCCCCGGGGCGCGTTTAATAAGTGCGAACAGTGAATGAAATGAAGCGAACGTACAAGCCATAGTGTGACATGCTCAAACCAAGGGTGTAAACATAATCATAGATGACGATAACGCCACGTTTTTATTTAAAAGAAAGAACATAGCCTACGTTTGTATGTAGGCATAAGCAACTTTCACAATACTTACTAAAACATACACTCACCTAAAGGATTATTAGGAACACCTGTTCAATTTCTCATAAATGCAATTATCTAATCAACCAATCAAGTTAAGTCAAGTCATCCTCTTTTATATAGCGCTTTTAACAATGTAGATTGTTTCAAAGCAGCTTTACAGAGATAAACATATAATTTAAGGTAACAGAGATTGGTTTGGTTTTATAGTGGCTCTTGAAAAATGTTTTTTCCAGCTAAAGTTAGTTTTGATTGATTCACTTCCGTCTAAATGATCATTTGTTATTAAATTAGGGGCCGCTAAGACGACACCGTTCTCTCTAAACAGACTTTAAACGTGAACCTGTGATAGACGCTGATGGCGTTCACATGCGCATTAAGAATTGATTCTATAGTTATGTGAAAACAATATATGCCTTTCACAATATTTTCTTCAGATAACTCCAAATTTCTCCCACACACTGGACTTGATTTTTGATGACGTATTGTCGACAACTTTACAATCTCCACTAGCTATTCTTTTCTTCAGCTCCTCAGCATCCATTTTGACGACTGAATATCGCACGCGCGGTTATGATGCATTTTTTAAAGTGAAAGTAGCCTGGGTAACGTTATAGATCCCGGGAGGGCGTGGCGCGTGGGCACAAACAAAACTGATTTGGATTTTAAATTATTTTATCAACTTGAAATACAGCCATATTTTTGTAGATGTGTTCCTAAAAATATGCATATCATGTGATTGTTTTAAACCGTGTTGTTGTTGTTTTAAACCGTGTTTAGACCCGTGTTTCCCCCGTTTGTATTGAGGTTAATACAATTAAAGGTATAGATGAAACATTGCTTGAGATGTCTGGTTTTCTGGAGTAGAAAAAAGTACACACATTTAAAATCAGCGTGTGTGTAACATGCTGGGACACACAAGGCGGTATAGGTAGGCTATGTTATGAAAAAATATAGATATAATATATTATAATAATTTCCTACCTATCTCTTGCTGCCACTGAAAAAAAAAGGAAAAAAAAAAAATCCCCACCGACCCAAGACCTCAACTGACAACCAACAGGAACCAAAATATTTTTTTTTTTCAGGCCTGAGGTCTAAAGTCAACGCAGCCGTCTATCAGGAAGTTTTAGAGCACTTCATGCTTCCTGCTAGGGCTGAACGATTATTGAAAATAAATAATTAATTTTTTCACCAATATCGCGACTGCGATTCGATATGCGATTATTTTTTAAGCTCTTTTTCTTCTGTATGAAACTGTTCTTTCCTGGAAGCCCTATGATGTTATAAGCCAGTTATGATGACATGAGGTGATGCATGAATTGATGACTGACATTTTTATTTAACTACTTCAATCACAATAGTATATTTGAACTTCCAACTTCCAATCTTGTAAACATCAAAACAGAAATATATATTTTTAAAAAATCTGTGGCTTTACCACACTCAGTTTTGTAGATAATTCACTTTAAGAAACGTCATATGAACATGTGGATTGCACTTTTTAAACGCAATCTGTAAACTGCTAGACCATGGGTGCCCAATACGTCGATTGCGACCGACTGGTCGATCGCAGAGCCAATGACGGTAGCTCACAGAACAAAACAACAACAAAAAACCCGGAAAAAAAAACACGCCTTTTCAGAAAAGCAATCCATCCTATCATGTCATTATATTACCATGTGCCCGCTGATTGACGTGTAGACAGGCCAGTCTGCTGGTTGCTAGAAAGTTTTTTACACTACGTTACCATAACAACCATAAACATATCTACCAAAGATTCTGTAGAGCTGATCTCGACAGTCGACTACAGAAATGCGCCATTGCTTTCGTTTTACCGTTGCTTTTCTCTATTGCTCATTTATTATCTGTAGACAAACAAAAATTATACCACAATGAATGAGGGAGTAAAAGAATTTAAAAAAGCAAAGACTTACCATTTCCATCAGGAATGGGAAGATGACTTCTTATTCACGATGTCATACTCAAAGTGTGTCCGTCTGATCTGTCGATCCAGCATTGCACTTCCAAAGAAGGGGAATGTAGAGAGACACTTTAGAATGGTTCATCAAACCTTTGATACAGACTTTTCTCCAAGCATTGAATTGAGAAAGAGAAAGGTGAGGGAGTTGAAGTCTCAGCTTCTTGGACAGTAGTCTCTTTTCACTCGGCCAACAGCGAAAGCGAAGGCCGCAACAGAGGCATCGTTCCGGGTGAGTCGGACGATCGTTAGGCACAAAAAGTCTTTCCAGGATGGAGTAATGGTGAAGTAAGCCTTCATTGAGGCTGCGGATTCTTTGTTGAAAGACTTTACGAAAAAAACAGAAATAATGTCTGCAGTCAAAGCTGTTCAGTTGACAAGAAATACAGTGACCAGGTGATGCGAAATGATGGGTGACAACTTAGTACAGCAGCTTGCTAAGGACATTGACTGTTGCGAGTGCTTCTCGCTACAGATGGACGAGTCTACGGACATCACAGACAAAGCCCAATTGTGCATTTTTACTCGAATGGTCTTCCACGACATGACTGCAAAAGAGGAACTTTTAGCAGTTCTGCATATGAACGCACACACACGAGGGGATGACTCCTTTGAGATATTCAAACACTTTATCGACAAGAATAAGATTCCAGTGTGCAAATTGGTGTCAATCACCACCGATGGTGCGCCTTCCATGATCGGCCGCTCTAATGGATTTGTTGCCAAATGCCGAGAGGATGAAGCGTTTCCTGATTTTTTAAGTTATCATTGTATCATACACCAACAAGCGTTGTGTGCGAAAATGTTGAACATGAAAGAAATTATGGACGTAGCAAACAAAGTAGCCTGCTCTATCCGTGCTAGATCTCTTCAAAGACGACTGTTCCGCTTGCATCTTGAGGAGGCTGGCAGCGATCGCTCAGAGCTACTGCTTCACACGGACGTAAGGTGGTTGAGTAGGGGGAAATTCCTGCAACGATTCCGCGATCTCCTTCTCGAGGTAAAGCAGTTCCTACATGACAACAAACATGCGGAATACACGCAACTTAATGATGATCGTTGGCTGCTTGATTTGGCGTTTTTAACTGATCTGGCGAACTTGCTCAATGAGCTGAACGTGGAATTACAGGGCAAAGACAAAATCGTGATCGATATGATAAGCACAGTGAACGCCTTCAAGGGAAAACTTAAACTACTTTCTTCAAAGACCAACGCCATGATCTGGGGAACTTTAGAAACCTTGCATCTGAGCTGAATAATCAAGGGAAGGACTTAACAGAGATTGACAGTGCATGTTATGCAGAACAGATTGACACCGTCCTGTCAGACTTTGACAGGAGATTTCAAGACTTCGCCCTACTCGAGCCAGTTGCCACGTTTATGTGCTGCCCTTTTCTGGAGAATGCTGAGGTCGATGTCCTCGCCTCAAAAATCGCAACAATGTTTCAGCTCAGTTCTGCTGAAGTTGAAGATGAGCTCTTGACACTACAAGTGGATATTAACTTGAAGTCTAGGGCCCATGAACAATTCTGGAGTTTACTTTATGTATCCCAACATGAGAAAATGTGCAACATCACTGACTGCAATGTTTGGGTCTACTTACTTGTGCGAATCGACCTTTTCACATATGAAATTTATCAAATCCAAATACCGCTCCACCCTGACCGACGATCATTTGGAGGCCTGTCTTAGACTGGCTATCAGTAGCTATTGCCCGCACTATGCATCCCTGGTGGACTCCATCCAATTCAAGTCATCATCTGAATAAGGTACTGACCACTGATGTGAACATGCCATGAGTATGCAAGAAAATGACAACATGCAACTTATTGTACATAAAGTAAATTCATTGTCTGAAAGTTTCACTGTTTGAACAGTGAATTGTAGTGTGATATAGTGTGTAATTTAGGCCAAATGTCACTGTATGCATGTTAAAAGAAAATCCTAGTGTTAAAAAAAAAGTTACATTTCAATGTGAGTGAGTGAGTGTGTGTATGTGTCTGCTACCTGAATAGGTAAAGTTGCATTCCAATGTGTGGATTTCGATGTACTGTAAATGCACTGAATTGTATGGGAAATGTGATGTAAGTGCCACTGTGTATGAAATCACATGCATGTTGATTAGCTTCTATTGTGGACTATGTTACTGTTGTTACTGTATTTTTAGTGTTGGTATGGAAATTAAACTCAATCATAAATGAATAATGATTTAAGTGTGAAACATTAAAGCAAAATAGCAGCCAATATGACACTGTGTGTTTGTTTTGATACATTAAAAAAGACACGTAATTAGAGGTGGGCGATATATCGTTTAGACGATAATATCCAAATTGTTGTCTGGACGTTATGCAAAATTGGGATATCGAATATTTCATAATTTGTACAATCCGACCCCCCAAACATGAAAAGAGCTGAAGGAAGTTAAAGAGAAAACAAATAACGCACACTATAACCTTCTAAACAATTATATGTAGCGAGTTTAATACTGTAGGGGTTTGTTTGACTGTATTTTATTTTTTGTACAAAATCACGATCGTTCTTCAATTGCACGAGAGTACGCTGCTAAAGTTACTAATTTGCAATATACAACTACGAAGTTCTTACCTGTGTGTTATGACGTTTAGGTTGAAGCAACAATCCAAAATCGTAAAGAGAAGGCAAAATATGCGTTGTTTGTGGAAAAATGATCTTAAGTTAAATAGTTTTTCTTAAATGTCTGTGGCGTCCTCGAGTGGCGAGCTTCGTGATTGCATCATTAGAAAATTGCGTTGTATGAGTCCAAAAGATGGAATACATTTTCCCAAGAGATCGGTTTGGTACGCATTACAAACCGAACCATTCCGGTGGGTGGACCATTTTTCCTGCCGACCAAAATCCGCGCTGGAGCGAACACCACAATGTTGCGCAACATCAACTGGCAAATGTAATGAAAGCGGAACGAAACTCATTAATTTGTGCTTTACGGACCATACCATTCTACTGACGTGGAAACCAGGAGAAAGATCGTTCCATGAATGAACTAGTTATAGGTTTTAAGTCCACAGATCATTCACCATGGATTTAATGTAGTAACACTAACTTGTAACCATGGAAGTTTGGCAGAAATATTAAAATGCTTTCAAGTACGTCACACATCTTTTTCCAGCACTTCAAAACTCAAATGTTATATGTTATTTAAATTTTATTTTTAATGTGATGACCAAAACATTATTTGTTGATCCTTCAAAGATTACCCCCATTTATAAAACTAAAAGTTTCAAGATGTAGGAAAATTCACAATTATTTAAAAATAATTTTTCTATTAATAAATAGGAAATTTCTATGGCATTTATTTATTTTTGCTGTATCGAAAACATACCGAACCGTGACACCACTGTATCGTATCAAACCGAACCGTGAATTTTGTGAACCGTTACACCCCTATTAAAAATATAAAAGAACAATAAAGACTTTGAATAATGACTATTGAATAATATTTTATTATTTTAAAAAGTTTAGGAGTCTTTAAATCAATAATGTCTCATATCTTTATGTACTAGTAATTCTATACAATAATAGGTGAAATGCAGCAAGTCAAAAGACTAACTGGACCTTCTTTACCAGCTTTCACACATTTCTTTGAAGGATTGCAAAAATATCGTCTGAATATCGATATCGAGATATTGAAAAAAAATATCGAGATATTCATTTTTGTCAATATCTCCCACCCCTACACGTAATGTAATGTGAGTAGTAGATCATTCTGACCCAGTCACTTAAAAGGTAGATCACCATTCAGAAAAGCATGGGCACCCCTGTGCTAGACAGTCTTTAAATAAATAAATAAATAATAATAAAAATATACACACATCTTCCTGATCTCTCCAGTCAGTAACATTACACACAAAGTGCAGAAAAATAAAGGAGAGCAAATACCTGCCTGTACCTCTCTGAAAATATTTAGGTAAATCAAAGTTAACACAATATAACAATTGTAAAAAAGAAAAATATAAAATAAAATAATACATGTATTTATATTTATATTTAATATATATATATATATATATATATATATATATATATATATATATATCTGCATATATATAGTGATACTGGTTCAGAAGCCCACCCACACTGACAATTGATTGGTTGTCTTGCTGAGACAGGCCAATCAGGATGCTCTCTGACTTACATGCGCTTCGTGAGGCACACACATGCAAGGTCTCTCGGGGTGCTTCTCAATATCCCTCCTCGTCTCCTCGCTCCTCTGTCCTCCATCCTATGACCCGGAAACCAATCAAGTTTAGCCATCTTGAAGGACATCTCAATTCTCTAATTGCACCTCGAGGAGTGAGGAGGCTTCCAGAGGAGTTATGAGTGAGGATACACGGGTGTATCCTATGCGGAAGCGTTTTATTGACTAAACGTGACGCACGCATAAATTCTCCTCCCCCTTCACATCGGTCACAATAATTTGAATTTATACTTTACTCTTGCTGTTTATATAAACCACACATCTCACATATTTCAACAGGGTATCTTGCTTCATTATTATTCATTATGAATTTCTTAAACAAACTTCAACGACATAAGGGAGATCCTTTGAGCGCTGCTGATGACGCTATGAAGCGATGCTCGAGTGATCAAGTATTCCAATGTATAAAAAAAGCTTTCATTCGATTCCTCCGTCCTCATTTTCTTTCCTTGCGTCCTTCCCTCGCATCCTACAGGGGGTGGAGCTGAGGCGCGAGGAAAGGAAGCCAGGAAAGGAAATGAGGATGCACAAATAAGAAATGAGAAGCACCCTCGCTCTCTCCCTCTCCGCCGTGCACGCGCTATATGGTTTGGAGCAGTCTCTTCTGTCTAGCATTCGCGCTCTTTCTTGCGCGCTCTAGATTCCGGGAGATTTTAACTAATTTGCGGGCATCAGGGAGCCGAAATATGCGGGAGACTGACGGAACTTCCGGTAGACTTTGGATGTCTGGTAGTGTTGCCCCTTGAAGTAGCTGTAACAAGGCAGGTTTTGCACAATACATGACGCTGGGCAACATCATCTTTTTTTTAAAGCCAAAATAGACCCACCACACGACTGATGTACTGTTCCTCTTTGACACTAACATTCCTTCAGCTTCTGGTTTTGTCTCGTTTGATCATAAAACGTGATTTACTCGCGCATGTCAAGGGCATATCTAATCCATAGAGGTCTAATCACAGCCTTTGCGATTAGAAAATCGCATTTATCATATCGCGATATTATCGCAAATGTAATTAATCGTTCAGCCCTACTTCCTGCTGCTGACCAACTTTATGGAGATGCTCATTTCATTTTCCAACAGGACTTGGCACCTGCACACAGTGCCAAAGCTACCAGTACCTGGTTTAGGACCACGGTATCCCTGTTCTTAATTGGCCAGCAAACTCGCCTGACCTTAACCCTATACAAAATCTATGGGGTATTGTGAAGAGGAAGATGCCGCCAGACCCAACAATGCAGAAGAGCTGAAGGCCACTATCAGAGCAGCCTGGGCTCTCATAACACCTGAGCAGTGCCACAGACTGACCGACTCCATGCCACGCCGCATTGCTGCAGTAATTCAGGCAAAAGGAGCCCCGACTAAGTATTGAGTGCTGTACATGCTCATACTTTTCATGTTCATACTTTTCAGTTGGCCAACATTTCTAAAAATCCTTTTTTTGTATTTGTCTTAAGTAATATCTATACCACTCTACAGATAAAGCGTTGTGGATTTTTTTTTTGGTTCGCGTACCTACCCGAAGTGATAAGATAAAATAAAATTCTGCATCAAAATTTATAGACAAGTAGTTTGTTTAGGCATGGTTTGTAAGGTATTACAAACCTGCGCACATATATTCAAACGCACATAACTATAGAATCAATTCTTAATGCGCATGTGAACGCCATCAGCGTCTATCACAGGTTCACGTTTAAAGTCTGTTTAGAGAGAATGGTGTCGTCTTAGCGGCCCCTAATTTAATAACAAATGATCATTTAGACGGAAGTGAATCAATCAAAACTAACTTTAGATGGAAAAAACATTTTTCAAGAACCACTATAAAACTAAACCAATCTCTGTTACCTTAAATTATATGTTTATCTCTGTAAAGCTGCTTTGAAACAATCTACATTGTTAAAAGCGCAAGGCTATATAAATGAGGATGACTTGACTTGACTAATATTCTAATTTTCTGAGATACTGAATTTGGGATTCAGTTTTAATCATCACAATTAAATGAAATAAACATTTGAAATATATCAGTCTGTGTGTAATGAATGAATATAATATCCAAATTTCCCTTTTTGAAAGGAATTACTGAAATATTCTAATTATATGACCAGCACCTGTAGGCTATGTTTCTAGGTTATAGCTAAAGAAACACATTTGACCTGTAATACTTTAATGTTTAAATTATTTTCTGTAGAGTTTGTGCTGTAGAACTTCTCATTTTAATATTCATATTTATATATTTATTTCATTTAGCACATTTCAGTTCAGCACTGTATAACTTGGAGTGTTATGTTTGTTTTTAATCCCAGTATCCATTTAAAAAAAATATTGGTTGAATAACTGGTTATCGGCATGTGCAGTCAAACCTAAATATCGGTAAAATCCACAATCAATCGACCTCTAGTATAAATTTTAAAATATTGCTGATTACTTACAAACCGTGTTGTGCAATAAAATTTGTGATTAATCTGGTTAATTTTTGCAATCGATTATCAATTCTTTTTATTGAAAATTATGTATTTATGTTAATATCTGCGCAATTAATGTGTATACCCTGAGTGTTGTAAACAATTGAGAAAGAAAATGGATGCATATCATTCATCGTATTGGATCCGTGCACCCGTCTTAATAATAAACCCTATAATATAAATCGCAGCAATTTGTCACCAATGTTAATCAAACAACAAAAAAGAAACAAAAAAAATGTCTTTTGCTGCTTTAATTAAATTAATTATATTTAATTTATACAGTTAAGACTATATGCAGTGTTATTTTGCATTTGATTATTCAATGTCTGACTCTGAACCTGAATAAAGTTAGATTTACCTGAATTTTTTTTAGCATTTATATCTTTGTTCTATTGTCTAATGTTTATTACTTTCTATGCAGATTTACTTCACTACAAAATCACCTCAGTCATTCTAGAATTATTCACTCTTTCCAAATAGAGCTATTCAAGTCATCTGGTGAAATTGGTTTCATATCGCAAGAAAATAAAATAACGCTATGTCATTTTTTCCTAATATCGTGCAGCCCTAGAGATAATCAACACAAATACCTTCAGATTCACTCTTTCAGCTGAAGGATGCATGAGAAAAGACACATTAATTACTGTCCTCCCTAACAATTCATCTAATACACAGGTCACAGATATGGCTATAAACATACATTAACATCAACATGAAAGCTAAACCCATTTAAACGACATTTCCATAGACTCAATCCACCAAAATGATATGTGGAGATTTTTTTTAAACGCGCGTTAATAAAAGTCCAAAAATACATCAAACTGTTGGCAGAAAAACACATACATAACCTTATTTCAGTTTCATGGCACTTCTATAATATTAACTCAAAACTTCCCTTAATTGTAAAGAGGCTTCAGCAAAGAGAAGATAATTTGCAGCTTTATTGTAATCTTGGTCGTACAATCAGGGTGAATAACAAGCAAAACCAACAGTAGAGACAAAGCAACTCGTAATCTGAAAACAGGCATAAGGTCAGGCAGCAAACTTACATAAATCAGTCCACAATAGAAAACAGGGAGGGCAGGCAGCAAAGAATCACGAAGAGAAGAAACAGGTCAAGAGTAATCCACGGAAAGACAAAACCACATACAGAAACGCTAAGAAACGTTCACCAGGGCAAAACAAAACTTCACAATGAGGATCTTCTTCTTCTTCTTCTTTTGTTTTTTATGGCGGTTGGCAAACCAACTTAACGGTGCATTACCGCCACCGACTGGGCTGGAGTGTGAATCAAGAGATATTGGAACTTAGAGAGAAAAAAAAAAGAAAAAAAGAAAAAAAAAAAAAATCCTCTTGGCTAAGTCTATGTCTCTCAGATACTTAATAACAAAGTGATAAGTGTTACTAGATGTTTTCCCTAATAAACCTTGCATTGTGAAATTATTCTGATTGATCATTCTGAGAGACTGAAAAAGCTGGTTTCTTTCTTGACTGTATTTTGTGCACTGAAATAAAATATGCTCCACAGTTTCTAAATGAGTACAATGTTGGCATTTCCCTGTTGGATGTTTCCCTATTAATTTCAATGAAGAATTGAGCCCTGTGTGTCCTATTCTTAACCGTGTAATTATACTTTCCTCTCTTCTACTCCTACACTCTATCCTTCCTATACCCACTTCTGGTTGTATATTATATAAATGTCTCCCTTTATCCTGATCCACCCAATACTCCTGCCATTTTGATCTTGCATATGCTTTATGAGGATCTTCTTCTTCATCTGTGTTTTTTTATTGGCAGTTTGCAAACAATGCGCATTACCGCCATCTTCTGGATTGAGGTGTAAACTCATTGGGATGTCATTTTATATCAAGCGGCAACCTCCCCATCTCTCTCTTGAAACCAACAAGGAAGTGAGTTAAACTGCAATGCATTGACTGGCCGCTTGAGGCTGGCTGCACAAGTGAGTCAAATCTGTATCTCCCCCATGTTAAAATTACCAACTTTACAGCAGAAAAAAACATGTTTACAGCCTGGTTCTCTATGTGGCCTAGGTCTATACAGCTAATTTTGCCTTTCATAACAACTGTGAGGGGGGTGAATTTTTTTATAACTCATCGGTTTAGTTGATTAATATTTAAAGTTCTGCATAATTAAGGGCGTGGCCACTTGAGTGACAGGTGGATTGAGGCTGCTGTAACTGCTAGCCGACGTTTGTCTATCTGTTCACGTCACCCTCAGCTAATTCCAGCAGCTGCTGTACTTGCCATCTCTGCAGTGTTTGTGCTTTTTTCGGGATTATTTCATACAATTTAATACACGCATTATACCTTTGCCCACGTCGTTGGATTCTGTCGTTGTAGAGTATGGAGAGAACAACCAGCGCTGTATTTCCAGTTGTTTTCCTCGCATGCACTAATGGATGTCTGACAATTTCATTGCTTTTTGGAGTATACAGGCTACACTCGTTATGCGGTACCGTTGCTCTCACGGAACAGATATGCTTATTTAACTTTTAAGTGTTAAATAAAAAGTACCGTGAGATGAAAACCTGTAGGTGTCAGTGCTTTCTCTCCGTCCATGCTATAGATGCACACCCTTGAATGAGCGCGGATTTCTAGTGCATTTACTTGAACATCTGAGGTAATATTTTTGGTTTAACCCATTTGAGAAATTGAGAGATTTTAAAGATTTTAAAATCGACTGAACTGAATTAAGCTCTTTACGAACTTGACGTGCGATGCCACGCTGACTGCATGAATCACTGTCACACGTAACGTTACAAGCTCAGAGCAGTGGCGCAAAAAGTGGGTATGCGCTATATGCGTCGCATAGGGGCGCCGCATCATGGGGGCGCCAAAGCGATGGTTAAAAAAAAATCTATTTTTTAATAAGTTATATACATTTTAGTATAGAAGAAGTTATATACATCTGAGCCCCTGGCTCAGAGCAATATTGTAAGTTACTGCATGATAATACATTTTTAACTAGCAGAATAATGATGCATCACGATACACATAGTCTCACTTTTAGTTACGTCTTTTAATTATTATAGTATTTCGAAGGGCAAAAATATGAACTTTAACTATTGGCTTTACTTCTACATTCAGCTGTCACTTTAGCGCAAGGCCAGTAGCATAGCATTAGCACCTCAGCTCCACCCACGTCCCGCCTCTTTGCCCATTTTCTTTTATCCGGGAGTGACGAGAGATGACACGCTGCCAAGATGGCGACGGTTGGCCCCGCCCACTTTAGGCTTCAAAAACGCTCTTCAGAAACCTACGGGTGACGTCACAGACACTACGTCCATATTTTTTTACAGTCTATGTTTTATATATGTAACTAAACAAAAAATAAAAAAATAAAAAAAAACATAAGAAAACCTAAACCTAAAGTTTCTTTCATAAAGTTCATAACATTCTTAATTATAGATTGTGTGCCAGGCAAACTGAATAGGTTTTTTAAACTCAATGCAATTTCCCTCTCTAGTTCTTATCTTTTTTTCAGAGTACTTTCTACATATCAAAAGTATATGTTTGACATTTTTCACTTCTCCACAATAAATACATAATCCAGTCTGGTGTTTTCCTATTAACTTTTGGCATTTAATCTTGTGTGCCCTATTCTCAACCTTGTAAGCATAGTTCTCTTAAGAGAGTACTCTCGTGTTGCGTAAGCTAGCTTATGCTATGGGAAGAGCCCCTTTTCTCGAGAATACTGAAGCCAAAAATTATCCTTAATTTTGCATTATTTAAAACGAATTTCTGCACAGTGCAGACCTAGGCGAAGCAGCTCGCGCGCCTATTGGTTGCTCTGCGGAAACTGCTGCAGCCTATCGATGGACTATTCGTGACATAAGCACCAATGAGGGCGCGGGCGCCCTCGCGCGTCACGTCCCGCCAGAATGGGCGTGGCTTATCTCTATATAAGCCAAGTCCAGATAGGGTGTTCCTTGATTTTTCACCTCTTTAGCGAAGAACTCTCATCGCTGACTCTCTTGAAAAAGCCTGAGCCGTCGACGAGCCTTCAGCGGGACGAACCATCTGCATTGCAGCCAAAGCCGACTCTTCTCGTCGCTTGATCACAGCCGGCCAGCCGCCCACTACCCCCGCCGTGCTTCTCGAGGGCCACGGGGACATCGTGGAGGAGGACACCTGCTCTCTCCTCGCTTCTGGAAGTGAAGGATGGTCGGGCTCCATCCCGGACCCCGCCCCTTCCCTGCAAGAGTCGAGCGGCGTGCGAGCGAGCGAGCTGTCCACTGTCGACGGCGCGAGAGTCAAGGGCTACCTCTCCATTCCTCTGGTCGAGGAATCGGTAGCCACGCATTTATGAAAGCCTGCAGAACGACTTCGGCTCTCGTCGGTCGCGCATACACTGCCGCCGGTCAAGCCACTTCAGCGCTTTTCCATGGCTGTGTTGCAAATTTATCTGGCCAACCTTCTCTGTGTTATGGACGAGGCGGGCCCGAACACTGAAAGCTTTACAGACCTCAGAAGCGTGACGGACTTAACACTGCGAGCCACCAAGTCCGCTGCACAGGCCATTGGAAGGACTATGGCGTCCCTCACTGTCACTGAAAGACATCTATGGTTTACTTTGTCCGACATGAAGGAGTCTGACAGAGCTACCTTTCTCGACGCCCCCGTGTCCCCCTCCGGTCTCTTCGGCCCGGCATTCAAAGGCTTCACCGAGCGTTTTTCTGAGGTTCAGAAGACGTCGCAGGTTATGCGACATTTCATCCCCAGATGCTCTAGTTCCGCGACAGGTCGCTTTAAGAAACAGCCGCCTAACCGGAACTCAGCACATCCGCTGCCTCAGCCGCCAGCTTCACAGCGTCGCCGTACAGGGACTCTCAGCAGCGCTCGCCCCCTTCAAGCCGCCACATTCCGCCTCCCCCCGGGGACCCAAGCCCAAGATAGCGCTGATACCTGAGCCTCCAAAGTCTTCCTGACACTCCAGAGAAGACAAAGATGGCTAAGTCCCGCCGCGGCCGGACCACCGTCAAAAACAGCACGCTTCACTCTCTCAGCTCCCTCAACAAAGGAGGCTGGAGAAGTATGTTTTGCAGCCAACGAGCCTGTCATACGACCCGCTCACCTGTACTCAAAAGCCATTTTTACGGCTACCCAGATAAATCTCAAAAAGAGCATTATATCTGTTTGTCCGGCTCTCGCCGAAGGTGTTATAAATGTACGCAATGTGCCCACTTCCCAGTGTTCACCCCTACACACAAGCACAGCCCGTTCAGTGTCACACACTTATCCATGGCCCATCCCATTGAAACCGGCTCACGCCGCGTATGATCTAAACGTAGGAAATGTGCCCACTTTCCAGTGCTCACCCCTACACACAAGCACGGCCGATTCAGTGACACACACTCATTTACGGCCCGTATAAATTAATCCGGCTGATGCCGCGTATGCTTTAAACGTAGGAAAAGTGGCCACTTCTCAGTGCGCACCCCTATAAACAAGCACGGCCCATTCAGTGACACACACTCATTCAAGGCCCATACCAATGAAGCCGGCTCACGCCGCGTATGTTTTAAATGTAGGAAATGTGCCCACTGTGCAGTGCTCACCCCTACTCACAAACATTCACTGCCCGGTGACTCACGCTCACTCAGAGTCCTTATCTATGAACATGATATGTGCTCAGTGTGCAGAGAGCGCGCGCACCTCTCAGAGCCCGCGCCCGCTCACAAACACTGTATGTGCGTCACACACACACAGCGGCCAGAGCCCAGACATTATTCTCCTACTAGCTTTAAGTATGAAAGCATGGGTAATGATCCCGGGCGTGTCACAATGGGTACTGAACACCATAAAGCGAGGCTATTCGCTGCAGTTTGCTCACAGACCCCCGCGCTTTCAAGCCAGGGTCGAAACTACGGTAAAACAGGATGTAGCCAGCAACTCCGTGCCGAAATAGCGAAACTGCTATAAAAGGGTGCTATAGAAACCATTCCTCTGACACAGAGCGAAGCTGGCTTCTACAGCAGGTATTTCCTTGTCCCCAAAAAGGATGGCGGTCTCAGACCCATCCTGGATCTCAGGCGTTTGAACGAAGCCCTCATGTGGAGATCGTTCAAAATGCTCATGACCAGACAAATCCTCGCGCAAATTCGCCCGAGGGACTGGTTTATCTCAGTGGATCTGAAAGATGCCTATTTTCAGATTCAAATAGCGCCCCATCACAGGCCTTTCTTACAATTCGCCTTCGAGGGCCAGAGCTATCAGTACACCGTCCTACCGTTCGGCCTGTCTTTAGCACCCCGTACATTCACGCGGCGCTCACTCCCCTGAGACTTCAAGGGATGCGAATTTTGAATTATTTGGACGACTGGCTAATTCTAGCTCAGTCAGAGTCAGAACTGATAGCACACAGGGCTTTATTGCTCTTTATTACTTTTGATTTGGGTCTCCAAATCAATTGGACCAAGAGGTCGCTGTCTCCCAGCCAGGAAATTTCCTTTTTGGGAACAGACTTAGACTCTGTGTCGATGACAGCGCAACTGATGTCACATCGCGCTCGGCAGATACAGCGCTTAGCGGCCTCTTTTAAAGGGTCACTTCACCCATTTGCATTAAGGTTTGTACTGTTAGAAACCCAGTCATATATTATAATGATGGTGGAATTTTGCTTGTTTTTTTTCGAGATGGGAGAAAAAAGGATTTAAGTGTTTTACTTCCGTCCTATCGTGACGTAAATATCGTCATTTTGCGTCACGATAGGACGGAAGATAAATTTCATTGCATATTAAGAAAACTACAGCCTTTAGCTCATTATTATTCAAGGGCGTGGGACCCACTCACCCCACCGGCCTATTACAGATCAGTGGGTGGGACTAAACCTGAAGAAACTAAACTATTAATCCGCCATCTTGCTTGGAAGACAGCAAGCTAAGCTAACAAGCGCTCAAGGAGTTAGATTTACCATAATGCCTGAATTTACGACACACGATATGGAAGACGAGGATTTTGAAAATCTTTTGCTCGAAACTGATGTTCGTGGCTATTTATACGAGCCACAATATAGCGAAGAGCAGCTGAGGCTGATGGAGGAACAAGAGGCGGCGGCGTCGGCTGCGGCAGCGGCCGCCGCAGGAGACCAGCCCGGCGCAGACGAGAAGCCCGGGCTTGCTCGCGCTGTAGCGAATTGGTGGTGACGGGCTGTAACTGTGCGCCTATGGACACCGAGCTAGAGTCTGTCTGCTGCAAAGAATCTCTAAAATGCCAATTCCTTCTAGAAGAAATGTCAGAGGCAGACACGGACATGGAGTATTGTGTTGTGAACCATCCGAGTTTCGCACCGCATATGGACATAGGCGACCTAGATACTCTCCTACTCTCTCGGTAGGGCATGAAAACTTACTTTTGGACCTTTCCTTGAGGTGACTGAACATCCCGGTACCATACAATAGTTCACCATTTCAAAATAAATAGTAAGAAGGAATAAATCAAGAATGAGATCGCAAATGATTTTCAAACTCAAGTGGTAACTTTAGCTAGCGTAATGCATTCTCGTATAGGCGGGTCACGCATAGGCGGTGTTCTGGATTAGTGGGAGTGGCTTCTGGAGCTGTTCAAACGCGTTGCATTGTGGGAAATGTGGTTTACCAAACTAATGCGCTATAAAGTTACTTTCTGTCATAACTCGGTCAAAAAGGAACTAAATTTGAAAATTTTGACAGATTTCGAATACATATATGACCCACTTTCAATGAAGATCAAGGTTCCCAGGGGTGAAATGCTCCTTTAACCCTCTGGGGTCCAAGGTGTTTTTGGGGTCGTGGAGGTGTTCTGACATGCTCTGACATTTGTGCTTTTTTCAGTTATTTATAAACATGTTAATGGAAAAGGTGTAAATTCACTCTATATAGCACAGACAGGGCTACCATAATATGTGAGCAAGATGTATGTACATGTTTGAATTTTTGAGAGAATATTGTTTATGCATGGTTATTGAAAAAACTAAAACTTAAAGTCTCTGAAATAAGGCCACAAAACACATACTAAATATGTGTCCACAAGACTTTTGACTAATGGATGTTCTCGCCTAGGATTTTTGCTTCAAAATGATCTGAAAATCATCCTGCCAAATCATTCACATAAAACAATACATTGATTTAAATTTAGTAAAACACTGTTTGTTTGGAAAGGCAATATGCGAAATGGATGTGACTCATGTATAATGGTCTGATTCACACCTGTGAAGACAAAAGACCTGCTTAATGAGCCTGCATAATGAGCTTTTCACAGGTGTGTCACTGAGCCACAAGAAAGAATACAAGGACACAAGAAAAGAAATATATACTACAAAATTGGTTCACAGTTGGAAAAATCTAGAAAAAAAATAGTATTTTTCCACTTGTATTTTTGCTTGCAAATTGTATAATATCCAAGGTGTACATTTCTAGTAATTGTGTAGTTAATTCTCATACTGTATTTTCAGAAAGTTTTGGATGTGTATCCTCTCCCCAAATTTGCCACTAATAAAACACAATACAAATAACAATACAAATAATTCGAAGAGAAGGCTTATATTGACCTTTTAAGATTTTGTTTACATCTACCTTGTAAATATATTATTTGCTATTTTATTAAAAACAATTACAGCAACAATTAAAATAACAATATTTCAAGTGTAATATTTCTTTGTAAAAACTAAAGTATACATTTTATCATACATATTTCAAAGTTAAGGATTCATTAGTTTGAATAAAGCCTACATTGGAACAAACCCTATAATAGCATCCTAGTTGATGACTTTGTTTTTGACAAAACAAACATAGCCTAATATATTTAACATTTGAGCAGAAATTGGTGAACAAAAGCTTATTCATTGTGGCAGTCTAGTTTACAGTAAACAGTTAATAATCTGTAGTAAATAAAACAGTAAAAAAAAATTAAAACAGTAAATAAAAAAGGCCCCTCGATAGCACTGAGCTAAAGAAAGCGCGTCCCGCTTTGTGCATGGCCCGCTGGGCGCATTCGCCTCAGGGCAACCTGGGGCTGTGTGACAGCACTGAAACCCTGAAAGGCGCCAGACTGGTACCAGTCAGGCGTGGATCTGGGAACGATCTCGATAAGTAGTCTCGACGGATGCCTCCAACTCAGGTTGGGGAGCCCTCTATGTGGGCAGCCCACGAAGGCCGCTTATACATAAACTGTCTGGAGATGAAAGCGTTCGAGAACGCGCTGGGGCACTTTCTCCCCTTCCTAAAGGGCCACGATGTCTTAGTCCGGACGGACAATATGACGGTGGTCTCTTAGATAAACCGCCAGGGTGGTCTCAGATCTGAGATCCTCCTTGCGTTGGCCAAACACCTCCTTGTGTGGTCTCAACACAACCTGCGCTCGCTAAGGGCGGCGCATGTTCCAGTCCATCAGAATGTAGGTCCGGACAGGTTGTCCAGAGACAACTTTCCCCCAGGGGAATGGTCCCTGCACCCTCAAACAGTCCAGTTGCTATGGGACACATTTGGCAGAGCGGAAATCGACCTCTTTGCGTCGCCAGAGAGCGCGCACAACCCAAAATCATTTTCAAAAGACAGGGGCGCGCTGGCCCAGCCGCCCGCTCTATGGGTTTCCCCCGATAGCGCTGCTACCACAGGTGATCCAGCGAATCAGGGAAACAAAACCAAACATGGTTCCCGGAGCTATTGCGGTTCAGCGAGCACAGCCCCGTGGCCCGTGCCAGTGAGGAAAGATCTCCTCTTGCAGGCCAGGGGCGCGATTTGGCACCCGCGCCCCTATTTATGGGCCCTACATGCATGGATTTATGGGCCCTACATGTCCCAAAGTGGTCAGTATTCTCCAGCTGGTGCTTGGCTCATAACGTAATCCCACAGACTAAATCCTCCTAGACCCCCGATGGTTCTGGTGTGGGACCTTTCCACGGTACTGGACGCTATGAAGGGCGAGCCCTTCGAAACGCTACAGTCCGTGGATTTGCGGTACCTTTTGTTTAAAACCGCTTTTCTTATGGCACTCGCCTCAGTCAAGCGAGTGGGAGACCTGCAGGCACTCTCTGTGAGGGCTTTGTGCATTGAGTTTGGGCCTAACAACTCCAAAATTATTCTCAAACCAAGGCATGGGTATGTCCCTAAAGTGCTCTCCACTCCGTTCAGAGCGCAAGTCATTTACCTGTCAGCCCTTCCATGGTCTGATGGCGAGGACGGCGTGAATCTTCTCTGCCCAGTTAGGGCGCTGCGAATTTACGTTGAGCGGTCTGCTGCTTTCAGGCAGTCAGAAAAGCTCTTTGTTTCGTTCGGTGGCCGTGCCAAAGGGCTAGCCACTTCGAAACAGTCTTTCCAGATGGAAAGTTGATGCTATCACGCTGGCTTACAGGTCTAAGGACCTTCAATGCCCAAAGTATCAGAGCCCACTCTACCAGGGGCATGGCCTCTTCATGGGCTTGGTCCAGTGGGGTTTCACTTCAAGATATTTGTATGGCGGCAGGCTGGGCCTCTCCG
Source organism: Siphateles boraxobius (assembly GCF_051911475.1). Taxonomy (NCBI): domain Eukaryota; kingdom Metazoa; phylum Chordata; class Actinopteri; order Cypriniformes; family Leuciscidae; genus Siphateles; species Siphateles boraxobius. The sequence continues at coordinate 40,101,790 of NW_027509186.1, read as the reverse complement.
TCAACATTTATAAAGTTTTACAACCTGGAAGTTCCTGCGATGGAGGCTAAGTAATTTTCTGTCTAAATGCCTGTCTGAACAGGCCATTTAGTCAGTTGCAATACAGTTCAGGCCGACCTAGGTCCCTCCTGTCTGTTATTATGTGCTAAGCACTTGTTCCTATAGGTATAGGATCATGATATATTTTAGGCCCACTACTCGTTGGTCTGAATATCACTCACTAATATAGTTCTCCGGGTATACACCCTTGGTGCCATGTGTGGGCACTTCAGCACACATGGCGTTTTACATTGGGTTCCCATAACGTAAACTAGCTTACGCAACACGAGAGTACTCTCGTAAGAGAACGACATTCGGTTATTAACGTAACCTCGGTTCTCTCTAGAAGAGGGAACGAGTGTTGTGTAACCCTGCCGTGCTTGTGCTACGTTCTGGTTTCGCTTCATAGTGAAAAACCAAGGAACACCCAATCTGGACTCGGCTTATATAGAGATAAACCACACCCATTCTGGCGGGAAGTGACGCGCGGTGCTTACGTCACGAATAGTCCATCAATAAGCTGCAGCAATTGCCGCAGAGCAACCAATAGGCACACAAGCTGCTTCGCCTAGGTCTGCTCTGTGCAGCAACTCGTTTTAAATAATGCAAAATTAAGGATAATATTTGGCTTCAGTATTCTCGAGAAAAAGGGCTTTCCCCATAGCGTAAGCTAGCTTACGCAACACTCGTTCCTTCTTCTAGAGAGAACCGAGGTTACGTTAGTAATCTCCTGTCGTTTCCTCCTGTCGTCGTGTACTGTTCTTTTCAACCATCACTTCTTGTAAATGTCTTTTTTTCTCTTCCTGATCCCATGTATCCTGCCACATTTTATTTATACTATCTTTCATGATAACTTTAATTAATTAATTATAATTTGCTAAGTGGAAATTGTATATTTATGTTCTCTGCTTTCAGGGCTTCTTTTGCTAATGTTTCCACCTTTTCATTTCCCTCAATACCCACATGCACTGGAACCCAGGTAAACTGTACATACAGTTAATCTAAAAATGAATTGATTTATTTCATCTAAAAGATCTTGCTTACATATAGATTTCCACTCTGAATACTTAATAGGGAGGACATGAATCTGATCAGATTACTATGATACACATTTTAACTTTCTCTAACCCATTGCAGTGCTAAAATAATAGCCATTATTTCAACTAAGAAGACAGAGAGGGGATTCTGAAGTTCTTTTTTGGATGTTAATGTTGTTTTGGGATGAATGTACCTGGACCTGTCTTGCCAGTTATTGGATCTTTGGATCCATCTGTGTATATCTGTATTGAGTCATCAAACCTGGTTACATACAACTAATTTATGTTACATAAACATTGATTCCATGTGACAAAATTAGATCTAAAGTATGATTACGACAATGAGTGGATCCTGAGATGTGTTGGAACTGCAATAGAGTTTAGGATGTCTGTAAATGTCAATCCCAATGTGTCCTTTTCATTATCATCATGATATTAAAATCACCAACAATTAGGACTTTATATGCAGCCAGTACTAACTCTGATAGAAAATCAGTAAATTCTTTGATGAAGTCTGAACGGTGCCCTGGTGGCCTCTATACAGTAGCTAGCACAAATGTCAAATGGGATTTGTCATTTACACTATAAGACTTTATTTTCCTGCTAAGACAAAAGCTGAGATAAAACGTACCGTGCAACAAAACGCACCATGGAGAGAAGACTTAAAAAAAAGAGCACAGGACACACTTTTCTCCTACTATATAATCTATATCAGAATAAGAATCAATTTATTGCCAAGTAGTGTTGTGCACATACAAGGAATTTGCTTTGGTAATAAGGTGTTACCGAGGCTGCTATACTCAGCGCCAACTTGAGAAAAATACAGCATGACATGAGGAGAGGTGAGGAGAAAAAAGGCAACCCCCAGACTATGCTCCTGTAAGGAGAACAGTCTGGGAACAGGAAAAAAAAACACCTCAGCAACATTAACACATAAACAGTACACTCTACAAACAAGACATTGCAACACGGTTGGGAGTGGGGGATGGAGGTAGTCCAGCCCAGGCAAGCAGCATCCGGTCCTGCAGCCATTATGGCGCTGGTCACAGACCCGCCTGTCAGACTGGGGGTACGAAGCGGTGAAGGCGTGGGATGGGGTGTGGGGCAGGTGCATTTCTGTGTATGTGTAAGTTCATGTGTGTGTAGGCCTGGAGAGAGTCGCTAAGCCAGCACCATAATCTAGGAGCCTCATCCGCAGGATTGTCATAGCGATACACAGCAAGTTGCCATGGAGACAACCTTGATCATGTCCCAGGCAGAGTCAACAATCATCAGGTGTCTGAGGAGTCGGGGAAGGAATGCAAGAGCGGCTCACTGCAGTGCTCTTCCGGGAGAGTTGTTGTTCCAGCAGCGGCCTTGGCCAAGGCCAGTGCTGGTAGGGGGGTGCCGAAACAGATAAGATTGGGATTGTTTGGTCTTGGGGCGAGTAGCCGCATTCAATTTATACAGGCTATTCTCTTGGTACATTTTGGTCTCTGAAACGATCCATTTGCCTTTGCAAAGCTGTGAGCTTCTCCATGATGTTATCCATATTGTGTTTCATAGACCCAGTCTGAGTGCTGACAGCTCTGCCCACCGCTTCAATCATCACGGGCAGCCTTGCGGTGCTTTTGACATCTGTAACCGTCTGCTTAGTTCCTCGATAAACCAGGGCAATGCCTAATCCAATCAGCAGAAGACCTGTTATCATGGTGCCGAATAGGTAGATATCTTCAATGTCCTCCACGGAAAGAGCCGCCAGACACACGACCCGCCACCTCTCCCACGCGTCCATCGTGTAGCCAGCTGCGAACGTTCCGGCAGCGCAGTCAGGTTCCCCCGAACCCAAGCTTCTCGTCGAGAAGATGGTGTCAATTGCGTTGAGAGACCAGTTGATCAAATCCATAATTTCTTGGTTTTGGAGAGCAGTGTAGCGAGAGTCTCTCAAAGTACAAGACATTAGACGTGACGAGAGAAGCAAAGCAGGAGAGGTAAGGGGAGGGAGAGAAAATGCGACCGCCTTCGCTGAGAGCCAAGAGGGACTATATACCACATATGGTGTATCTTGTGAATCTATTGTTTTATCCTTTTCATGTTTGGTATAATTTTAAATATCTCAGTGCGATCGGTAAAATGGTCTTAATTTCATTGCAGTCATTGGTATTATGAGAAAGATTGAACACTTAGGAGAATCCTGTTCTCCTCTTTGGTTGGTGTCTTTTCAATATATCTAATAATTCTCCCCTGTCCCCTGAAACCAGGTGTTACCCCCTGGGGTATGTTAATAGATCCAAAACAACTCTAAAAAATATTTGTACAAGCCTTTTGTTCTGGTCTGGGTATATAAGGGTAAGTGGCAGAGCAGTTCTTTGGGAACCGGTAACCAGAAAACCCCCATGCAGTGCTGTGTCATGTCTTCCCGAGGCTTACACTCGTAACACACTCACACACCACTGTGGGTCTCTGTCAGGGATGCATTTCTTGCTCTTAGAGTCATCTTTGAGCAATGGATGTCATGTATTTATTATTTCTGAATTGGCTTCTAATTATTTACATGTGTAAATTACACAATATTTTTATCTCCATCCATCCATCCATCCATCCATCCATCCATCTTCTTCCGTTTATCCGGGGCCGGGTCGCGGGGGCAGCAGTCTGAAGGGGGTCGCACACCGGACGAGAAGCACAGCCCCGCGCAGCGCCATGTATTTCAAATTTGAACACATTATTCTCTATGAGTGTACACACACCGGCGGCGCAATTCGGCGTCATTCCACGGAGCCCAGCTACGGCTCAGGACCTTGTTCAAAACCCTGCCACGCCACAGAGCGCCATTTACATAGTTTTCTATTAAATTTACATTTATTTGTTTCATATCGTCGTTAATGTATATACTGACTTCACCCTGTGCTGCAATATACATTTAGTTTTACATTAATTTACAGAAATCAGCTGCTTGAATGAAAATTGCTGATGTTATCGGATTTTCAGACGAGATTCTCTCAATTCATTAAGTTAACGGACGCTCTGAGGTAAAGTGTGTTCAGACCGCAGACTTACCAATGATTGTATTTAATTGTACAGTACAATCATGACATAGTACAGACATTATCTTAATTCCATAATGTCCTTAAACATAACAATATTGCTGGCCATAAACTGAAAAAGTGCGCATCCGATGTGCGATACCTCGAGTTGTCGTAGATGCGATAATGACCCGTAGATGGTCTCGCTTAAACCGTACACACACACACACACAAACCTTTAACCTCATACATGAGCAGATCCGTTTGCGCTCTGGAGACGGGTTCGGTCTTTCCACTATCAAATTCCGCCATGTAAAAAAAAAAAAAATGTGCTCACTGTGACACAGAACAATGCTTTTTAATATGGTTCACTAGATTCTTTGATTGGCTGAAACTCTTCTCACACTGAGTACAGTGGTACGGCTTCTCTCCAGTATGAACTCGCTCGTGTGATTTCAGGTTTCCAGACTGAGTGAATCAGTTCTAGTTAAGCTCTTCCCACATTCACAACACACATTGTGTGTTTTCTGGTGCAGTTTTAAACTGTCCGGCCGTGAAAAACTCTTTGCACAGAGAGAACACACATAAGGCCTCTCACCGGAATGAACTTTTAGGTGGACTTTTAGATTTGATGATGAAATAAAATCTTTATCACACTGATCAGTTAAATGGCTTTTCTCCAGAGTGAATGTGCAGATGATAACTGAGAGTTGATGCTCGAGAAAAACTTTTTCCACACTGAGTGCATGTATACGGTTTCTCTCCAGTGTGAATTCTCATGTGTGTGTTAAGGGTTTGTTTAATTTTGAAACTCTTCTCACACTGAGTACAGTTGTACGGCTTCTCTCCAGTATGTATTCGCTCGTGTCTTTTCAGGATTCCAGACTGAGTGAAACTCTTGTCACAATATGAGCACTTGTAAGGTTTTTCTCCAGTATGAATTATTTGGTGCTGTTTCAGATGCTCAGCTCTAGTAAAGCTCTTCCCACAGTCAAAGCACATATAATCTCTCACTTCATTGTGTGTTTTCTGGTGCAGTTTAAAACTGTCCAGCCTTGAAAAACTCTTTCCACAGAGAGAACACACATAAGGCTTCTCATCTGAATGAACTTTCAGATGTGTTTTTAGTTGTGATGATGAAATAAAATCTTTACCACACTTATCACAGTTAAATGTTTTTTCTCCAGAGTGAATGTGCAGATGATAACTGAGACCTGATGCTTGAGAAAAACTCTTTCCACACTGAGTGCATGTATACGGTTTCTCTCCAGTGTGAATTCTCATGTGCGTGTTAAAGTTTACTTTCTGTGTGAAACTCTTTCCACACTGAATGCAGGTGTGCGTCTTTTTGGCTTTTGTTCTTTGAATTGTAAAGTTACGATGTTCCTCCTCCACTTCATTCAGTTCTTGTCTTTTCTCTTTCACTCTCACCTGGTCTAAAACACAGATCAAATTAGAATCAGTTCAATAACAGAAAGCAACATAGATCAGATTTTTCATTTTTTGTTCTGTCATTCACTTGTTAATATAGTAAAAATATGTTGGACAACTGCTATATACAAGGTTATGATCATTTGGATCATTTATCATCCATATTCTGCTTAATAATTCACATCTACCAAGACAGTCAACAATGAAGAATCAAGAATGGACATCAACCTGTTTGTTCCTCAGTATCTTCATGTTTTATTCTGGATGGTTCTGGATCACTCATGTCTTCAATCTCCTCTTTAATAAACTCCATCCTTAACAGTCACACAGATTTCAGCTGCTACTCCTGGAGTTTGTCCTTCTCTTGTAGGATGATGGGAATATTCCCAGTATTTATTGGTGAATTGTTGTGGGAGGGGCTTCACTGCAGGTGTGAACTGTGATCACTGTGTTTTTATCCAATCTGCATTTAAAAAGTACAGGGTTATCATGTTTAACTGAGCTGCTGAAAAGTCTATCTCCAAAAGTTCCCTGTTTTCAGCTCATTCATTATGGTGATGTCTGAGATCTTCAGTAAATTGGCACATTAAATCGTTTTATTGGAGTCAACAGGCTGAAAGAAACTACAGCATCATCACCTTTAACAACTTAAGTTTTTAGAATGAGTTCAAGAAGGATAAAATGTGAATATTGAAGTGAACCCTGATTTAATAACGGAAAACAAGTGAGATCTGTTTATCAAATATCATATTTTTGATGCACCAAAGGTTAGTTTTGTAATCCTCTTGTTAATAGTCCAAATTTGAATGATGTTGAAGATTTTATAATTTAGAAACTAAGTAATTTAGCTATATATTTGGACACAATTATTTCTTGTATGAGTTTCCTCTAATAGGACTCTGTCTAGGTGACTTTGAAAGCTACAAGACCTTCTGTAAAAATACCCTGAATGTCAATTCTATTCCGAGAAGTCACATGGTATGAGATATTTACCCAAAACTATCTATTAAGGCTGGGTAAAAAATATCGATTTCTCGATTTTAATCGATTCTCATTTTTACGAACCGATATCGATTCTTAAATCCCAAGAATCGATTAGTCATCCTGTTTTCCGTTGATGAATGAATGAAACATAGCACACATCCCATCAAATAAACGCAATAATCTTTGTGCTTTGTTACTGTTGATATGAAACAAAGTCTCAGATTTCAAATTATGTCCATTTTCTTACGAAATTCAAAAACATAACCGTTTTTGGCGCTCTGGCGCGCGCAGCTCAGCTCAAGAGAATCAGCAGCGCCGAGCACACATGATCTTCTCTTCCGCCTTAATATTACCAGTTACAGCGTGACATAAACAAGAATGAGCATCTGAAAGTGTTTTAAAAGATAGAGTACAACTTATCGAAATCCTTATAGTTACATGGAATCGCTCAATCAGTGTTTCAACCATGGAAAGACGTCAGTGAAAAGCAAGTATAGGCTACAATGTCATGCGACGTCACATCACATTTACCTCAGAAAAACCATACCCAGTAACCGGCATGAACTCGTTAGTCAGCTAGAAAAAGTAACTCTAGAGAGGAGCATTTTGCTACATATATGCACCTGCACCATAATACATATTCATTATAATTGTTTTATGTTCTTCAATATTTAATGCATGTCTGAATAAATCTGGCAAGTTTTTATGACAGCCACCATTTAAATGTTTATATTTCATATAACTTTATTATTAGAAAAATAAATAAAAGAGTAATTTAAGTGTTTGTATACAAATCAGTAAATCTTTACCTTCTTTACCTTCAATATTAGGCTATACTAGGCTAATGAAACAATTTTAATGATACAACTGACTCCCATAGTTTACAGCATTGGTTAAGAGATTTGTTTTCCTTGAGAAAATTTGCCATGTATTGTACCTGATATCCAAAATAATCAATATTGAATTGAAATCGAATCGAATTGCAAGCTTGTGAATCGAAATCAAATCGAATTGTGAAATTTGTGTCAATACCCAGCCCTACTATCTATAGGGTGTTACCTTCTTTGGAAGATGATGTATGTATATAACTCTGAACCAAAATACACTCCGGAGCGCACTGGAAGGCCGGAGGGCCAGAGCGTTAGAGCGCCGTTCTATGGAACGGAACGGCGTTCGAAAATAAAGTCTAATTATTTCTGGCATTAAAGATCTCTGCGAAGTTATTTTTCAGAACAATTGAAACCACTTCAATGACAACTGCTGCACAAGATTATATATACAGGAATTACAGGATTTAAAACATTTTAAGACCTCATTGTCCACTTTTAACCATTACATCAGCGGCATCTTAAATTTACTATATATTAATTGTAAGATAGCACAACTAAACAGTCTTAGTCTGTGATAACTCCTTATCAATCCAACATAATTTAGAAGGGTGGGAACGAAGCACAAGATAATTAAATGAGTGACTAACCCAATGCCAGGTTTATTAGAAAGAGAAACCAGAAACCAGAATTAGACCAATAAATAAAACAATTTGGGTGTAAATCGGACAGTTCATCACGATACGATATCGATTCTCTCAGCCAGCGATACGATATTTGCTGATACCTCAAAAAATTCTGCGATACGATTATGATTCGATTCAGGGCCAAACCAATCGATTAATCAATATTTAGATATTATGTTCACACAACCAGTTATGTTTTTATTATCTCACAAATGCAACCAAAATATATAACATGAACGTTTAATTAAACCCTTTGAAAATTGCATACCCTCTCCCAATTGGGACATTTACAACAGAAGAGGTAATTTGCAAGAACGTTTTTTTTGTGTGCATTCCAAGTAATATCAAACTACAGCTGGGTTGTTTTGATTAATAATAACTTAAAAAAATACAAAATTAAAGTGAATTGAAAGTATGTTTTTTATATATTTAAAGTTTTTTTGTTGCAGAAGCAGCTAACTCCACATTTCATGTTACGGAGTTAAACAAAACCAAGTAATTGTTATGATACATAATACAACACTCAGTTAATCTTTGTAACGTTAATCTCCTCAGATGACACAGACGCCTGACAAACTTTGCTGTTGTGATTAACGTACACACACTACTTTTCCCTCAACACTAAACGTGCTGCTTTAGTAAGTTTCCATTTAAGTTTTATTTTCCTTTTACACCCCGAAAAAGAAATCACGGGAAATCAAAGTTCGTTGAAATTATCCATCCTCAATCACTTTTAGTCAGCTTTGATGAAACTCCTCTTAGCTAGCACATCTTTTTGAAGTTTAATCTGACATGAATACTGCGGGCTGAGTCGCTAAAACGGACTTATCGTGTTGTGTTCAACAAGGGTGCTACTGCTTGTCGGTTTCTGCTGTAAAACATGAACTCGTGATGCCTTGACAGTGGACAATACCGGCTTTTATGACAAAAACTGTTTAGGGTTCAGTCAATATTTGTCAGGCGTCTATTTCAGCTGAGGAGATTAACGTTATAAAGACACACCGGCAGACAGTATTTTGAGTAAACGAAAATGCACGCTTTGGCAGAAGGATGAGAATGTAGAGAGTGTCAAAATAAAGGTACCGTATGTCGATATTTTACGTGTGGCATCGATGCATCGTATCGTTAGATGTTATATCGATGCATCGATCCATATCGATGTATTGTTACACCCCAACAAACAATTGACAAAACTTATTGCAGAGAGAAAATAAACCTCTCTGAGCTAACGGGAAAATGAGTTCACACAGAATATTCCATAGACGTATTTGTAACATCAACTCTTATAACTGTCTGCAAACCATAGCTCTTTTGGTACACTTCTCATAACAAACACCTGACTGGTCAGACAGTTTACCTGTGATTACGGAGTGCTTTGTGTTTCTGGTTTCACGTTCCCTGGTGCTATTTTACAGTTCCAGAAACAACTTGTGTAGCTTACAGTTTTTCACGAATTATTATACGCCTGTTTAACTGAAGCTAATTTGGGTGGGTTTCTCCCATCCCCATACAATGTCACTTCTCTGTCTTTTGAGGCCCTGACGAGAACGTTGGTATCCTCGGCTGTGAACCGCTCCTGGCGTGTGCCTGGCAAATCCGCCATTATAACAGCAATCCGCCATGGAACAAGCGTTCCTGCTTTTTAAAGGGAATCTGAGATGGCGCTCTGATTGGTTTATTGCACGTTACACCCAAACCACACCTATGAGTAATGTAGCTAGACCAACCCATTTTAGATTTTTTTAGATCCGTCCACAAAGTTACTTGCGTTTCTAGTTTGATACTCCTGTTTTAGATAATAAAATAGGGCCCTAAATGTTTTTATTCTTTAATTTTTTTGTTTACACATTAATATTTTCAACTAAAAGAAAACCTTATGATGTAACGTAAGCTTGTTGTGTATATTACATTTCCCCATTAGTAAACGATGTTGTTTAACATCTGGGCGTAAAGGGACATATGCACTAGTCAGAGAGCACGGTAACAGATGACATCAAATCTAGCGGGATTCCATAAATAAACTGCACCGAATCCCACTATTCGCCTACGCAATGATTAAATTCAGGCAAACTTTAGCATACAGTAGGTAGCCAACCAGAATGCCTATTATCGCCACAGCAAACCACCGCGGCAAAAATAAACCAGTCGCATTTCAAAGTCATTCGCGAAATGACTGCCAGGTGGCGCAAAGGGATATTGTGCAAAACAGCAGCAATTGCATTTTGAAATGTAAGTGGGGTTAATGTCAATCAACAGTAACGATGAAATACTACAACTATGGTAAAAAGAATATAAATTTTTTTTTTGGACAGAAAAATAGAATGAAAAGTTAAGAATAGAGACGACAACAATAGCGAATATTTCATATTGTAGGCCTATGTGGGTGACATAAGCCTATTCCCCGGGGGAGAAGCGCGATAAAAAAACAGAAATAACAAACAAAAATAAATTAGGTGCAATGAAGATGTTTATTTTTACTGTTATATTTGTCTTTATTATATTTGTCTCTGTAAAATCCAAACCAGCGTTTTAGTCACGTTCATGATTCCAGTGGCCTTAATGCATGCACGGCTTTTCAAAATGTCACAAAGCGTTTGGAGCCACAGTTCAGTGCTTCATTGTGCGTGCAGGACATAGGTGTTAATGTTCCGTCTTTCATATGGACAGTGTCGGATAGCCAGCCTGATGAGCAGGCAAAGGCAAAATTATTTTAAGGATAAATCTCTCGATGTGTCCAAATGTAGACCCTATATCTTATTAAATTATAAATATTGTAGTTTATTTATTGTATTTAAAGTTTTTTCACACAACATTTCAATTGAAGTGTTCAATCCAGTTGTTTCAACTGGTTTTGTAGAGTTTTAGAATGTTTGAGCAGTGTGTATGATTGTCATGTAGGATTTGAGGGCGAACCAAACACAAATGAATCTTCCAGATGATTTGTTCAAAAATAATTCCACACAAAACTCAACATTCCAGATCCCCAAATCACCAGTTTAATCTAGGGCCATAAATGGAGTGGGCTCCAGCCAGGTCTAAAGCTTCAAAGAGATGTGCCCAACTAAAGGAGAACGTCGTCAACGTTAGATAATTTGGAAAAGACTGATTGGTTCATGATGGCATGGCTCAGAACCCACCAAGATAATGGCACAGGTTGTTTGCACCCATGACAAATGATTTAAAACAGACCTACTTTTTAAGGACCTTTGAACGACCACAGGGTTGAAATCTCTTAAAACCACAGAGACTGAGACTTTACATATAAAATACATAAAATCATCCCAAAACAATTATTGACGCATTTCTAATCAAACATTGTTCAACTACATAATCCTATATTGTATCTACAACCTCTGTATGTGTCTATTATGCTTAGATCACATACAAGTCTGTTATAACTATATGTAATTGTTATAACTATTAGATGTTTGAATGAAAGTGTGTCTTGATTCCTATCAATACGTTCATATGTTCTTAATTCAGAAGATGGCTTATTGAAATCTGTGTAAGCCGAGTTTAAAATCTTAGAACCCGAACAAAGCCAGAGTTTTTAGTGGGGTTGAAAGAGTTTGGTTGAGTTGAATTTGTTCGCTAGAGCAGATTTACAGAAGTCATGGAGAAGCCATGACGAGTAACCGGACAGACAGACAATTAACCATGTAGACGAGCAGACAAAAGAACCCAAAATCAAGAACATGGGTTAAACAGCTTCATTCAAGCCATCTAACTACTCTCGTCTCACTTTTCTTTCTTTTTCTTAGTTTTCTTTTCTTTTCCGTTGAGAGTCTCGGTTCTAAGTAAGTTTTGCTGCAAAGTTTCGTTTAAACAATTCGACTGCAAAGCCCACTTTCCAACTTCAAAGACTTTCCATCCACCCGCCAACACGCCACGTGATTGGCCACCCAAGACATCTATCCAGGCACGAGGAGACCGCCAGCCAGTCAACGAACCCGGGAAACACCCTTTTACGCCGACAAAAGGAATCCCCAAAGAAAGGCAAAGACAAGCAAGTAGCCTCCAGACTCTTAACTGAACTGGTGCTTTGATATAACATTTAATAACCCCGCCTAAGAAACGATAGAAGGGTTAAATTAATGATTGATGGTTTGTTCAGGTTATGTCTTATAAGTGCATATAGAAACTTGGGATTTCATCATCTCACTCTTAAAACTCATTCTTTCCTCACTCTCTTTCTTTCTGCAACTCGTATGAATGTGTGTGTGCGTCTGACTGTGTTAGATATTAGTTTTATGTGTTAGAATAATCAATAAAGTCTACTTTGTATTTTAAAGATAATTGTTCTTGTGTTATGTGCTTACGAATTTAATGTCTTAAACTGCTAATCTAAGTTACCTTGCTTATACATAGTGTTTCACTATAGTTTGGATATTTCAGTTTAAAAGCTGATAGTTAGGGCCCGTTCAAATGAACGCTGGACGAGCATTTGCTCGGCCGTTTAAGTGATTCATTTAAGATTCCCTATAAATTAATTAATTCCTTTTGAGCTAAATTGACCTGTCTGACCCTACACATTACTACAGTCAACAATCTGGCATTATCTAAACATGAACTGTTGACGAAATGCGTTCATGCCAAGAAACGAATGGGAGTGAGCAAAATATACAGAGCTCTTTAATTCGCAATCAACCTCGTTTTATTGGAAGATGAATTCAACACGGCATGCTGTGTCTTTACATTTATTCATTTAGCAGACGCTTTTATCCACAGCGACCTACAAATGAGAACAATAGAAGCAGTTAAACTAACAGTAGGACAACAATACGTAAGTGCTATAACCCCTCTGTGTAATTTTAGTTCAGTTTTTTTTTTTTTTTTAAATAGAAGAGAAGAGAAAGTGTTCGATAGATTCGATCCGATACCAAAAATTCTGAGTGTCGACCGATACCGATGCCGATCCGATACCAACACAGTTTTTTCAGTAGAATTTACAGGTCCTTCTCAAAAAATTAGCATATTGTGATAAAGTTAATTATTTTCCAGAATGTAATGATAAAAATTAAACTTTCATATATTTTAGATTCATTGCACACCAACTGAAATATTTCAGGTCTTTTATTGCCTTATTACTGATGATTTTGGCATACAGCTCATGAAAACCCAAAATTCCTGTCTCAAAAAATTAGCATATCTTGAAAAGGGTCTCTAAACGAGCTATTAACCTAATCATCTGAATCAACTAATTAACTATAAACACCTGTAAAAGATTCTTGAGGCTTTTAAAAACTCCCAGCCTGTTTCATTACTCAAAACCGCAATCATGGGTAAGACTGCCGACCTGACTGCTGTCCAGAAGGCCATCATTGACACCCTCAAGCAAGAGGGTAAGACACAGAAAGAAATTTCTGAACAAATAGGCTGTTCCCAGAGTGCTGTATCAAGGCACCTCAGTGGGAAGTCTGTGGGAAGGAAAAAGTGTGGCAAAAAACGCTGCACAACGAGAAGAGGTGACCGGACCCTGAGGAAGATTGTGGAGAAGGACCGATTCCAGACCTTGGGGGACCTGCGGAAGCAGTGGACTGAGTCTGGAGTAGAAACATCCAGAGCCACCGTGCACAGGCGTGTGCAGGAAATGGGCTACAGGTGCCGCATTCCCCAGGTCAAGCCACTTTTGAACCAGAAACAGCGGCAGAAGCGCCTGACCTGGGCTACAGAGAAGCAGCACTGGAGTACCCACAGTCAGTGATGGTCTGGGGTGCCATGTCAGCTGCTGGTGTTGGTCCACTGTGTTTTATCAAGGGCAGGGTCAATGCAGCTAGCTATCAGGAGATTTTGGAGCACTTCATGCTTCCATCTGCTGAAAAGCTTTATGGAGATGAAGATTTCATTTTTCAGCACGACCTGGCACCTGCTCACAGTGCCAAAACCACTGGTAAATGGTTTACTGACCATGGTATTTCTGTGCTCAATTGGCCTGCCAACTCTCCTGACTTGAAACCCATAGAGAATCTGTGGGATATTGTGAAGAGAAAGTTGAGAGACGCAAGACCCGACACTCTGGATGAGCTTAAGGCCGCTATCGAAGCATCCCAGGCCTCCATAACACCTCAGCAGTGCCACAGGCCGATTGCCTTCATGCCACGCCGCAATTTCTTTCTGTGTCTTACCCTCTTGCTTGAGGGTGTCAATGATGGCCTTCTGGACAGCAGTCAGGTCGGCAGTCTAACCCATGATTGCGGTTTTGAGTAATGAAACAGGCTGGGAGTTTTTAAAAGCCTCAGGAATCTTTTGCAGGTGTTTAGAGTTAATTAGTTGATTCAGATGATTAGGTTAATAGCTTGTTTAGAGAACCTTTTCATGATATGCTACTTTTTTGATAGGAATTTTGGGTTTTCATGAGCTGTATGCCAAAATCATCAGTATTAAAACAATAAAAGACCTGAAATATTTTAGTTGGTGTGCAATGAATCTAAAATATATGAAAGTTTATTTTTTATCATTACATTATCGAAAATAATGAACTTTATCACAATATGCTAATTTTTTGAGAAGGACCTGTATATAACTCTCTGTGTGTTGAACTGATAATCACTCTTTTGTGTGTTAAACACAATCTACTTAATACAGACAACTTCATTGTAAAGAAAAACAAATCCAAAAAGTATATGATCATAATCTATGACAAAAATGCTTTTATAAACTAGATTAGTGGATAATTCAGCAGTAAAATTTACTCCAGAAAAATCACAAGTCCACAATAATTGTATAAAATCTGAACATCTAGTGAAAAATACAAATAAAAGACAAGTGTAACACTAAATCTGGTAAAACGTTACACATTGCTCTTTGTATTGTAAAATACATTCATGAAAAACAAGTTAACAAAAATCAAAAAGATACATTATTTTATATATAGCTATAGGCTACTATACAATTGAGACATGTCTTAAATGTATAGCACAGCTGTTTAATGAGGCAGCAACATATGATAGATAGGAAAGAACAAGAAAGGCCATTAATAATTTTTCATTGCGTCACTGTATTATGATATGAAAGGCTGCAATACAGTGCGGCACAAATCGCTTATGCGCATCCCGAGCGCAAAATGATGCGCTTGAAGCAACACGGAATCACAGCGCGTCGAGTCCGCATTGAAAAGTTCAAAGCACAACCGAAAGACATATTGATGCGTAGTGTATTAAACAGTATCTATCTATGCAATAGTTTAATAAGCCTTTTCTTTTAACAGTTTTACATTTTAGTTACTGTGCGCGTGAAGAACAATTATAGTGGACTCTACTCTAGTGTTGTGATCTAACAGACACACGGTAGAAACATGATTAAGTTACAGCAATAAAGTCCAACAAGATAGTCGTTTTATGCGAAACCATAGAGCTTTATCTACATATTAAGTATAATAATAGTAACATAGAATCATCTTGGAGAGAGTTTCATCATGTTGACTGTCGTAACCGAACGCGATGCTGAATGAAGAATGACTGACAGCCGCAGGCTGCAGCGGAGGGAAAAGTTTACGTGATCTTGAATTTAATGACTTAAATGTTCATTTCTATCTCACATTATACTATAATGGCTTCAGAACACTTGTAATATAGTGCACAAAAAACTGTATGGTGTTTTATAATGTTTATGGTGCTTTTCTGGGGCTTAACAATAACACAGAATAGTATACGCACAATATCGGATTTGGATCGGCCTCGTCTGGTCGATACCCGATCCGGCAAAAATGGCTGTATCGGAGCCGATACCGATGCTGAGTATCGGATCGGTGCATCCCTAGTGTTAGTACTACTGAATCAAGTGCTGCCGAAAAGATATGTCTTCAGCAGTTTCTTGAAAGTGGCTACGGACATCAGCTGCTCTGGTTGAGTTAGGCAGATCATTCCACCAACAGGGAACAGTCATGGTAAAGGTCCGAAAAAGAGATTTTGTGCCTTTTTGAGATGGTACCACAAGATGACATTCGCTAGCAGAGCACAAGTTTCTGGACGGCACATAAGTCTGTAATGAGTAATGAGTTTAGGTAAGAGGGAGCAGTGCCAGTGGTTGTTCTGTAGGCAAACGTCAGTGCCTTGAATTTAATGCGAGCGGCAACTGGTAACCAGTGCAACTTTGTGAGGAGAGGAGTGACGTGTGCTCTCTTTGGCTCATTAAAGACTACTCTGGCCGCAGCATTCTGGATCAATTGTAGAGGTTTGACAGAGCAAGCTGGAAGACCAGCCAGGAGAGCATTACAATAGTCCAGTCTGGATAAAACAAGTGCTTGGACAAGGAGTTGTGTAGCATGCTCTGTAAGGAAGGGCCTGATCCTCCTAATGTTGTGCAAGTTAAAACTGCAGGACCGGGCAGTTCTTGCAATGTGGTCTGTGAATTTCAACTGATCATCAATTTACAACCCCAAGGTTCCTAGCTGACCTTGACGGAGTTATGGATGACGAGCCTAGCTGAATGGAGAAGTTATGATGAAGTGTTGGGTTGGCCGAGACCACAAGTAGCTCTGTCTTCGCAAGGTTTAGTTGAAGGTGGTGGTCCTTCATCCAGCCAGAAATGTCTGTCAGGCAGGCTGAGATACGAGCAGCTACCGTTGGATCGTCAGGCTGGAATGAGAGGTAGAGTTGCATGTCATCAGCGTAGCAATGATAGGAAAAGCCATGTTTCTGAATCACAGATCCTAGTGATGTCATGTAAATGGAGAAGAGGAGTGGTCCAAGCACTGAGCCCTGAGGCACCCCAGTAGCTAGATGTTGGGTCTTAGATGCCACACCTCTCCACGACACCCTAAAGGACCTACCTGAGAGGTAAGACTCGAACCATTGGAGTGCAGTTCCCGAGATGCCCTTCATCAGTATTGACAGGAGGATCTGGTGGTTAACTGTGTCAAAAGCAGCAGACAGATCCAGCAGGATGAGGACTGAGGATTTGGAAGCTGCTCTTGCCAGTCTCAGAGCTTCAATTAGTGAGAGCAGGGCAGTCTTAGTTGAGTGTCCGCTTTTGAAACCAGACTGATTGTTGCCCAAGAGGTTGTTCTGTGTAAGAAAGGAGGAGATCTGGTTGAAAACAACTCGTTCAAGTGTTTTCGCGACAAATGGAGCTACCGGAAGCTACCGGTCTTTGAAGCAACAAATGCTAAATAATTTGTTCGTTTTTTTCGTGATTTGAATGGATGACGCGCAGCGACCATAATACTGTATGGTCGCTGCGTGTCATCCATAAAAATCAGGAAAAAAACTGTAACAAATTATTTAGCATTTGTTGTTTCAAAGACCGGTATGATGTGTTTTTACCCTGAAATGTTTAATTTCGAAAGAAACCCGGCGCGCGCAGTGAGGGAGACTAAATAAACTTGCTAAAAAGAGATCCAGCGTGCGAGAGAAACAAAGGAAAACGCATGTTCTTAATTTATGTTGCTTTGGACTATTTTCGTTCTGTACTGTTTGTTTTAATTGTTTAATTTAGCTGCAATTTCTTTTGACATACAAATTTAAAATATGGCAAGAATAAGATTCTGTTTCTTATTTTGCATCGTAAAGGAAATAAACTCTAAACTCGATGTTATTTATTGAAGTTTATTAAATAAATAAACTGTCCCGACACTTTATAAAACCTTGAAATGTGCGATGTGGTTTCAAACTTAATTTTTGTCTTCTTTTACATTTTCATTGGTTTTTATTTTGAAAGCAATACTATTTGTGACCCGACCTGGCGAAATGAGTCGGAAGTCGCAACGTCCCATTTTAAGATATGGGCCGATTATGTGGAAAAACAATGAAATAATAGATTTTTTTTTGTTGCTAATTTCAGAAAGAACAGACATTCAAAACTAATCTCCCAAAGTTTCGTAGTCCAGATAATTGAGTAAAGGTATTTAAATTACTATTAAAGTTTACAAAGTTTTACTAAATTCGCTGGAAATGAACATTGCTTTTCTCAACTCCTATCGTCACCTCTGAGCATTTCCCGGGTATCCCCTGAAACGTCACTATCTCTGCTCTCCAAATGGTGTTACACGTTGTATAGAACCAATCAAAAAGCTTAGAAATGTACACAAATGCTGATCATTTGTCGATGGGAAGCCGTTTCGACTGACCGGCACACGATTGGTCCAGCCACCCTCCTGTCAGACTCGCAGTGAGCTCTCTGTGTAATAAACAAGCTAGCAGATCTTCTGAGAAAGATTAAATATTATTAATTTGAGAAATGTCGCTGTCAAAAGAGAGCAAAGTTGCCCAAGCATCGCACACTGAGTCCGCGTTTTTTTCGTATGCGTTTTTCGTCTTCGTGATTCGGTGGCTCTGAATTGTCAAAACACCATTCAAACTGCTTTCTACGGATGCGAAAAACTTTTTTTTTATATAACGGATGAAAGTTTCGTAGACAGTGTGCAAGCGTGATTGACATAACGTGTGGTTGAATATTTTTTTCTAACGTGCGAAGTTTCGGATGCAAATTTCAGACTCAGTGTGCAATGGCCTTTATCTGTACAAAAATATCTGTGAGATTTGCCCAAAACCGCCGGTTGAGAAAGTAAGTTGTCCCTCTCCCTGCCCAGCAAAGAAGAAGAGCTGAAAGGTGAATTTAATGTCAAATTTGAATCTGAGTGAGTGTATTTACTGTGTATGGATGTGAGTGAGTGCAAATGTGAATGAGTGTAGCTATTTATCTGCAAGGAGAATCCATTACAATGTGCTTGATTAACCCAATATTAAACTGCTGGTATCTCCGTTATGAATTTGTTACACTGCAGTGTTTCCCCTACAATGTATTCAGCAGCGGCGCAGCGCCGCCGCTGGATTTTCAGCACCGCTGCAAAATCTTTTCCATGATCAGCAATATCACGACATTCACTTCATTCACTTACACACCTAAAAACACTGTCATGGCGACCGGTGGCGCTGCATTCGGTGGCTCTGAATCCCCTTGTTAACAAAGAGGAAAGAGCCACAAATGGAAATATTTTTGATTAGACTAATGTCACGTTGCCATAAGGGGCCGATCACATAGCACGTTTTTTGCGCGTGCAAATTCATTATTTCAAATGCGGCCGGCGCGCTCGTTTTTTCAAGCGCGCCTCTGTTCATGGTTGCAAAGCAACCTGCGTCCAGCAGCTCCTGTAAGAATGAGCGAACCACAGATCTCACATGACTCTGGGTCAGCCTGATTTTTCGACCACCAGCTTGAAAAACCTGACCATTTTGAAGCATACAGGCCCCGAGTCGACGGGGCCCTGGCTTCAGATATAGTGTTTAAAACCTTCTCAGGAAGGTCCTTGGGTACCCGTTGAGGGGCCAAACATGGAGGGCCCATAAATCAGGTCTCGGATGCCACAATGTCCCGTTCGCCTGTGTGAGGAGGTCTTCCCTCAGTGGGACAGGCCATGGGATTGTGTCCGATAACTGAACCAGTTCCGGGAACCACGGTCTGGTTTTCCAGAGAGGGGCCACCAGAAGGACTGGGCACCCACTCTCTCTGACCCGTTTGATGACTTGTGGAATCATCGAGACGGGGGGGGAAAGGCATAAAAGGGACGGTTGGGCCAGCGCGTCCCTGTTCTTCGAGAAGAACAATTTGCATTGGGTGTTGATTCTCCAGGCGAAAAGGTCGATTTCGTCCTCGCCAAACACC
Organism: Siphateles boraxobius; assembly: GCF_051911475.1. NCBI lineage: Eukaryota > Metazoa > Chordata > Actinopteri > Cypriniformes > Leuciscidae > Siphateles > Siphateles boraxobius. The sequence goes on along the minus strand of NW_027509186.1, from coordinate 40,082,180 downwards.
TTCCATATCAGACTGACCGTCTGTGGGTTCAGGGACCACTCGCCGAGGGGAGTGTTGCCCCGTGAAAGCATATCCGCGCCCACATTCTGGACGCCCGGGATATGCGCTGCTCTCAGAGAGCTCAGGTTGGTTTGTGCCCCTATAGAGGAGGTCTCTCGCCATCGCATGCAGGTTCCCTGACCTGATGCCCCCCTGGCGATTCATGTAGGCCACCACTGACGTATTGTCTGTGCGGACTAAGACGTGGTGACCCCTGAGGTTTGACAGAAATGCCTTCAGGGCCAACCCAACTGCTTTCATCTCCAGACAGTTGATATGTAAGCTCTGCTACGTGCTCGACCAGAGGCCGGATGCAGGCATGCCCTCGTGCACTGCTCCCCAACCCAGGTTGGACACATCTGTAAGAACCACTTTCCTCCTGGAAATTGTTCCCATTATCACCCCCTCGTGGTGCCAGTTCTGAGCCCGCCAGGGAATCAGGGTTCTTAAACAACCGTGATTCACCATAACATGCAAGCTGCCTGACTGCCATGCATGAGTTGCCACACGGCGTTCAGCCAATGCTGCATCAGGCGCATGCGCAGTAATCCCATGCGGAGTACTGGCGATGCTGCTGCCATGAGACCAAGCAGTTTCTGAAATTTCTTCAGTGGCGCTCTCTCACGCAATCTGAAAGTGCCTGCAAGCGCTCGCACCGAGAGCGCGCGCTCTGTGTGAGTCGCGCTGTCATAGCTCTCGAGTCTAAAACTGTGCCCAGAAAGATCACGCTCTGGCTGGGGGTTAGTTTGCTTTTTGAAACATTGATTGTGAAACCCAGGCATTTTAGATGGCCGAGAATCAAATCCCTGTGAGTTAATAGCTCGATTCTCGACTGTGCCCTCACCAGCCAGTCGTCGAGATAATTTAACAAACGCGCACTCCCTGAAATCTCAGAGGAGAAAGCGCTGCATCCACACAGTTCGTGAATGTACAGGGTGCCAACGATAGACCGAACGGCAAAGCGGTGCATTTATAAGCCCGGCCCTCGAAGGCGAATCTTAAGAATGGCGTGTGACGAGGATTTATTTGAATGTGAAAGTAAGCATCTTTCAGATCCATTGTGACAAACCAATCCCCCGGGCGCACTTGCGCGAGGATATGTTTGATAGTTAACAATTTGAACGGCCGTCTCATGAGAGCTTTTTTAAATGTCTCGAATCTAGAATGGGTCTTAGACCGCCGTCTTTTTTCGGAATCAGAAAATAACGGCTGTAAAAACCCATATTTTTTAGCACGGGGGGGGGGGGGGCTAATTCTATCGCCCCTTTTGCTAATAGATTTTGTACTTCGGTGCGAAGCACGTGACCCACGTTACTTCTCACCGAAGTCTCGAGAACCGCCTGAAATTTAAGGGGTCTGCGAGCGAATTGGAGTGAGTAACCTCACTTTATAGTGTTTATGACCCAACTCGACACATCAGGGATAGCTTGCCAGGCTAGAACTCGTGTGGCTAGGGCTTGACACACTGATTGGGGCTGGTCGCCTAACGTAGGGGGACCTGATACCCTTATATTGTGATTTTTGCACACATTGAGTGTTGGACTGACTGTACAAGCATTTGCGTGTGTGGAAGTCAGTGTTACAACAGGGGAGGGGCCGCCTAGTGAAGGGGGACTGTGAACCCATATATTGTGATTTGTGCACTCATTGAATGTTGGACTGACTGCACAAGCATTTGCGTGTGGGGAAGTCAGTGTTACAACAGGGGAGGGGCCGCCTAGTGAATGGGGACCGTGAATCCATATATTGTGATTTGTGCACACATTGAATGTTGGACTGACTGCACAAGCATTTGCGTGTGGGGAAGTCAGTGTTAAAACAGGGAAGGGGCCGCCTAGTGAAGGGGGACCGTGAACCCATGTGTTGTGCTCGTGTGCTTTATTTGGGTCGCCGTGAAAACGGCGTTTGTTTGCAAAGACGCGCTGACTGCTGCGGGCCTGTTTACAATAATAAAATCCCCAGCCGCCTGAACTGAACGCTGATCTCCCTCGAACGGGACCGGAGATGACTGAGCTGGAGAGAGTGAAGCACGCGGGGACGTGGACAGCGTGCGTTCACAAACGTCCGTGCTCTCTGGATGCCGTTAGCTGCGGCGCTTCTTCTTCCTCGGCCGAAGTAGGGCCGGAGAAGGAAGCGCGGGTGACGCAGAGCTAACGTTAGCCGAGTTCGCAGCACGGAGATAGGCATGCAGGTTGCACATCCGCCGACAGAGAGTGCATTCTCTGCGTGGTAGAGTCCCAGGCATGAAATACAGCTCGCGTGTTCGTAGGCCTCGCTTAACACGAGGCATATGGAACAACACTGATACAGATATAAACACATAATAAACATATTGAAAAGGATATCGCCGGATAGCCACAGGAGAGACGGCGTCAGGAGAAACACGGTTGAGATGTGTAGTCTGCTGAACTGTAGCTCGCTCAGGCTGAAGGCTTGTTCGACAGCGAAGGCTCAATAAATGGTCAGAGACGTGAAGTTTGTCGCTGAAGGAGTAAAATCTGCTATAATGGCGAATTCGGGGACTATTATAGACTGAGGTCACGACCCCTTGGCGGGCTCTGACGTGTATGACGCAGAGTGATCTCATTGGCCCGCGCCATTGGATGTGCAGTTGCCGCAGCGCAGCCTATGAGCGAGCCAGACGCTCATGTTCTAGCTGTGCAGCTGCAAATGCGCTTTACATAAAGGCTTCAGTAAATCGAGGAAAAGGAGTTTCCCCGCTGCGTATAGCTACGCAATACGAAGTGACCGTTCGAAAGGGAACTGACACTTTTCAAAGTCTGTGATTGCAGTGCCTCTCTGCGGTAAAGTGAAGCAAATACACACCCGCAATTTACCACAGCGTGAACGGTAAAAGTATTATTCTGGTTGGCTACCTACTGTACAACTAGCCTGACGTCATACTCAGATTCTAGTCATAATGTGAGTTTGATACTGCTCCATTGGGCTGTGATTATGGGGCGCGTTTCAAACGAACCAGGAAAGAAAATGCCTCTGCACACAATTGGATAGACCTACCACCAATCAGAGACACGGAGTAAGTGATGATTCCCGTAGGAAGGACGGCAAAAACATATTTCCGATCGACAAATGCCTTGATCACTGTTCTCTGTTCCTCTTTTAAAATTAATGCACTGTCGATATCTTCTATAACAGACTCGATGGCTGAATCTACACATAAACTAATTCAACCCAAGCACTCTTTGGTGACGTGATCCAGGCTAGCATACAACCTCTTTGGAAAAATATACATAGTGAATAGATTATACAAAATGTAATACCTTGGAAAATGGCATTTAAGACTTTTTAAGGGCCTTCATTATATCTCAATTCATTTATCAACTTTTAATACTTTTTTAGACCCCACGGACACCATGTATCATGTCACTTTTGCCACGTCATTTAGTAAATACTGTTATAGGCCTAATCATTTTGCTGGTGGGATTCTCTCTGAAATTTGTCTAAGATCCTCCGGCCATGATTAAAGCATATTTAAAGGCATTGTCTGGAGTCTGTTTAGTTATTGCTGCGCAGCAAATTAGTGCAGCACTAGAGATCTTATTTTAGTGTTCATGGGGGTCAAGATGTTGACCGACTCAGTCGACGTCATTTAGTAGACTAGACCCAGGAAAACTAATGTCGATCAGGAGACGTTCCGGGGGCGTTGATTAGTAGACGAGACCCAGGTAGATTTAAGTCAGGTGTGAAAGAATGAAGAAAAATCTTCCATAGTATCTAACAATATACTGTATATAAACTAAGTCAAACAGCCAGCAATTATAATGCATTTAAAATAATAGAAACAATTAGTAAAATCAGCCTCGTTTTTTTTATTTTATTGAAAATAATGCTTTGTGTAAAAGGTAACTACAGAATTAAACGAGAGAATCTCGTGATTCGGATAATAAATGTTTTTGTCTTTGAACTTTCATTATACAAATCAAATTACAGAAAAATAGGTTGTCAACTTTTATGTCTTGTAAAGTTAAATTAATAGCAGATTTCAACTAGCAACACAAATTAACCACATCTGCAGTTTATTGACAGAGGACACACAATAAACACACACACATTCAGATTCACTGTCTTTCAGCTTAAGGATGTATAAGAAAAGACACATTAATTACCGTCCACCCTAACAATAATTGCAATGCATCTAATACACGGAAATATACATTTTAACATCAAAATGAAAGCTACACACACTTACTAGACAAAACGACATTCCCACACACTCAATCAACAAAAATTATATGTTGAGAATTTTATTAACAGGGAAAACCTCGCAAAACTAACCCGTGCGGTAATAAAACTCCAAAAATACATTGAACTGTTGGCAGAAAAGCGCCTACATAAACTTGTTCCGTTTTTTTACACTACCATAATTAACATAAACCTAAACCTAACTTAATACAGCATATTTTAGCTTCTTAACGCAGAGACTTACCTGACTGACTCTCTCCAGTCACGGGCTGTTCTGACTGAGCCCGCGCGCTTCCGGTCCATTACAAATGACGTCACTCACAGAACGAACTCAAAAACTATTCACAAACAAAAATATATATTTTCATTCCATCGTGCACAACAAGATAAAGATTATATACATTACGCAAAATATTATTTTGTTAAAAAAAACATTTAAAGCATATAGTTAATTGTTTCAGAATCGGAACAGTACCAAAAAACCTCCTCTCAACACTAAAAATTCATTATTTGCACACACTTGCAACTTAGGCTACAACAGCAGTTTAATGGCATTTTATGCCATCTTAAAATCAAGAAAACAATCAACTCTATTTTTCAGTATGTTTAATATTTTACATCTTTTATTACAACCCCAAATCAGAAAAAGTTGGGACATTTTGTAAAATGCAATAAAATCAAGAATCTGTGATTTGTTAATTCTATTTAAACTTTTTTAACTGACAAAAGTACAAAGAAAAGTTTTCCAATGTTTTCACTGACCAACATAATTGTAATTTGTAAATATGAACAAATTTTGATTTTGATGGCAGCAACACACACCAAAAAAGTTGGGACAGAGACATGTTTACCACTGTGTCACTTCACCTTTCCTTTTAATTACACTTTTTAATCATTTGGGAGTTGAGGATACTAATTGTTGTAGTTTTGCTGGTGGAATATTTGCCCAATCTTGTCTGATACAAGACAGCCGCTCAACAGTCTGTAGTCAGCGTTGCCTGATTCTCCTTTTCATGATGGGTCATACATTGTCCATAAGAGACATATCTGGACTGCAGTAAACAGGCAGGCACATCCCTTCTATGGTGCAGAGTGTCTAGAAACCACTCAGTTTTAGCATGTGCAGAATGAGGCCTGGTATTGTCTTGCTTCCCAGGAAACATGTCATCTCGATGGCAGTTTATGTCTCTGTACAATCCAAATATATGCCTCCATGTCAATGGTACCTTCACAATAATGCAAGTTACCCATACCGTTTGCAATGATGCACCTCAATACCAGCACAGATGTTTGCTTTTGCACCTGTCGCTGGTGAAAGTCTGGTTGGTCCCTTTCGTCTTTGGGACTGAGAACTCGGTGTCCATTTTCTCTCAAAAACAAGCTGAAACATGGACTCATCTACAGCACACATGTCCACTGTCTTCTAGACCATCTGAGATGAGCTCAGGCCCAGAGAACTCGCCGGCATCTCCACATAGAACCGATGTAAAGCTTTCTCCTTGCGTAACAGAGATTCAAGAGACATTTCTTAATGCAGAGTCAGACTGTGTCCAGTGAAAACGGTTTCCCAAATTACTCCTGATCACATGTGTCTGTATTTAACGGATTAGCATGATGGTATCTTGTGCAATGCCATCTGAGGGCTCAAAGGTCACACACATTCAACAGAGGTCGTTCGGAGATGCATTACCAATAATCTACCCATAACATGTTTGACTGGCTAGTATAAAAAACTTTAAAGGCCTTTTTCTCTGTTTGTGTAGTTACTGCACTTAGCCTTTGTAGGGCAGTACTGCCTTACCCAACACAGACTGAGATTTCTCTGGATTCCCTGAATCTTCTGACAATATTATGTATGGAAGATAATAAAAGACATAAATTCTTTGCAATCTTGCATTGAGAAATGTGATTTTTTTAATTGTTTGACAATTCTCTCATGATATTTGGCACAAAGTGAGGAGCCATGACCCATTTTTGCTTAAAAAGACGGAGAAGCACTTTTACACCCAAACACGATACCCTCAACTATTACCAATTCACCTGCTCATTGCGAACTGTTTCAAAATAGTTGAATAATCTAATTTGGATAATCTTTTCACTTTTATTTTGTCTCTGTCCCAACTTTTTTGGGGTGTGTTGCAGCCATCAAAATCAAAATTTGTTCATATTTACAAAATACAATTATGTTGGTCAGTGAAAACATTGGAGAACTTTTCTTTGTACTTTTGTCAGTTAAAAAAAGTTTAAATTGAATTAACAAAATCACAGCTTCTTTTATGATAGATGATTTTATTGCATTTCACAAAATGTCCCAACCTTTTCTGATTTGGGGTTGTATTTTCTATACAGCAAATGACTCTTGTACAATCAGGAAATAATATAGTTAACATGGATTAAGTAAATTACATTTACTAAAAGTTAAAAGCAGATTTTGCAAAGCAGTTATCCAGTGGGGAAAAATACAAATAATTATTGAGTTATTGTCCAGCTAAAGTTAGTTCTGATCAGTGGTTCTCAACTGGGACATTTTACCATGGTCATTAAGCTGCAACTGAATGTGTGTATGTGTATACACACACACACACACACACACACACACACACACACACACACACACATACACACACACACATACACACACACACGCACACACACACACACACACACACGCACACGCACACACACACACACACACACACACACACACACACACACACACACACACACACACACACACACGCACACACAGACACACACAAACATACTTAAATAAGTTACATGATGTATAACTTAAAAAATAAAGTATTTTATTTTGATGAGTTGAAGTCATGTAAAAACGTATGTTGTCGACTCACAGATCATGTAGTTTTTTGTTAATAAAAAAAAAGTTGGTAGAGCCACCAAAAATAAAATATACAAAATAACAAAAAGTGAAATAATGTGAAGTGGCATTTTGGGGAAACAGAAACAACAGTAAATACACAATACTAACATGAACTATCATCATACCTGTCAACACACCCGTTTTTCCCGGGTTTCTCCCGTTTTTTAGCCCTATCTCCCGGACCCCTCCCGGTTTGTTATTTTTTGACCACACACACCCTGACGAAGGCAATAGCCGCAACGCGTAGGTGTATCTGTCACCAATTTTAATGATAGAAGCCATGATTCAATAAAGGCTTTTTACTTTTTTGTATACACAATTCGAGTGCCTTGGATTATTACTTTGATTTTGAGCATTACTATCCCAAGCAACCAAAGAGCACCGAGATTTTACACCCTGTGCAGCACTTCAAATGCATCTTTATGCTGTGATGAACATCTAACGTTAGTTAGATATTACATAGCCTACTAATACAACAATGAGCGACTTCGTTATTTCTTTTAACATTTATGGAGAATATGACAACTTTGACGACTGGGATGCTGCTGAAGAAAGAAAAAATGTAAATAAAAACGGAGAAACGACCCAGAGAGATAACACCGGGAGAATTGAATCAAATAGAAGACGAAAAAGATGAGATCAACACGAATAAATACACTCAGAGACTTTATTGTTCAAAAAGAAATGGACTCCAGCTTTGAAAATTACACCGCTGCTGCTCTGAATGAGACCCTGCGGGAGTTTTACGCAGCTGTCCAGACAACCAAGGCAGGAGGAGAGTACAGCGTGAAGGGTTCTACAAGCTGAGCGGACTATAAATATCTCCGGTTGCTAAATAAACCGTCCTCCGCTGCGCGTCGGCTGGTTCACACCTCGCCGTCGTCCATTAAAACCTGACAATGGACACCTCGTCGGGCATTAACCCTTACATGTACTACACTATCAGGCTTATTAATTGTCAATGCCATTACAAGCTTGTGGTTGTTGGTACGTTCTGTCCACTAGAGGGACCTCTAACATTAGCCTGTCCTTGAAGGATACCTGCACGCAACTTTATTTACATGAAATGTTATTGTTGAAAAAATAATTTCCTTTACACGTCTCCTCACTTCTGCCATCCTGTCCAGTGCCATTTCCACCAGTCTTCATCTCCGCTCTACATATGAGGGGAAATACAAAAGGAAGAATGCTTAATGTCAGTGGGTGCTTCTCATTTCTTATTTGTGCATCCTTGTTTCCTTTCCCTGCTTCCTTTCCTAGCGCCTCAGCTCCTCCCCCTGTTGGATGTGAGGGAAGGACGCAAGGAAAGAAAAGGAGGATGGAGGAATCGAATGAAAGCTTTTTTTATACATTGGAATACTTGATCACTCGAGCGTCACTTCACAGCGTCATCAGCAGCGCTCAAAGGATCTGCCCTTATGTTGTTGAAGTTTGTTTATTTAAGGAATTCATAATGAATAATAATAAAGCAAGATACTCTGTTGAAATATGTGAGATGTGTGGTTTATATAAACTGCAAAGGTAAACTATAAATTAAAAAGATTGTGACTGTAAAAAGATTTGAGAGCCTGTGAGAATTTTGCGAAATTCTTAATGGATAAAATCGCTGTTGTTAAAGCAAATATACATAGTCTGGTCATAAATTCAGTTTCACCCCTGGTCCAGCCTGACCCCTGTACTACTGCTCAGTTATGGATGTTTGAGCCTGTGTCACTAACTAATCTATTAGAAGTAACGAAACATCTTAAGCCATCATATTGCTCGCTTGATGTGGTTCCACCACATCTGTTAATTCAGGTCTGGGATGAGGTGGGGTCTACGATCGGGTCTGTAGTGAATCAATGGCGCTTTTCCACTGCATGGCACGGCTCAGTACGGTTCGGCTCGGCACGATTCGGCTCGCTTCGCTTTTCCACTGCGTGGTACGACTCGGCTCGGCACGGCTCGGTTCGCTTTAGCTCGGTTGCTTTTCCACTGCAGTTAGTACCGCTTACCATGGAGTGCAATACCGTACCATGCAGTGGAAAAGCGGCACAAGTGAGCCATACCGAGCCGAGCCGTACCGTACCATGCAGTGGAAAAGCGCCAAAGCGTGCCGTACCGAACCGAACCGTACCGTACCATGCAGTGGAAAAGCGCCAAGAGTCTTTTAGAAGGTGTGGTCCCATCTTATTTTAAGCATGCTTTGGTGCAGCCTCTTTAAAAAAAACAAGCTTAGACCCGTCAGTATTAAATAATTACCGTCCAATCTCTAAATTGCCCTTTCTGGCAAAGTTATTGGAGAAGGTTGTTCTTAATCAACTTTCAGCTTTTTAAAAAGAAAATACAATTTTTGATACATTTCAATCAGGTTTTAGGTCTCAGCACAGCACTGAAACCACGCTTCTTAAAGTAACAAATGATTTGTTGTGGTCTCTAGACTCTGGGATCTGTGTGATGTTAGTTCTTCTTGATCTTAGCGCGGCCTTTGATATTGTGGATCATGGAGTTCTTTTAGACCGTTTGAGGGAGAGGGGTGGGATTAGGGGGCCTGCGATTAAGTGGTTCACATCCTATTTTGATGGAAGATCTTTTGCAGTGGAGCTTGGAAACTCTATATCGTCTTCTCAGCCGGTCTCCTCAGGTGTTCCTCAAGGCTCATGCCTCGGCCCTGTTTTATTCTCCCTGTATATGCTCCCCCTTGGATCAATCTGCCAAAAATACAATGTATCTTATCATTGTAAAGCTGATGATATCCACTTATATGTGCCCATGAAATGCAGTGTTGATTCCAACACTACTATTATGTCCGAGTGTTTGAATGAGATAAGAGCATGGTTGGCTGATAATTTTCTGCAGCTCAATGAGTCAAAATCGGAAGTGCTGATTTTTGGTCCACCTAAGTTAGCTAAACAGCTTACTTTACATCTTGATCCCTTAGCCATCAAGGTGAATACCCAAGCAAGGAACCTTGGTGTAATTTTTGATTTAGAGCTGAAATTTGACAAACAAGTTAATGCTGTAGTTAAAAGTAGCTTTTATCAGCTGCGGAGAATTGCCAAATTGAAGAGTATTTTGTCATTTAAGGACATGGAAACTGTCATTCATGCTTTTATTTCATCCAGATTGGATTACTGCAACTCATTATATTTAGGACTGTCTAGGAAAGTGTTATCAAGGCTGCAACTGGTGCAAAATGCAGCAGCCAGACTATTGACCGGCACACGGAAATGGTCTAGGATTTCTCCGGTATTGACCTCTTTGCACTGGCTTCCAGTTGAATTTAGAATCCAATATAAAGTTTTGTCCATGGCTTTTAAAGGTTTGCATGGACTGGCTCCGGAATATGTGGCACGTCTGATACAGAGACAGCATCACTTTTCTTCTCGACCTCTTAGATCATCTCAGAGCTTGCTCCTACATGTCCCCAAATCAAGGTTAAAAACAAAGGGAGACCAGCCTCTTTTTTGTTCTGTACAGCACTTTGGCCAACTTGTGTTGTTTTAAAATGTGCTTAACAAATAAAAGTTGATTGATTGATTGATTGATTGACCGATGTGAAGGGGGAGGAGAATGTATACGTGCGTCACGTTTAGTCAATAAAACACTTCCGCATAGGATACACCTGTGTCTCTTCGCTCATAACTCCTCTGGAAGCCTCCTCACTCCTCGATCCTCGACTCCTCGCGGTGCAATTAGAGAAATGAGATGTCCCTCAAGATGGCTGTGCTTGATTGGTTTCCGGGTCATAGGATGGAGGACAGAGGAGCGAGGAGACGAGGAGGGATATTGACAAGCACCCAGTGTTAATGATGATTCTTAACTCATGCCTGTATAACAAACCTAGAAGCAGATCATATCTTAGTCATCGTAACTGTAACATTAATAGAATGTTGATATGATATCAATTAAATTATCAAGTCTACTGAGTACATTACTGTAAAGTCTGCTGCCAACTAGGGATGAGACGATTACCGGTGTAACGGTAAACCACAGTAAAAATTATGTTAATTATTACAGAGAAATTAATGTAATTCTTAGTATTGTTTCTTGTATGCTGGTGGCTATAATATTTAGTTTTGGTAAATAATTTTCATAGTAAGTCAGATGCTTATTAATGTGCATTAATATTTGCTTATATTTTAGAACCACATCCAACTTCAAATGTAACATCAAATACAACTTCATAGTTGACTTCACGTTGAAGTTGTAAATAAATCTTCCTGGATCTTAGTCAGACATCTCTGGTTCAAGTTCTTTCAGTGTTTCAGTAGCAAGTTTTCAATCGTTTTTAAAAGCATATTGCCTATATGTTTGTAATATATTAAACACTGTTACACTTTTTGAAACTATTTCAGCTTGTGTAGGCCTGTCACTGACAGGTTGTCAGTGCTTTCTGAACATATTGAACACACTTAAAAAATTCCGCGATAATACAGAAAACTGTGATAATTTTGGTCATTTTCATACCGTCCCATCTCTACTGCCAATATGTTGCAGAGCTAATCATGCTAAAATGTCTGGAATATCAGCGGGAATATGTTCCGATTGTTCTCAGCTCCGCCGAGACAAAATAGACATGCCATTTCAAAAATCTTTCATTTATTGTCAGAAATATGTTTTCAAAAGCATCACTTTCATCAAATTTTATGACATAATTTCCAGTAGGCAACTGACTGCAAACAGTCACATCAGGACACAGACGAGCAGGCTTATGTGTCGTGGCTGAGCCCCGGAGAGCCCCGGTCCAATTTAACCACTGCGTATACAAATGTTGTCAATATACAAGAAGTATAAACCAAGCAGAAAACAAAGATGAAGTTGACAATCGCCATCTCCGTGGTGAACCCTGTATAGAGAGAAATGCAAATAATGGATTACATAATCAGAGAGAAGCCTATTTCTTTTCATTTTGAATTGTTTCGTTTAAAGACATTTCAAGCTTTCTATAGATATATTTCTCATGTCTGTGAGGCATACGCTGATTTTCGGTTAATTTATGATGAGATGCGCTCCAGTTCAAGTGCAATGCATGTGACCGAGCCGGCGCCACCATGTCATGATTATATTGTCTGCTATATTTGCTTCGTATTCATTAAATTCAGGCAATCGGTTGATGAAAAATTGATTAAAATTAAGATAAAATTTATTCAAAACGAAATTCACTTTAAAGAAAGGCCTTGGTCAGAAGAAACGTAAACAGGAGTGAAGACGTTCCCTACGCTTTCGAGAGCGGCAGCGACTCTGGGCGAGTTGGTTATACACGTCAAGGTGGACGAGCGTGAGAACTGTCGAGAAGAGCTTTTGCGCAAAGCCTGGACCACAGCATCCGAAGAAGCGGCAGAGGGAACACTGAGCGTCGCAGACATGCGGGCATTCATGTAAAGAGACAAAGTGTAGAGGAGAAGTAGGCATTCATTACCAGACTTTGCAAACATAAGTGACGAGCAATGTGAGAGTAGGCTAGTAGGTATGTAAGTTACAATCTTAGTATGGAAAAGGTCTTTCCCCTGCTGTGGGAGAGGGTAAGTTGATTATTATTTTTTTCGTTCTGCTTTAATTGTTTTACTATGCTTTTTGCGAAGGCAACCCTGGGAGCAGCCTTTTGCTGCGAGACTGTTGCTACTACACGGAGTGTGTTAAGCGGAGGGCTTTTGTCACGCCCCTCCGTCTCCATAGTGACCGTCTTTAAGGTCGTCGGTTTGTTCTGTTTACTGTTTGGAAGTCTGTTAAATGTTCTGTTCGCTTTTTTTTTACTATTGATAAACATTGTTACTCTGAATATCGCAAATGTGCAATCATCTTCTGAAAGATACACGCCCTGAATTAGCTTTCATAAATGTCGATGACTATCTGTAGAAGTGTGCTCCCTAATTTGCCCATAATATGCATATGGAGAAACTAACAATCGTTTCATATAACGTCCATGGTCTAAACCACCCTATAAAAAGAAAAAAGATTTTTAGCCAGCTAAGGAAAATGCACTGCTCATTTGCATTGTTACAAGAAACATGTCACGTGACAACTAAAGAAAACTAGGTGAGGACTCAATTGCAAAAGAATAGTGATTTATTTAATAAAAGAAACATAAAGTAAAACAAAAACCCACAAGGGGGAAAAACATAATATAAAACAAAACAACAACTTCAAAATCAAACATACCGGAGGTCACGGGAAAACAGGAGACGTATACAAAACATTAGACAACGATCCGACAAAGACTGCAAACAAGAGGAGACTTAAGAAGGGAACAAATCAAGAGGGGACAGGTGGAAGAACTCAAACAATAATCAGGTAACGAGGGGGAGGGATCAGACAAGGACAAGAGCACATGGCCCACAATAACAAAACACCCATGTGCAACACAAGACAGGACAGGCATGTGACATTACCCCCTCCCTACGGAGCGGCTACCAGACGCTCCATAGGACCAGGGCAGGGCGGGAGGGAAACACCAGGGCGGGACGGGAGGGACAGACCAGGGCGGGACGGGAGGGACAGACCAGGGCGGGACGGGAGGGACAGACCAGGGCTGGACGGGAGGGACAGACCAGGGCGGGACGGGAGGGACAGACCAGGGCGGGACGGGAGGGACAGAACGCTTAGTCCTGGGAGGCCAGGGCGAAGCACACAGTCCATCGGGTGGCCAGGGCGAAGCACACAGTCCATTGGCCGGCCCGGGCGAAGCACACAGTCCATCGGGCGGCCAGGGCGAAGCAGACAGTCCATCGGGCGGCCAGGGCGAAGCAGACAGTCCATCGGGCGGCCAGGGCGAAGCAGACAGTCCATCGGGCAGCCAGGGCGAAGCAGTCAGTCCATCGGGCGGCCAGGGCGAAGCAGACGACCCATCGGGCGGCCAGGGCGAAGCGGACAGTCCATCGGGCGGCCAGGGCGAAGCGGACAGTCCTTCGGGCGGCCAGGGCGAAGCAGACGACCCATCGGGCGGCCAGGGCGAAGCAGACGACCCATCGGGCGGCCAGGGCGAAGCAGACGACCCATCGGGCGGACAGGGCGAAGCAGACGACCCATCGGGCGGCCAGGGCGAAGCAGACGACCCATCGGGCGGCCAGGGCGAAGCAGACGACCCATCGGGCGGCCAGGGCGAAGCAGACGACCCATCGGGCGGCCAGGGCGAAGCAGACGACCCATCGGGCGGCCAGGGCGAAGCAGACGACCCATCGGGCGGCCAGGGCGGTGAAGACCCCCCATCGGGCGGCCAGGGCGGTGAAGACCCCCAATCGGGCGGCCAGGACGGTGAAGACCCCCCATCGGGCCGCCAGGGCGGTGAAGACCCCCCATCGGGCGGCCAGGGCGGTGAAGACCCCCCTTCGGGCGGCCAGGGCGGTGAAGACCCCCCATCGGGCGGCCAGGGCGGTGAAGACCCCCCATCGGGCGGCCAGGGCGGTGAAGACCCCCCATCGGGCGGCCAGGGCGGCGAAGACCCCTCGGGTGGCCACCACGGTGGCTCGGGCTCAGGAACAGCAGATACCGGCTCAGGAACAACAGACACCGGCTCAGGTACAGCAGACACCGGCTCAGGTACAGCAGACACCGGCTCAGGTACAGCAGACACCGGCTCAGGTACAGCAGACACCGGCTCAGGTACAGCAGACACCGGCTCAGGTACAGCAGACACCGGCTCAGGTACAGCAGACACCGGCTCAGGTACAGCAGACACCGGCTCAGGTACAGCAGACACCGGCTCAGTTACAGCAGACACCGGCTCAGGTACAGCAGACACCGGCTCAGGTACAGCAGACACCGGCTCAGGTACAGCAGACACCGGCTCAGGTACAGCAGACACTGGCTCAGGTACCGCAGACACCGGCTCAGGTACCGCAGACACCGGCTCAGGAACAACAGACACCGGCTCAGGAACAACAGACACCGGCTCAGGAACAACAGACACCGGCTCAGGAACAACAGACACCGGCTCAGGAACAACAGACACCGGCTCAGGAACAACAGACACTGGCTCAGGAACAACAGACACCGGCTCAGGAACAACAGACACCGGCTCAGGAACAGTCACAAGAACAAACACAAACACAGAAACAAACACTGGCTCTGGCGCTGGAACAGGCGCTGGCTCTGGAATAGACATTGGCTCCAGCTCTGGAACAGGCCTTGGCTCTGCCTCCGGCTCAGGAACAACAGACACCGGCTCAGGAACAGACACAAGAACTGTAACAGTCACAAGAACAAACACAAACACAGAAACAAACACTGGCTCTGGCGCTGGAACAGGCGCTGGCTCTGGAACAGACATTGGCTCCAGCTCTGGAACAGGCCTTGGCTCTGGAACAAGCACTGGCTCTGTCTCCGGCTCTGGAACAAGCACTGGCTCTGTCTCCGGCTCTGGAACAGCAGACACTGGCTCCGGCTCTGGAACAGCAGACACTGGCTCCGGCTCTGGAACAGACACTGGCTCTGCCGCCGGCTCTGGAACGAGCACTGGCTCTGTCTCCGGCTCCGGAACAGGCATTGACTCTGCCTCTGGCTCTGGAACAGGCATTGGCTCTGCCTCCGGCTCTGGAACGGGCACTGGCTCTGTCTCCGGCTCCGGAACAGGCATTGGTTCTGCCTCTGGCTCTGGAACAGGCATTGGCTCTGGCTCTGGAACAGGCACTGGCTCTGCCTCCGGCTCTGGAACAGGCACTGGCTCTGCCTCCGGCTCTGGAACAGCAGATACTGGCTCCGGCTCTGGAACAGGAGACACTGGCTCCAGCTCTGGAACAGCAGACACGGGCATGTCCAGGATCCGAGCCAGATGCTCCAGATAGTCCGTAAGTGCCTTGGCGGCCACACAAATGGGCATTTCCGGATCGGTCTCTGACTGGGCAGACTCGACGTGCTCAGTCTCTGACTGGGCAGACTGGACGTGCTCAGTCTCTGGCTGGGCAGACGTGACGTGAACAGTCTCTCGCTGGGCAGACGTGACGTGAACAGTCTCTCGCTGGGCAGACGTGACGTGAACAGTCTCTCGCTGGGCAGACGTGACGTGAACAGTCTCTCGCTGGGCAGACGTGACGTGAACAGTCTCTCGCTGGGCAGACGTGACGTGAACAGTCTCTCGCTGGGCAGACGTGACGTGAACAGTCTCTCGCTGGGCAAACGGAGCGTGAACAGTCCCTGGCATGGCCCCTCTTCTCCGCTGAGTCCTCATTTGGTCGGATCGTTATGTCACGTGACAACTAAAGAAAACTAGGTGAGGACTCAATTGCAAAAGAATAGTGATTTATTTAATAAAAGAAACATAAAGTAAAACAAAAACCCACAAGGGGGAAAAACATAATATAAAACAAAACAACAACTTCAAAATCAAACATACCGGAGGTCACGGGAAAACAGGAGACGTATACAAAACATTAGACAACGATCCGACAAAGACTGCAAACAAGAGGAGACTTAAGAAGGGAACAAATCAAGAGGGGACAGGTGGAAGAACTCAAACAATAATCAGGTAACGAGGGGGAGGGATCAGACAAGGACAAGAGCACATGGCCCACAATAACAAAACACCCATGTGCAACACAAGACAGGACAGGCATGTGACAAAACACATTTGAACGAATTAGAACACAAAAAACTTAGGAGGGAGTAAACCAAACGTATAGTGCATTGTTTGGGAATAAAAGAGGAGTAGCCATTCTAATCAATAAGTTACTGGCATTTTCCACAGAAAAGGTTGTGCAAGATAAGAATGGGAGATATGTACTGATAGTTGGTCGATTATGGGAAGAGTACATAACCATTATGAACCTGTACGCTCCAAATGAATGTGATGAAAACTTTTTTAAAGAAATAGCAAAGGTAATTGCAGAGAATGCAAAAGGGATCTTACTGGTCGGAGGAGACTTTAATGCTGTACAGGAAGGGAAACTAGACAAGACCCCGGCAGAAACATGCCCACAAACTAGAAAAACAAAAATACTCAACAACATGTTAATAGAACTAGGCTTGGGGGACCCATGGAGACTTAAAAAACCAAATAGGAAAGACTATACCTTTTATTCGAATGTCCATAATAGTTATTCAAGGATTGATTTTTTCTGTCTCTCTCAACAGCATATGTATAAAGTGATTGGCTGTCATATAGATACAATTACACTGAGTGATCACGCCCCTGTTATTTTACAATTAGATTTGTGTAAGGACTCTTTCTTTAGATATTGGAGGTTAAATGTATCACTACTTACAAATAGAGCAATAGTTCTGGAACTAAGACAAAGTGGAACTAAGACAAAGTTTGACAGAGTACTTGGAACTAAATGACAATGGGACGGTGTCGCCACCTGTTTTGTGGAGTGGAGCCAAAGCAGTATTAAGGGGGAAAATTATCCAAATTTCATCTAAACTAAAGAAACAGCGCTCCGAGGAACAAACTAAACTTGAAAACAAAATCAAACTATTAGAAATTGAACATAAAAATACAGGGACAAGTAACACATTGACAGAGCTAAAAGAAGCTAGGAAAGAGTTAGATAGGATTCTTACCTACAAAGCAGAAGGGGCCTTGAGGTTTTCTAAACGGAAATATTATGAAATGGGGAATAGAACTAGTCGCCTGTTAGCTTTCCAACTCCGAAAAGCACAGTCTGCCAGAACAATGTACAAAATAATTGATCCCACCCTTAAGACGCTATATCGTCCCAAAAAAATAGCTAATGCCTTTGCTTCCTTCTACAGAAACTTATATAAGGAACCAAATCCATCAAATGATGGACAAAAACATAAAATAGATACATTTCTTACTAATTAAAATTTAACCACTCTGTCTGGAGAAGAAGCAGCGAGTATGGTTTCAAACATAACCGAGATTGAAATAAGAGAGGTGATCAATAAGCTGAAAAATAATAAATCTACAGGGACAGACAGGCTCCCTGGAGAATTTTATAAATGTTTTACAGACATTCTACTACCAGTATTGACGAAGGTTTTTAATTACACGCTTAAAAACGGTGAACTACCTTCTTCGTGGTCTGAGGCCATTATTTCAGTCATCTATAAACAAGGAAAAGATGCAACCCACTGCGAAGGAAATAGACCAATTAGCCTATTATGTACAGATTTAAAACTTCTGACTAGTATTTTAGCTAAAAGGATACAGAAACACGTTAAAAAACTTATTCACCCGGATCAGACGGGGTTCATTCCTAACCGCCTGAGTGCTAATAACATAAGGAGAACTCTGAACGTTATAACACAGGCCAGAGGATATAAACAAGATTCCCTGCTGATCAGCTTTGATGCGCAAAAAGCATTTGATACAGTTAATTGGCAGTTTTTGTATAGCACACTGATATCTATGGGTTTTCACCCACAGTTTGTGGAATGGATAAAAGTAATATACACAAATCCTAAATCGCGAGTCAGGGTAAATGGTTGCTGTTCCGAGTTCTTCTACCTTGAGAGAGGAGTGCGTCAGGGGGATTGCCTAAGCCCCTTACTCTTTGCTATAAACATCGAACCCCTAGCAGCATCGATTAGACTGAATAACGAAATTAAGGGTATTGTAAATAAAAATAGGAGGGAGGCACAAGATTTCACTTTTTGCAGATGACATTCTTGCATATATCAGTGATCCAGCCACATCTGTACCCTCACTTGTTGAAACGTTAGAGAAATATGGCAGACTCTCAGGCTACCAAATTAACCAATCTAAATCAGAAGCAATGTTATTAAATGCCCACCTACCCACTAATGTAAAGAGTAGATTTAAATTTCGAATTTCTAATCAGGGATTTAGATATTTGGGAATCTTTATAACCCCTCAATCATCACAGTTGTTTAAAGCAAATTATGGTAAATTATTGGATGAAATCAAGAAAGATTTAGCAAGATGGGAAATATTACCTCCTTCACTTATAGGGCAAATAGAAACCATTAGAATGAACGTTCTACCTAGTATACCAAATAAAAAAAAAATACTACTGGGCTGCACGACTTGGATCAATGGTCACTTGGGTTTGTCGGGATGAAGAGGCAATCTGGTACAAGATTGAACAAGGGGAATGTCAAAATATATTTCTTGATACTCTTCCATTTGTCAACCAAGATTTTTAAAAATAAAATTAACAATGAATGGGTTCAGGCTACACTTACCACCTGGTCTAAAATTAAAAAGACACTGACTCTTCCCGGTTCACTATGTAGAGCTATTCGAATAAACCATAATACTGAGTTTCTCCCAGCACCCGGATTAAATAACTGGACGGAAAAAGGGTTGATTCTGTTGGGTCAAATGTTTGAGAACGGACGTCTATTGTCTTTCCAGCAGCTACAACATATGTATCACCTCCTAAACCAGGACTTGTTCAAATATTTACAATTGAGACACTATTTACATAAACATAAGGACTGGCAAACTTTACAAAAGCCACCTTCTGACATTGAGCAATTTTTCATATCAGTAACAAATGGGACAATAACTACTAAATATATCTCTCACTTTTACAAAATATTACAAAGAGAAGCTACTGAGGATACAAAAGTTATAAAGGAGAAATGGGAACTAGAAATGAATATAATAATTACGGATGAGGAATGGGAACAAATGTTTCAAGAGGGGCATAAAATATCAAGTAGTCGAATGCTGAGAGAATTTGAGGGGAAAATCAAAGTAAGGTTCTTTAGGACCCCTTTTATCATATCTAAGTTCAGTGGGACTTCAGACAAATGTTGGAGGGGCTGTGGTCTTGTGGGAGATAACAGTCATATATTTTGGGATTGTCCAAAATTATTGAACTATTGGAAAGACATACAAGATGAAATTGACAAATGTTTGAGTATTAAGATTCCAATGGACCCATCCTTTATTATTCTGGGAATTTTTGAGAACAAAATTAGGACTAATTATCATTTTCATCTCTTGAAAATCCTGCTTGTACTTGCAAAAAAAATGATTACAGTCTCCTGGCTGAGACCGCAGCCCCCCACAATTTCTCAATGGAAAAACAAGGTGAAGGAAGTGCACTATATGGAACAAATTACAGCAAGATTGCAGATGAAAACGGATCTATTTATGGACCAGTGGTCCCACATCCAAATGTATATTCCATGATACCTATGTACTGTGAAGCTTATGCTGGCTATATATATCTATTTTCTTTTCTCTATGGACGATATAAAGGCTTTAGGGGAGTGATGGACATGTATTTTGTATGGGATGTATCCATGTATATTGTACCATCCAGGGTATCGCATTTGTGTGTTGTGAATTGCACTTTGCAATTTGGTGATAATGTCCAGGGATGTTGTGCACTTGGCAACACAGGGACGATGGGACAGCCCGGTTCAGATGGTGAAGACTGAAGGCAGACGACAGTGGTGAAGAGTTATCCAGGTAGATGACGATGAATGCAGAAAACCAGAACCAGGAAGTAGGTAGCGGGGAAGAATGAGTGCTGGAAGACAACGACGACACGGGAACAGAAGACCGGCAGGAACACAGCGAGAGACAGGCAGGAACACACAGGAACATCCACAACACTCTGACAAAGACAGGTTGAAAACAGAGAGACTAAATAGTGACCGCTGATCAGCTACAGCTGGCGCGCTGATTAGGCACAGCTGATGGGAACCAGCGGCAGTGATCAGCGACACCGCTCACACGTAACACACACACATAAGACGAGAACAGAGACAGCGAATTTATGAACCGTGACAGTACCCCTCCCCCTAGGAGCGCCTCCTGGCGCTCCCAGAAGAACTTACCTGTTGATTGTAATCATCAATAAGGGAGTGATCCAGAATGTCCCTAGCCGGAACCCAACTTCTCTCCTCCGGACCGTAACCCTCCCAGTCCACCAAATACTGGAATCCGCGTCCCCTCCGTCTCGAGTCCAGAATACGATTAACCGAATACGTAGGCTCCCCATCTACGACTCGCAGCGGTGGGGGAACCGGAGGATTAAGGTTAGAACGAAAAATAGGTTTCAATTTGGAGACATGAAAGGCGGGATGAATTCTCCTGTATGCCGGAGGAATTTTGAGGCGGACTGTCACCGGAATAATGATCTTGGTGACAGTGAACGGGCCGATAAATTTAGGAGCTAACTTATTAGACACAGAACGGAGCGGAATGTTCTTGGTAGAAAGCCACACTTTTTGACCCACGACGTATACGGGAAGCCTTGACCGGTGGCGATCGGCCTTAGCCTTAGTGCGCGCCCCCACCTGGAGCAGAGTCTCACGGGCTCTGGTCCATGTGCGGTGGCACCTCTGGACGAAGGCGTGAGCAGAGGGGACCGCGACTTCGGATTCCAGACTTGGAAAAATTGGTAGCTGGTACCCTAGACTACACTCAAACGGTGAGAGGCCCGTGGATGACACTGGTAATGAGTTAGGAGCGTACTCAACCATAGAAAGTTGTTAGTCCAGGAAGAAGGATTCTTGGACACCAAACATCGCAACACTCTTTCCAGATCTTGATTGGCTCGCTCGGTCTGACCATTGCTCTGGGGATGGTAACCCGAAGACAGACTGACTTTGGCTCCCAATAATTTACAGAACTCCTGCCAGAATTTGGACACAAATTGAGACCCCCTGTCAGAGACCACGTCCATCGGGAGGCCATGTAAACGAAAGACGTGGTCAACAACAGTCACCGCTGTCTCCTTGGCTGAGGGTAATTTGGGCAAGGGGATGAAGTGTGCCGCCTTCGAGAACTGGTCCACTATGGTTAAAACAGCCGTCATGCCATTAGAGGGCGGGAGGGCGGTGACAAAATCTAGTGCTATGTGGGACCAGGGTCTTGAAGGGACAGACAGCGGCTGGAGTAACCCATCAGGAGGACGGTTAGATGTCTTACCAGTGGCTCAGACTGAGCAAGGTAAAACAAAACTGCGAATGCCACAAGCCATTAATGGCCACCAGAATCATTGATAAACAGCTAGTCCGGTTAACTCCTGGATGAAAAGCAATGCTGGAGCAGTGACCCCATCGTATGACTTAAGTAATTCCTCCGGTACAAACAATCTACTCGGTGGGCACCCGGGCGGGGGCGTTACCCCTTCTAAGGCCGACATGACCCTCGATTCGACCTCCCATCTGAGTGCGGAGATAACTATCTTCTCGGGTAAAATGCACTCGGGAGTAACCGGGCATTCGGAAGCATTAAAAATACGAGATAAAGAATCGGGTTTGATGTTTTTGGACCCGGGGCGGTACGAAAGAGAAAAGTCAAAACGTTCGAAAAAAAAGTGCCCATCGAGCTTGCCTGAAGTTTAGTCTTTAAGCAGATCTAATACATTCAAGGTTCTTATGATCGGTCCAAACGATAAAAGGTACCCCCGACCCCTCTAACCAATGACGCCACTCCTCCAACGCTAACTAGACCGCCAACAACTCCCTGTTACCAATGTCATAATTACGTTCGGCAGTTGATAAACGGTGGGACAAAAACGCGCAAGGGTGCATCTTGTCGTCTGAGGAAGAACGTTAGGCTAGAACTGCACCTACCCCCACCTCTGACGAATCGACCTCTACCACGAACTGACGTGAGGAATCAGGGGCGACTAGGATGGGAGCCGAAACGCAGCGGCTTTTGAGGTTGGAGAATACAGCCTCGGCTGTATCGGACCACCTGAACGTCGTTCTGGGAGAGGTCAAGGCAGTCAGAGGCGCGGCTAGTTGGCTGAAGTTGCGAATGAAACGCTGATAGAAGTTGGCGAACCCCAGAAACCTCTATAGGGCCTTACGGGAATCTGGGCTTGGCCACTCTACCACAGCCTTAACCTTGTCAGGATCATTACGCACTCCCTCAGCAGAGACGATGTATCCTAGGAAAGGAACAGGCTGTGCATGAAAACCGCATTTCTCCGCCTTGACAAAAAGCCCATTATCTAACAACCTCCGAAGCACTCGTCTGACGTGTTGAACATGTTCCTGGAGAGACGAAGAAAAAATCAATATATTATCCAGGTAAACATATATGAACTGATCTACCATGTCTCTCAACACATCATTGACGAGTGCCTGGAAAACCGCTGGGGAGTTGGATAGCCCGAACGGCATAACCAAGTATTCAAAATGGCCCCTGGGGGTGTTAAACGCGATTTTCCATTCATCCCCCTTCCTGATGCGAACCAAAAGATAGGCGTTACGTAAATCCAATTTTGTGAAGATGGACGCTCCCTGCAATCTCTCGAAAGCTGAAGACATCAACGGCAAAGGGTAAGTATTCTTTATCGTGATGTATTCAGCCCTCGGTAATCAATACAAGGTCGCAGAGAACCATCCTTCTTACCCACAAAAAAGAACCCCGCCCACGCTGGAAAAGAGGAAGGGCGGATGAATTTGGAAGCTAAAGAATCAGAAATATATTTCTCAATGGCCTTCCTTTCCGGAGTGGAAAGTGATTAAAGTTTGCCCTTAGGCAGAGACTTACCTGGGATTAACTCTATAGCACAGTCATAGGGAGGATGCGGAGGGAGAGAAGCAGCACGGGACTTACTGAACACCTCCTTCAGGTCAAGGTACTCAGGTGGAACGTTAGATAAATTCATTGCCTCCTTCTGAAAAACAGGACAAGACACAGAAGAACAGGCAGACACAAGACAGGACTCATAACATTTAGTGCTCCAGGAAGAAACAGAGTTGTGTCCCCAGTCAATCCTCGGGCCATGCTGGATCAGCCAGGGGTCGACCGAGGGCGATGGGGGCCAGGGGTGAATCCAGGAGGAGAAATGAGATCTGCTCGGTGTGATTGCCAGATGTAATGAGTGTAAGTGTATTAGTGGTAAGAGTTATGAAAGGAAGTTCTTGACCATTAAGTGCACTGACGGAAATGGTGTTCTTGAGCGGGGTGATGGGTATACCAAGTGTCTGAGCCAGTGACAAGTCCATGAAGTTACCTTCCGCTCCAGAATCCAGTAATGCTTGGCAGACGTGGGAGCGGGCTGCCCACAGAAGTCTTACCGGAAGGAGAGTAGAGGATGAGGTCTTATCCACGGAGATCCAGCCCGACAGTAGCCTCCTGTTTACTTCCGGGCCCGGTCTTTTACTGGACAGTTGTCCCGAAAGTGTCCAGCTCCGCCACAGTACAGGCAAAGACCCCGGGATCTCCGTCTCTCTCTCTCCTCCCGGGACAGCCGAGCTCGGCCCACCTGCATGGGCTCGGGATCGAAGACGGGGCCGACCGCATCACAACCACTGTCCTGAGGGCATTCGACGCTCCCAGGATGAGGGAGCCTCCTGGGTAGTTGTTCCAGGCGTCTAAGGCGAGCGTCCACCCTCAAAGCCAGCTCTATTAGTCCATCAAGACTCTCAGGCAGGTCTAAATCGCGGAAATCGATAGAGTAGTTAGAGACCGAGCGGTTACCTTGGCGAAGGTCGGCCAGTTGACGTGCTGCCTCCCTACCTGGCACCGCTCGGTCGAACACACGTCTCATCTCCTCCGAGAGCACCTGGAACGAGGAGCAGCACTGGTGATGGTTTTCCCACACCGCCGTTCCCCACAGAGCCGCCCGCCCTGAGAGTAGGGTCAGCACGAATGCCACCTTGGACTCCTCCGTACTGAAGGTCTGAGGTTGGAAGGCAAAAAACAGGGTACATTTCGTCAAAAAAGCTCTACAGTAGTTAGTCTCACCAGAGTATAATTCCGGGGTAGGCAGGCGTGGTTCGGGCTGACGACTGGGTGCTGGTGTGGTGGGGGGAATCGGCGGTGGGCTGGGCGCAGTGGAACAGACGAGTTGTTGAATCTGTTGGGTCAGCTCGGACACCTGAGTTACCAAGGCTTGAACTGCTCGTCCGGTGATGTCCAGATTCTCCTCTTGTTGGTCTATTCTTGAAGTGCTGCGTGATAGAAATTCTTGAAGGTCCGAGTTACTTGCTGAATCCATATCTGGTCAGAGCGTTCTGTGATGAAATGACAAAGAAGGTTCAATTGCAAGTAAAAGTATTTATTCTGATCTGGATGGTGACAGGGAGCAATTTGGTGATAATGTCCAGGGATGATGTGGACTTGGCAACACAGGGACGCTGGGACAGCCCGTCCAGATGGTGAAGACTGAATGCAGAAGACAATGGTGAAGAGTAATCCAGGTAGATGATGATGAATGCAGAAAACCAGAACCAGGAAGTAGGTAGCGGCGAAGAATGAGTGCTGGACGCCAACGACGACACGGGAACAGAAAACCGGCAGGTACACAGCGAGAGACAGGCAGGAACACACAGGAACATCCACAACGCTCTGACAAAGACAGGATGAAAACAGAGAGACTAAATAGGGATCGCTGATCAGCTGCAGCTTATAGGAACCAGCGGCAGTGATCAGCGACACCGCCCACACGTAACACACACATAAGACGAGAACAGAGACAGCGAATTTATGAACCGTGACAACCATACACCGTTAGAACTGTGAAAAAAATGCACAATAATTCTATCATAAAGGGCGACAGCTAAACGTTTGATTAACAAATGATTTTCTGTTTAAAGCTAAAAATAAATAAATATATATATAAAACTGTTCATAACCGTTGTAAGTCCGTTATATATAAACGTAGATTGGTCTAATTTGATACTAAAAAGTAAGACTAATTGCTGTTTGACTAACTGTTTGTTGGTCATACTAGAACTTTAGACACAGTCTTAACATATTGGCTATGTTTATGCAACTGGCCCCTGATGTGTCCGGCTAAGACAAGCTTATGTTATGCTGAATGGTAGTGCACACAAACATTGCGGATTTCTATGGCAACAGTAGATTTATAACATTTGATCCCGAACTCCGAGAAATAATTCATTAGCCTTTGAGGAGACAACTTACCTGATCCAAAATGAAGACTGCAAAGCTGTGTTGAGTCTAACTGTGTTGAGTTGGAAGCCAAACAGTAACACCGCCATCAGCGTTTTGCCTGTTTATTGCCGCCAACCACTTGTTTCTCCGTTTTGTTTCTTTTGGGATACAGTATAAAGATATTCCTTTTGTATGATCACGTATCTGATCGCATGCAACTGCACAACTGAACAGCATCGCTCGGGCATGATAGAAATATTTCGCGACGAGCTGTATTATCAACGGCGGTATAGCATTTTCTATTCCGTAAAGATGGCTGCTCCAAATGGCGTGACGTCACGCGGGACGTCCCTATTGTGCATCCTATCTTACTCATGCTGTTCACTTTACTTAATCAACATAGATGGAAAAAAATAACATTATTTAAACAAATATGAAACTAAATGCGCTTATTTAATGGCTACAACACGTAGTAGCCCTACAGACTCTCTATTTTTACAAATTGCTGCACATTCATTTAATTCTGAATTTTGCACTGATAAGCTGAAAGGCATTTGTTTGTGTATAGTAAAACATATCTGCAACATTTATCAATTTAATGGATAATTGTGCGTGCATTTAATCATTATGATATTAAATCATAATAAAGTAGGCTATGTACAAAAATCAGATGAGCCCAGAATATGAATGCAACGTGTTTAAATGTTAAGCATTTTCCTCCCATAGAAAACCATTATAAGAACGCTTAAAGCCCCTGTAAAGGCAATTCTAAAAAAAAAATTCTAAACACATTATAAATGTTAGAAATGTATTGCTAAAACATATTACAAAGACTGTGATCTGTGCAGTACTGGATTGTGGAGTTAGACCGTTTTTCACCATTGCTGTGTTCAGGATTTTTTTGGGCGGGTCTAAAACGGGGGCTCGATGACGCACTGGAGCCCCTGATCTCCTGGACACGCCCCTACTCGGTGACGCACTGGAGCCACTGAGGCTGGCCCCTCCCCTAATCCCGAGTTACAGTCAGTACTATTAGTTACTACAGCCTACAGCAGGGGTAGCCAACCCTGCTCCTGGAGGGCTACCATCCTGCAGAGTTTATCTCCAACTGTAATCAGACACACCTGAACCACCTAATTAAGGTGCTTAGGATTACTTGAAAACAACAGCCAATTGTGTCTGAGCAGGGTTGGAACTAAAGTCTGCAGGAAGGTTGCCCTCCAGGAGCAGATCTAGAATTTTTTTGTTCTAAAAATGTTCTGATAACATTACCATGCAGTGTTGTAATAATGTTTTCAGCGGGTAGTTTTATTTTGGTTCCCAGAATGTTCTCCTAAAAGCTAGTATAACATTCTCTAAAAACATTCTAAATATGTTTAATGCTAATATTGTTAGAACATAATTCCCTAATGTTCTTATAACATTTTCAGCGGGTAGTTTTCTTTTTGTTCCCAGAATGTTCTCGTAAAAGTTCTAATAACATTCTTTACAAACATTCTAAATATGTTTAATGCTAACATTGTTAGAACATTATTCCCAAATGTTCCTATAACATTTTCAGCGGGTAGTTTTATTTTTGTTCCCAGAATGTTCTCTTAAAAGATGGCATAACATTCTCTAAGAACACTCTAAACATGTTTTGTGATGACCTTCTATAAAGGTTTAATCATAACATTTTTAGAACATTACATCCCCTAACATTCTTGTAAAGTTTTTAGCAGGAAGTTTTCTTTTTGTTCCCAAAATGTTCGATTAAACAAAAAAAATGCTTAGCTATAAATATTGTTAAAACATAAAATTGTATTAATCTCAAAACTAAAACATCAAAATCTAACAGGTTTATAAATGGCATCCACATAAATTATTAGAAGTTCTGCGTACAGTAAATGCCCAACATTACATGAAGAACTCGGTAAAGTCCAATGTGCAATTATGCGTCTTGACTGCTGTGTTTGCTCAGAGCGCTCATCATCAGTCTTTGCTTGTCTTGGTTCTTGCAGAAGAATAATATAGTCATCTGTATTAATATGTGTTCTATACTGTTCTCTCTTCTAGTTTTCCAGCTCTCCCAGTTCACAGCATTGAACTCTATTCTCTGTGTGCATGGTAGAGTTTTAATCAATATCCTATAAAAGAAGATCATGCAACACTGTAAACAGAAAGAATACAAATACATACATATTAAGATCACAAGCAATATTAACATTGAAAACTTTCAAAATTAGCCAACTTAATTAGTAACCAGAAATTATGTAAAGACTAATTTATTGAAAGTATAAATATGATACCTTATAATCTGTGTATCATTCGTTCAGTCATTTTTTTAATTTGGTACTGAAAGTAGAAAATTAGAAAACAGTTCTTTGTCACAGCCGAAGATCAAACTGTTCCGTCATCAGTTCTTCCTCAGTTCCGCACAGCAGAATAAGAGTCCCTGCGGATTCATATTTTTCTCATCAAACAACCAGACTAAGGAATGGCTCGACACAACTTGTACTGGGGAAGAGCCTAGACAGGGCTGTAGGCCTGTTTTATTCAAATAAAATAATAGCCTATAATTTATATCTCAAGGATGTTCTGATACGCAGCATTTCCCGCTCGGTCAAAACCACGACAAGTGGATCAGCACCATGAGAGGGAAACAGGCGCACGCACGCGTCACATCGTTGTAAAAACCGCATTTTATTATTAGCCTATTCAGAAATGGTGTAAAAGACTAGTAAATAAAATACAACATTAACATTATAAACACTATTTATAACATATAGGCTATGCGTATTTTACATCCCTTTAATAGCCTATTTAAATCCTTAAATTAATGCTATTCAGAAAACAACAAGAATGAAAAATAAGTAAGGTTAGCCAGGTATAATAAAAAATATTCATAGCCTATAAAAATAGCCTATGTCCACTTTATTACAAACAACATTTAGCCTATTTTAAACGCCAAGCCTAAACAAATTTATTTTAATCGAAACTGAAACTGTAGTGACATTGGATTCGAGCATCTCTCTTTCGGTCCAACGTTTCCATATTTGCAATGTAACGTTTGGAATTTGGATGTTAAAATTTCTAGCGGCGTTATTAATGTAAAGAAGGTTTCCTACTTTAGTCAAGTCCCTTTTAGATCAGCATCGTCACAGTATGGGAAATTAGTTTGGAATAACAGCAAGTAGGTGCTGACTGACGGCACAACCTTTAATATTGTATACAACAGACAATTAAGCAGAATAACCTTTTATATGATTGGTTGACTGTGTTTTATTTTAATAATGAACAGGCTACGATGTCAAGCTAGCAATGCCAGAAGTGAACGGATAGTATGTTGTGTGAGCGCGCGATGCGGCGCCATTAAGTGGACTTGTTTTTCAGCAGGGGAAATAACTTAATACTCTGTCATTTAATACTCTGTCATTCGAAACAGTAAAATATATATTTTTATTTCTGTACATTCAAAATGACTATAAAATGTTATATGCCTTTGAAAAATAAAGAAAACCACATGATGAACCACACGCGTCTTGGTCTCCTTGAACATCTTTCTGGCGCACACCAAAAATGAACCAAAATCTATATAGCCTTTCTTGGCGCACCTCAACATTTAGATTATTTTAAGTAAAACGCATTATATAGGGCTAATCGCTTAGGAATAAATCACAGCGTGCTTCATGATAATAACGTGACTTTACAGTCCGGAAAATATAAAATAGCAAATTATTTCACGGACCAACTGGCACTTGAGAACTGCTGGTCTATACAGAAGAAAGCCCCGTCTAGCCTCTTGCCAGTACTGATTTTGTCGAGCCATTCGTTAGTCTGGTTGTTGTAATGAGAAAAAGATTAAATGTAGTTGCAATAAACGAGTTAAGAATCATTTTTGAAATTGAAAATTATTGTGCCAATGATTTATAAAAGATAACATCCCTAAAAAATCCTCAAAATGTTTCATGCAAAATGTTCTACTTTTGTTAAAAAGTCAGTTGAAAGGATTGTTTTATTAAAAAAAATGTATTATCTCAGGACTAAATAATTTCCTCAAAACGAACGTTGATTTGATAATGTTCCTCCTCTGTTATTATGGAACATTGTACCAATGTTTTATTGAGAACATTGTATAATCTGTTATCTCAACAACATTCTCAAAACATCCTCAAAATGTTAGTTATAATGTTCTTGCTTTGTTAACACATCACATTACAAGTCCAGCCCGTTCTCTGGACTCTGTGTAGAATGTTTGCTGCCTGCCTCGACCTCTGCCTGTTAACGACTACGAGTTCAGTTGGATAGACTGTGTACATTATAGACATGAGTACAGTTGAGACCTTAAAAAACACGCCACTCAATAGGAGCGCCAAAATGAGTGAACGAGTGAATTTTTTTTAAATGTTTTTTTAGTAATACTATTTTAAAAACATTAATTCAAAATACTACAAAATAAAGCAAAAAAACTCCACAAAAACTTAACTAAGTCCCCCGACTCCGGTCCGGCGCATCATTCTTCCCCCGCCCAGTGAGTGCTTGAAGTGCGTCAGAAACAGAGCGCGCGCGATCAGTTTACTGTTGGTAATTTGTTGTGTTGCGTCGCCCCTCGCTGCATCCAATGTAGACAGCATTGCTTTCGTTTGAGGGCACTTAACACACTCAAGCACCCCGTAGAAACGGGCCTGAGTGGCAGCTCGCGCCAGGTCTAGACATGGTGAAAGTTACCTGATTGTGACGGATGGCCAAATTTGCATGACATATTTTAGATTAGCATTATAGTCTGCAATAGATACAGTGCCAAACAGAAGAGAAGAGGATAAAAGGGGATAAAGACAGAGGTAATGTAATGAATGAACAGTTTATCTAATTGCATAGTAGTAAGATATATAATTTAATGGCAGTTATTTTACCTTAAACTGTTCTGAGTTTTCCAGAGGCCCCAGACAGTGTGATTTGTAACAATCACGTCAGTTTTTTTAGACGCATTCACTATCACTTTTATTAATTAATGTTCTACTCTACAGTTGTGCAGTTTTGAGGGGGATATATGGCATTTTAAAAATTTATTTGCCAAAATTATTAATATTTATATAGGCTACAGGTTTATTAAAAGTAGCAACGTTTTATGTGAAATTAACATTAAAGAAGACATTTCGCAGTTTCATTCATGGTGGAAACATGAAACGTGCCATAGTTTAGTGGAAGATTGCTGCAATCAACTGCAAAACAAACACTTTTGCTAACGCTCAATGAATAGTTTGTGCATGAATGACATTTGGACGATGACATCACTGTTTTATCCAGAGCGGCTATATATACTGAACAAAATTATAAACGCAACAAAACTGTAAAGCTGTAAATCTGCCTTGAAATAATCTATATTGTAAAAAGCGCTATAAAAATAAATGGGACTTGACTTGAATGCTAGGTGTAATGCTCTTGCTATTTGTGTTTAGGCTGTAATGTGTGTGTGTGTATATATATATATATATATGTATATTAGTGCTGTCCAACGATTAAAATATTTAATCGCGATTAATCGCATTAATGCCATAGTTAACTCGCGATTAATCGCACATTTTTATCTATTCTAAATGTCCCTTGATTTCTATTTGTCTCATTATTTTTTCTAATTTTAATGCTCTTATCAACATTGAAAAGTGGATCAGCAGTTAGTTTGTTCTTAGCTGTGGTATCCATGTGCTTCTGTCTGAAGTCATCCATTGTAGAGCTTAGATCGGGCCCAAAAAAATCAAGCCCGACCCGAGCCCGTGCGCATTGTGTCCGAGCCCGGCCCGACACATAAACTGTAGCCTAATTATGAGCCCAAGCCCGATTTAAACCCGTCCATTTTTTTAATACGTGGGTCGTTATAACTGACGTTCTCAACTATTTTCTATGTTACTTTCTCCCGCCCGCAACATTTTTGTCCCGCTCCCGCCCGCAAATACACTCTTTTTTTTGTAGGCTACCTCCAAATACTTTCGCCTACGTGTCGCCACCATACACATCAGCATAAATGCTCCTGATAAATTATTTGTTATTAAAGCATTAACACACAAACCACTGTTATAACATAAAAGCAAGCAGGCTACTGAGTGCATGGTTTGGCATGACTGAATGCGCGCAAAGTGCGCTCCCTTAATAATTCCTAAAAAGCTGACATCAGTTCATCGCAATCTCACACATCTGTTATTATCAGTGAAGCTGACTGCACAATGCATCTTTCATAATATATACACTTTGTTTGTTATAATTTGAGGATTTGCCAGCTTACAGAATTCAGCACTGAACAAAAAGTCTGTTTTGAGCGGTGAGGGGAGTCTATTTTAAATGCTTCTGATGCTTCTTCATATGTCTGTGATTCCCTCAACGCTGCAAACATGTTATAAAAAGAAACTCTGGCCTGTAAATCGTTTCTATTTTGTTTTAGTTGTTCTTGTTGCTTTTCTGCAACATATGAATAAAAATGTATTAGTTTTTATGTTTTATTCATAGATATTTCTAGTTTGCGGGAGTCCCGCGAATCGTTTTATTCTCCCGTATCCGCACACAGAGTGAGTGCATTACCGCTCGAGCCCGCCCTCGCACTCGGCCATCAAATCTAGTCCCGCGCCGCACTCTATTGCGTTGAGAGTGCACGTCTCTAGATCGGCGTCTCGCGCTCGCGCCATCCACTCAAAACGTACCGTTAGCCTACTACTCTTTGGCCGGCGCGCAAGCCCAAACAAGTACGTGCGGCGTGCCTGTTGTTTTGTTTCCGGTCTAGCTATCCGGTGTGGTGTTGTTTGCTAGGACAAAAAGAGCGTTAATCTCGCGATAAAAAAAATGACGCCGTTAAAATGTGTTTGCGTTAACGCCGTTAATAACGCGTTTAACGCACAGCACTAATATATATATATATATAGGATAAATAATCATGAACACAATGACAGGGCGAAATGGGCTGTGATGCATGAGGCACCAGGCAAAATCTTGCCAGGGCCACCCCTGACGAACGTTATTCCGTGCCCTAAAAACGGGCATATTTCATGGTATTGTGTCATGCAAGTTCATTGTAAAATCTAGAGAAATGTTCGAGGTGGCCAGCGGGGTAAGTTGAGACACAAGTGTATCAACTGTACCCCAATAGATTTCTATTAAGAAAAACACTGTTTAGTTGTTCAGTGTTATGATAACAGGTTTAACGTCGTAATTAGCCAGCATAGGACGCAAATCAAAATAAAATGTGTTATTTGTGATATTTAAACTGTGTATTATTAATAAATAAATTAAATATATTGTTCCTGTTTTAAATATTTTAACCAGTGCTAATTTAAATAAAATTAATGAATTTAAATGGATGAATAAATAAACATGTTGCCGAATTGTTATTTTCTTTATTTGTCTTTATTTATTATATTTGCAATGAACATTTAGTTACCTTTACGTCATTAAAAATGGGTGTCTCAACTGTACCATGGTACTGTCTCAACTGGACCACATATGGGTACAGTTGAGACAAAAAGCACCTTATTTTTATGAGCTAATTGTGGAAAATATAAACTACTTATGGGTATTATTGATTGATAATATCATAGTCTACAAGCAAATGAAATGTCATGTCATGTAGAAATTCACTTCTTTTCAGTATCTATTTTTGTGTGAAAAATCAAAACGCAATGTCTCAACTTGTCACACTATTCATTGTCTGCCTGTGATTTATGTCTGCTCATCTTTTTCTTCTGGTGTGTTTAAATAAAGTGCTGAAAATGGATCTGAACGCCTCTGACTCCTCGTTACAGTCATCTCAGGCCTCAAAGATATCCTCAAAACATTTTACGAACATTGAATTGATAATGTTCCTCCTCTGTTATTATGGAACATTGTACCAATGTTTTATTGAGAATATTGTATAGTCTGTTATCTCAACAACATTCCCAAAACATCCTCAAAATGTTACAGTTAAAACGTTATATCTTAGTTTACATTTAACCTTATAAAACATTCTTTGAACATTACATTCAAATGTTTTCTTTAAAACATTAACCAAACTTGTAAGGAATGTTAACCAAAGTTCTGAGTCTAGCTCGGGCTACCCCTGGCCTACAGTTTGCTAGCTAGCAATGCCTTCGTCACGGAAATGCGTACTACCTGGATCCGATCATGTACAAAACAGATCGGTGTCCTTATTTAAATTTCCGAAAAACGATCACATCAAGAAGAGATGGATTTATTTTGTGAAGAGCCACCTTGATGGAGAGCTGAGGATCACCGCCAAAACCCGCCTCTGTAGTGATTATTTTACACGGGATAGTTTTATAAACTTCCGTCTGAGACAACTGGAATTCACTGATAATCCGCTGTTACTGGTGAATGGGGCCGAAACGACTATCTTCTTCATCCTCCCGTCGCGCCGACATCATCGGCAGTGCGTGCACACTGTGCGAGCATCCATTCCGGCTGTAGTTGAGTGTGGCGACGGCAGCTTTCCCGCAAGTGTCCTGGAGGACACGCCCCCAGCGTTTGAGAGCAGAGACTACTGCTATTTTTTTCAAGATTTTGATAGCTTATTTTATGTACTTGCCGGCTTTTGATTATCATTCAAATTTGGCTGGGTGGCTAATAACAGATTTTTCTGTGGTGTGACAAACTCAGAACACATACTTAATTTTGACTTTACAGGGACTTTAATGTGGCTTAATGCAGATTAGAATGTCTCCTTATTATGTCGAAATAACAGATATTATGTCGAAATAACGATGTCAAAATAATGAGATATTATGTCGAAATAACGATGTCAAAACAACAAGATATTATGTCGAAATGACAACGTCTTATGTCGAAATAACCAGATATTTTGGTGAAATAACGACTAAACATCTCGAAATAAGATACTTTTTTTTTTTTCATGCGGTTCAGGGCTTCCTTTGAATACAGCCTAAATATAATTGCTTCCAGAAATTATTTTTGGGGGTGCTATCGGGGTGCTTTGGTCTTTCTCGGGGGTGCTGAAGCCCTGCTAGCCCCTCCCTATAGCGCCGCCAATGCTCCAGAGTGAATGAGCAGATGATCACTGAGACCTGATGTTTGAGTAAAACTCTTTCCACACTGAGTGCATGTATACGGTTTCTCTCCAGTGTGAACTCTCATGTGTGTCTTAAGGGTTCCTTTCTCTGTGAAACTCTTCTCACACTGAGTTCAGTGGTACGGCTTCTCTCCAGAATGAACTCGCTCGTGTGGTTTCAGGTTTCCGGACTAAGTGAAACTCTTGTCACAATTTGAGCACTTGTAAGGTTTTTCTCCAGTATGAATTCTTTGGTGCTGTTTCAGATCGCAAGATGCAGTAAAGCTCTTCCCACAGTCAAAGCACACATGATCTCTCAATTCATTGTGTGTTTTCTTGTGCTTTTTAAAACTGTCCAGGCATGAAAAACTCTTTCCACAGAGAGAACACACATAAGGCTTCTCATCTGAATGAACTTTTAGGTGTTTTTTTAATTGTGATGATGAAATAAAATCTTTACCACACTGATCACAGTTGAATGGTTTTTCTCCAGACTGAATGTGCAGATGATAACAGAGTTGATGAATGAGAAAAAATCTTTCCACACGGAGTGCATGTATATGGTTTCTCTCCAGTGTGAATTCTATTGTGTGTCTTAAGGTTTTGTTTCTGTGTGAAACTCTTTCCACACTGAGTGCAGGTGTGCGTCTTTTTGGCTTTTGTTCTTTGAATTGTAAAGTTACGATGTTCCTCTTCCACTTCATTCAGTTCTTGTCTTTGCTCTTTCACTCTCACCTGGTCTAAAATACACAGAAATACAGTTAGAATCAGTTCAAATGAACCATTATTTAATAGCAGAAAGCAACAGACATCAGATCTTTCACTTTTTGTTCTGTCATTCACTTGTTTATATAGTAAAAAATATGTTTGACAACTGCTGGTTATGATCATTTAAATGCATTTCTCCATCTATCACCCATATACTGATTATTAATTCACATCTACCAAAGCAGTCAACAATGAAGAATCAAGAATGGACACCAACCTATTTGTTCCTCAGTATCTTCATGTTTTATTCCGGATGGTTCTGGATCACTCATGTCTTCAATCTCCTCTTTAATAAACTCCATCTTTAACAGTCACACAGATTTCAGCTGCTACTCCTGGAGTTTGTCCTTCTCTTGTAGGATGATGGGAATATTCCCAGTATTTATTGGTGAATTGTTGTGGGAGGGGCTTCACTGCAGGTGTGAACTGTGATCACTGTGTTTTTATCCAATCTGCATTTAAAAAGTACAGGACCATCATGTTTAAGTGAGCTGCTGAAAACCCTCTTTGTCTCCAAAAGTTCCCTGTTTTCAGATCATTCATTACGGTGATGTCTGAGATCTTCAGTAAATTGGGGCATTAAGCTCATTTTATTGGTGTCAAGAGGCTGAAACAAACTACAGCATCATTACCTTTAACTTCAGTTCTTGTCTTTGCTCTTTCACTTCCATCGGGTCTGAAACATTAAAACATTTAAGTTGTTAGAATGAGTTCAAGGAGGATACAATGTGAATATTGAATGAACCCTGATTTAATAACGGAAAACAAGTGAGATCTGTTTATCAAATATCATATATTTGATGTACCAAAGGTTAGTTTTGTCATCCTCTTGTTAATAGTCCAAATTTGAATGAAAACTGCTGCACAAGATTATATATACAGGAATTACAGGATTTCATACATTTTAAGATCTTTTTTAAGACTTCCTCCATACATTTTTAGACCTCATCGCCACTTCAAGTTACCCGTTACATCAGCGACACCTTAAATTTACTATATATTAATTGTAAGATAGCACAACTAAACAGTCTTAGTTTGTGAAGACTCATTATCAATGCAACATAATTTAGAAGGGTGGGAACGAAGTACAAGAGAATTAAATGAGTGACTAACCCAATGTAAGGTTTATTAGAAAGAGAAACCAGAAACCAGAATTTGACCAATAAACAAAACAATTGGGGTGTAAATCGGACAGTTCATCACGATACGATATCGATTCTCTCAGCCAGCGATACGATATTTGTCGATACTTCAAAAAATTCTGCGATACGATTACAATTCAGGGCCAAATCGATCGATTAATCGATATTTAGATATTATGTTCACACAACCAGTTACGTTTTTATTAACTCACAAATGCAACCAAAATATATAACAAACTTTTAATTAAA
The DNA here is from genome assembly GCF_051911475.1 of Siphateles boraxobius. Lineage (NCBI taxonomy): Eukaryota > Metazoa > Chordata > Actinopteri > Cypriniformes > Leuciscidae > Siphateles > Siphateles boraxobius. The sequence goes on along the minus strand of NW_027509186.1, from coordinate 40,045,146 downwards.
CCCTTTTTTGCAGAAGCAGATAACTCCACATTTCATGTTTTAGAGTTAAAGTTGCAGTAGGGAGTTTTGAGAAAATGTTGACTTAGCCTGAAAATTTGAACAAGCACAACTTACAGGTCCAACCCCCCTTGCTCTCTGCTGCACTACAGCCCTCCCTCCACAGCTCCTCCCCCACAGCGGAGCCTGCCGTGAACGCGCAGGCTAGTAAACAGGACCACCGATGACGGCGGATTATAAACAGTTATGGAACATTCACTAATAGGGACGAAACATCAACAATATGCTTTACATTGACTATGGCCTGCCCATACTTTGACGACAAACTAGGTCCTCAAATCATTATGTATCATGTAACTTTATAACCTTGCACTCTTTCTATAAGTTATAAATAGCTAGTAAGATAACGTTAAAGGATTAGTTCACTTTTAAAAAAACTTTTGCTGATAATTTACTCACCCCCATGTCATCCAAGATGTCCATGTCTTTCTTTCTTCAGTTGAAAAGAAATGAAGGTTTTTGATGAAAACATTCCAGGCTTTTTCTCCATATAATGGACTTCATTAGGACACAAACGTTTCAAGGACCAAATGACAGTTTCAGTGCAGCTTCAAAGGGCTTTAAACGATACCAGACGATGAAAAAGGGTCTTATCTAGTGAAACGATCGGTCATTTAAAAAATAAATAAAAAACTTTAAGTTTAATAAGCACAAATGCTCGCCTTGCTCTGTTCTGTGATGCACGTTTGTAATCCTGTTCGAACTCGTTCATCAAAATGAATGAACGAAATGACTCCGAAAAAGACTCGTTCAAAATGAACAAATCTTTTTTCGAGTCATTTCGTTCGTTGAATGAACGAAATGAATCGAAAAAAGATTCGTTCATTTGGATGAACGAGTTCGAACAGGAGAGTCACGAACGACGGTACGCGCTCGCGCTGTGCAAGAGAGGGGTGATCAGCGCGTACACGAGCGTGATTGACACTGCTTAGACATTCCTCCTGGCTCTGATTGGTTGTTTCTGACCGGGAGCGGTGTATTTCTGCAAATGGCAATAGGACCACAGGGAGGAGCCAGAGGAGCTTGATTTTTTCCACAGATTATCTGTCTCATATTCTACTTTCAGGACATAATGAGAGTTTTAACAAATATTTGTTTACAAAAGTGACCTACTGGAGCTTTAAACAAAACCAAGTAATTGTTATGATACATAATACAACACTCGGTTAATCTTTGTAACGTTAATCTCCTCAGATGACACAGGCGCCTGACAAACTTTGCTGTTGTGATTAACGTACACACACTACTTTTCCCTCAACACTAAACGTGCTGCTTTAGTAAGTTTCTGTGAATAGTTTTTATTTTCCTTTTAGGCCCCGAAGAAGAAATCACGGGAAATCAAAGTTTGTTGAAATTATCCATCCTCAATCACTTTTAGTCAGCTTTGATGAAACTCCTCTTATAGTGCATCTTTACGAAGTGATATCTGACATGAATACTGTGCACTGAGTCGCTAAAACGGACTTATCGTGTTGTGTTCACCAACAAGGTTGCTACTGCTTGTCGGTTTCTGCTGTAAAACATGAACTCGCGATGCTTTGACAGTAGACAATACCGGCTTTCATGACAAAATAAAATAGTTTACTCATACGATGTGCAGGCTGGTAGTAAGAGCCTCAGCATTTAATAAAAACTGGCTTCAATCGGTTAACTATTTTCGATGTTTTTCAATTTGTTTCATGTGCTTTCATGGGCGAAGGATGGCCGACAAATGAATGTCTATCTGAGTCCTTAAATTTTCGGGCAGCATGTGACCTGAAACTGGTCTCTCAGGGCTCCAGACTAACTTTTTGCCTTGGTTGCACTGGTGCGCCAAACTTTTTTATTTAGGTGCACCAGCACAAAATTTAGGTGCACCCAAATGTTTCTCCGGCTTGCGTCACCTTTAACGCCAAAATTTCAAGCTCAGCTTTTTATCATGCTCCATATACATTAATATATATATCAGGTCCTTCTCAAAAAATTAGCATATTGTGATGAAGTTCATTATTTTCCATAATGTAATGATAAAAATGTAACTTTCATATATTTTAGATTCATTGCACACCAACTGAAATATTTCAGGTCTTTTATTGTTTTAATACTGATGATTTTGGCATACAGCTCATGAAAACCCAAAATTCCCATCTCAAAAAATGAGCATATCATAAAAAGGGTCTCTAAACGAGCTATTAACCTAATCATCTGAATCAACTAATTGACTCTAAACACCTGCAAAAGATTCCTGAGGCTTTTAAAAACTTCCAGCCTGTTTCATTACTCAAAACAGCAATCATGGGTAAGACTGCCCATGCTGCTTCTCTGTAGCCCAGGTCAGGCGGTTCTGCCGTTGTTTCTGGTTCAAAAGTGGCTTGACCTGGGGAATGCGGCACCTGTAGCCCATTTCCTGCACACGCCTGTGCACGGTGGCTCTGGATGTTTCTACTCCAGACTCAGTCCACTGCTTCCGCAGGTCCCCCAAGGTCTGGAATCGGTCCTTCTCCACAATCTTCCTCAGGGTCCGGTCACCTCTTCTCGTTGTGCAGCGTTTTTTGCCACACTTTTTCCTTCCCACAGACTTCCCACTGAGGTGCCTTGATACAGCACTCTGGGAACAGCCTATTTGTTCAGAAATTTCTTTCTGTGTCTTACCCTCTTGCTTGAGGGTGTCAATGATGGCCTTCTGGACAGCAGTCAGGTCGGCAGTCTTACCCATGATTGCGGTTTTGAGTAATGAAACAGGCTGGGAGTTTTTAAAAGCCTCAGGAATCTTTTGCAGGTGTTTAGAGTTAATTAGTTGATTCAGATGATTAGGTTAATAGCTCGTTTAGAGAACCTTTTCATGATATGCTAATTTTTTTGAGATAGGAATTTTGGGTTTTCATGAGCTGGATGCCAAAATCATCAGTATTAAAATAATAAAAGACCTGAAATATTTCAGTTGGTGTGCAATGAATGTAAAATATATGAAAGTTTAATTTTTATCATGACATTATGGAAAATAATGAACTTTATCACAATATGCTAATTTTTGGAGAAGGACCTGTATTATGTAAATGATTTTAAACAAGAATAAGTTGTAGGTAAATACTTTTTTTATTTGAAGCACAATTATACGGTATATAAATATATATATATATATTTTTTTAAAGTGCGTCACTGAGCTGCCAAACCGACCGAATTGCCTCGATACTATCGAGTATCGAAAAATAAAATGTTGTTCGGTTCCAGATTCCGATACCGAAGTAGTTAACTCGTCAACGTCAGTGCTCAAACAAATACATATGAAATGCACATACATGCAAACTCTACACACACAAGACGCGCACATACTCACATGAGACACGCACGTGCACGCACAAACTCTCCACGCGCATACTTACATGAGACGGGAGCACACACACACAAACTCGCGCACATACTCGATGAAACGCGAGCACACACACACAAACTCTCCGTGCACATATTCATATGAGACGCGACCGCATACACACAAACTCGCGCTGTTACTCAATGACACGCGAGCACACACACACGCTATGCAGTATTTGCGGTAAAATAATTGCTGCAAAGAACGGTATACCACAACAAATATGATGAAGACCTTGACAGTACACAGAGTAAACATATTGCTCCGTCTTTGACTGGTAAATAAAGAGATACCTTGTTGGTCACTCTGACAGTGTTTATATTGCAATAAATGATAACCTACTGAATGTACACTGCCGTTCAAAAATGTGTTGGTTAGTCAGATTTTTTTTTCAGTAAGGAATAGGATGCATTAAAGTTATCAAATGTGACATTAAAACATGTGTAATATTACAAAATATTACATTTTTAAATAAATGCTGTTCTTTTGAATTTTTTATTCATCAAAAAATCATGAAAAAATTTATCAGTTTCCAAAATATTAAGCAGCAAACTGTTTTCATATTTCTGAAGGGTCATGTGACACTGAAGTAATGATTTTGAAAATTCAGCTTTGAATTCAATTCATTTCAATAAATTACATTTTGAAATATATTCAAAAGAGATTTTAAATTGTAATATTATTTTACAATATTACAAGTTTTACTATATTTTTATTTTAAAAAATTCAGCTTTGGTGAGCATGAGCTCTTCATAAAACATTTTTTGTTCCTTTTGCTTTTTTTGTTCCTTTTTGAACTGGCTAGAAGCATGAGTCAAACTGAAAAAATAAAACCAACGTTTTTCTGAGGTAATGTGTTATGTAATCTTGTTCAAATGGATTTCATAAAATTGGTATCGAAAAAAGTATCGTTAGGAACCGGTATCGAAACAGAGGTATCGAAATTGGCACCGGATTGAAAGATTTTGAACAATACCCAGCCCTAGTATCAATAAGGTTTTAACGGTATTACTACTCTTACAGATACTGCTAATCGATCCGGTACTTTAACAGTATTCTTATTGGTTCTTTTTGTTTTATATATATATATATATATATATATATATATATATATATATATATATATATATATATATATATATATATATATGTATATATATTAAACAAAGATAAACAATTAAACAAAGATGCACATTATATAGGCCTACACAGTGCTTTAATTTCAGGAAGGTCTCCTAACATTACTGTTCAAGTATGGTCTAAAAAGAAATCTAATAAAGTAATCAAATGTAAAATAAAACTGCATATTTTATCATAGATAGATAATGCTTATTAAAGCTGAAGTTATTCATTCAAGAGCTGTGAATACAAGCCGTAATTTTGACATTTTTGTGTACATTTGATAGTTTAGACATGCACATGAAACCCAAAGTATAATTTGCTTGTCTCGTTGCGGTCTGTTTCGGAGCGCGCATCGCCTGGGGAACAGCATCTCTTGTGCAGACGTTTGTGCAGACGTTTGTGCTTTTAATAGCTCTTTATTATTAAAGTGTCCCGCAATGTAGCTGGACTGCATTTTACAACAATCACCGAGCTGATTCTGTCGTTAAGTTTGAGTTTTAGGGAGAAATGACAGCGCACTGCTGCGACGGGAAGGACGCTGCGCAAGACCGAATGTTGCTGTAGTTTTTAATGGTTTTACATCAATATTTTTTTAATAATCTTTGGAAGCCGAAATCTAAAATAAAATCAGACTAATATCACAGACCTAAAGTGTAACCAGGCTACATTTGAATGTTTAGTTCTGCCATCGTCACTCATTAAGCAGAGCTGTCGTGTTGTGCGCGCTGTGGCACCGCGTGAGAGATCTCGGTTTCTTTCTCTCTTGGACTGCGAATAGCAAAAATGGTGTAATATTATTATAGGCCTACACAGAAAAGGCTCGCAAGATAAATTATTTTTTTAAATAACATCTTTATAGTAATAATAAATAGTAGCCTATGTGTATTTTCTTAATTTCTCCAGTAAGTTACCGACATCAGAACCGATCACGTCCGAGCTGATCGATACAGCGGTCTTTCAGAAGTTTAATACCGGGTTTCGGTAGAGTGTTGGGGGGAACAGGCCTACTTTTCTTAAAGAAAAAAACTCTATGGGTCTATTTCTTTTCATTGTTCGTAGTCTGTTTTCTTGCGTTTCTTTTGCTGATGCTGAATGCCATAACTGATTCTCTGGTGCTCAGGTCGCAATTTCAAACACACAGCACGGAGCAGTGTAGGCCTACCACAGCCATTCAGAGCCAAATACCCGCCCTATCTGTCTCTGATTGGTTTAGACCACGATATGATCCAACCATGAGTGTGAGTTCCGACCCTATGGTTCCAACAAAGGAGAACAAGCGCTTCGTTCGTGGAGAGGCAGCGGATGTGAGGACGTTAGGTGCACCGGTGCAACCTTGAAAAAATGTTAGTCGCACCCTTACAAATTTTGGTCGCACTCTAGAGCCCTGTCTCTAGTTGGTTTCTTAAAGATTCTCCTCCGGACACAGGTCGCTGCGTCCCTGGCGAATCAGAATTGGATACATGTTATTTTATCCAATCTGATTGGTTCCCGTCACCAGTCATTCAACTTTACGCTCTTGGCCAGACGACTCCGCCAAAACCTTGCTAGGCTGATCACTTTCGTATAGATAATGGCAGCAGTTAAACCAAATTCTGTCATTGATTTACAAAAAACCCTTTCACAAGGCGTACGCTGGAATAAAAAATAAAGGATAAATCTCTGACAGAGGACGAAGCTTCACCCGCGCATGTTATGAGAAACGGAGGTGGCTGGCTGGATGTGATGTTAGCAATGCCCTTTTTTGCTTTTCCGGTCTTTTATTTCAAAGTGTAGGCACTGAAGTTTTGTGAGAGACCTCAAACATCTATCTGAAATGTATTTATATTTATTTGTATTTATTTTCGCCCCGCCCCTGATACACTTCCCATGACATACACCTGACTGGTCAGGCAGTTTACCTGTGAATAAGGAGTGCTTTGTGTTTCTGTTTTCACGTTCCCTGGTGCAGTTCCAGAAAACAATTCTGCCACAGACCAGGAAAAACCTAGTCTAAAGTCAGTGTTATTCAGATGCTATTTTAAGGGCGCATGCTTGGCCATAATGTAGCGTGTGCACAACGCACATTTACACAGACGCAGCAGTTCCCATTTTTGCAAAACATAAATAATAACAAGGAAAAATATTACCACACAAGGAAAAACATTGTGGTGTCCATGAAGATGTGAAAAAATAGGCATAAATCTAGCTTACACATTGTCCCAAATTATTATACGCCTGTTTAACCGAAGATAATTTGGGTGGGTTTCTCGCATCCCCATACAATGTCACTTTGTCTTTTGAGGCCCTGACGAGAACGTCGGTCTCCTCGGCTATGAACCGCTGGCAAATCCGCCATTATAATAGCAATCCGCCATGGAACAAGCGCTCCTGGTTTTAAAGGGAATGTGAGATGGCGCTCTGATTGGTTTATTGCACGTTACGCCCAAATCACACCTATGAGTAATGTAGCTACTGCAGACCAACCCATTTTTTAGATTTTTAGAGATCCGTCCACAAATTTACTTGCGTTTCGCGTTTGATACTTGTGTTTCAGATCATTAAAATAGGGCCCTAAATGTTTTTGTTCTTTCAATTTTTAATTTAGCCTACACATTGTTTAATATTTTCAACTAAAAGTAAACCTTATGATGTACCGTAAGCTTGTTGTGTATATTATATTTCCCCATTAGTCAACGATGTTGTATAACATCCGTGCGTAAAGGGACATATGCGCTAGTCAGTCAGAGAGCGCGGTAACAGATGACATCAAATCTAGCGGGATTCCATAAATAAACTGCACAGAATCCCACTATTCGCCTACGCAATTATTAAATTCAGGCAAACTTTAGCATACAACTAGCCTGACGTCTTCATACTCAGATTCTAGTAAGACCATGAGTCTGATACTGCTCCATTGAGCTGTGATTATGGGGCGTGTTTCAACCGAACCAGGAAAGAAAATGCCTCTGCACTCAATTGGATAGACCTACAACCAATCAGAGCAACGGAGTAAGTGACGAATCCCGTAGGAAGGACGGCAAAAACATATTCCGATCGACAAATTTCTTGATCGCTGTTCTCTGTTCCCCTTTTAAAATTAATGCGCTGTCGATATCTTCTCTGACAGACACGATGGCGGAATCTACACATTCTTTGTTGTAAACGAATTCAACCCAAGCGCTCTTTGGTGACATGGATGATTACGTTACTGTTGATCATCTGTCCATCATCGTATAAAGTCCGCCCTGACAATTTGATTGGTCCAAACAGCTTTGGTTCGAGCATAGTTGCTCCACACCGGATCAAGTCCAGACCAAACTTCCCGACCTCAAATATTGTGGGCGGAGCTAAGTTCGGCTGGCATCCAGGATACCATACAACCTCTTTGGACAAATATACATAGTGAAAAGATGATACAAAATGTAATACCTTGGAAAATGTCATTTAAGACTTTTTAAGGGCCTTAATTATTTCTCTAAATTCATTTATCAAATTTTAATACTTTTTTAGACCCCAAGGACACCATGTATCATGTCACTTTTGCCATGCTCCTATTCTATAAATACTGTTGCATTCATTTTGCTGGTGGGATTCTCTCTGAATTTTGTCTAAGATCCTGCGGCCATGATTAAAGCATATTTAAAGGCATTGTCTGGAGTCTGTTTAGTTATTGCTGCGCAGCAAATTAGTTGAGCACTAGAGATCTTATTTTAGTGTTCATAGGGGTCAAGACGTTAACAAACTCAGTCGACGTCATTTAGTAGACTAGACATAATAGGATAATTTAAGAAATGAACTGATGAAAAATCCAACTAGAATTGCCTTTTACAGACTGTTAAAGTGTCTTTTGTAACTGGTAGTGAGCTGTTACTCTGTGCTAAATCCTGTAGTAGGACAGTCATTAACAAAAAGCCACATTTGTGTGGCGGTGTCCGGGTTCTACACTGGATAAATTAATGAGAAATGCACATTTTATATGGATTACATAAGCAGAGAGTAGTCGGTTTCTTTTCGTTTTGAATTGTTTTGCTTAAAATTAGACATTTCAAGCTTTCTATATATATATTTCTCATGTCTCTGATGCAGCTTAAACGCTGAGTTTCGGTTCATTTATGAGACGAGCTCCAGTTCACGAGCAATGCAATCGCGCCGCCACCTCCATGTCCAGATTATATTATCTGCTATATTTACTTCTTACTTATTAAATCCAGGCAATTGGTTGATGATACATTGATTAAAATTAAGATACAATTGATACAAAACGAAATTCACTTTTTAGAAAGGCTTTCTACAAAACAAAACTTATTGAAGTGGTCAAAATCATGTCTGACCCACATGTCTCTCGATATATTGCGGCATCTTGCAACACATCCCGCCTTGCTAAAACACACGTGGGAGATGCGGAATTGATAAAAAAAAAAAAAAAAAGATGACTTGAATAAGCTCATTAATGGCATTTTTGAGCCATGCTCTTAACAAAATATGGTTTATTCCCTCTTTCCATATTGTGACTAATAAATGTGTATCATTTTAATTTGCTTGTTACACAATGGAGCCTAACTTATTGTAATAATTTTTTGACGTAGCCTACTTTTAAATTTAGGATTATTCCTTAGCATTATCACGTACTAAACTGCATTTTTTTTTAAATTGTTTGAGTGCTGGAGGTACGCTATTACATCGTGTGCAGAGTGAGGTTAACATTTAAGCTATCTGGTGAGAGAAAATGGCATTGTCAAAGAATCTCATGAGGAAAGTAGACAGCGAAAATTGCCATACAAAGAAGAATGAAAAGACAACTATGCTATGCGTTCATCCTAACTAGTTTTGTAAATGTAAAGCCGGTGTGTCTTATCTGCAACGAAGTTGTCATTTTATGACGGCTATTTCAGAGGTGTGTCTACCGACCCACAGACTCTTTTGAATGTCTTTCAGAACTTTTCAAATTAAAAGCTATCAATTCATCTCAAAATAAAAAATTGCTGCATAAACATTCTCGTACTTTTGTTTTGAAGGCAAAATCATTAAAGATAAAGTGGTTGTGATTAACTGTTGATGTCATGACAGATCTGTTTCAGAACCAGACACTGTCAAAATAATCTGGCTGCGGCGCGGGTCAGATATTATTGCTGGCGGTCCAGTTTTGGCCCGCGGGCTGGCTGTTGCCGATCCCTGCTGTAACTAAGTCAAACAGCCTGTGATCATCATGCATTTAAAATAATCGAAACAATTATTCAAATCAGCCTCGTTTTTTTTTTTTTTTTTAAATAATGATTTGTGTAAAAGGTAACTACAGAATTAAACGAGAGAATCTCGTGATTCGGATAATAAATGTTTTTGTCTTTGAACTTTCATTATAGGCTACTTAATCAAATTACAGAAAAATAGGTTGCCAACTAGTTTTGTCTTGTAAAGTTAAACATATATCATAGCAGATTTCAACTAGCAACACAAATTAACCACATCTGCAGTTTATTTACAGAGGACACAAATAACACACACACACACCTGTGAGAAAAGACATTATAATTACCGTTCACCCTAACAATAATTGCAATGCATCTAATACATTGATATAAACATACATTTTAACATCAAAATGAAAGCTACACACATTTACTAGACTAAACGACATTCCCACACACTCAATCCACAAAAATTATATGTGGAGAATTTTATTAACAGGGAAAACCTCGCGCAGGCGGCAAAACAAACCCGCGCGTTAATAAAACTCCAAAAATACATCAAACTGTTGGCAGAAAAGCGCATACATAAACTTGTTCCAGTTTTTTTACACTTTCATAATTAACATAAACCTAAAAATTAACTTAATACAGCATATTTTCACTCTTTAACGCAGAGACCCTAGAGGCTGACATTTTTTCGGGAATCCCACGGGTCACGGGATTCCCGTGGGATTCCTGCAGGATGGGAGTCATCTTTGCTATCAATCACGGGATTTGGACGGTACAGGATAAATGGTTAACGGGAGCAGACGGGAGCGGGAATCAACCAATAGCAAAGACGACAAAAAAAGAAAAAAGTAAATGCATCATTTTGTAGTTTCCTTTTAATACGCCTACAATGTAACGCAATTAAAAAATAACTACACGACCCAGCCGTCCCAGAAGCCATCAGTGCTTTTTGTCACGGCTTACCGCCGAAATTCAAAGAGCAGTGATGGAGGGAGCTAACCGCCGCGGAGAAGTCGATGTGGCAAAAAATGATTTACAGCGCAAAGTCAGAAGTAATGACATGTCTATTAAGTTCACAGAACTGGTCGGAAAGTCTGAAATATTAATTAAGTTTATGAGAGTAGAATGTGAAGGTGATAGCACAATGTACGCTGCTTGTAAGACATGCTTAGTCTTAGTCAAGTACGCAAGTGATTCAGGGACGAGCGGTCTGAAGAAGCACACTTGCAAGGCAAATTCGGGAAAGAATCAGGCAAGCATCGCTTCGTTCATCAAGCGAAAATTGCCGTATATGGGAGCGGTACAGGAGCGGGAGTCAGTTTAAACAGGAGCGGGATGGGATTGGGAGTCAATTTACCAGGAGCGGGATGGGATGGGATTATTTTTTAAACTTTGGTCTGGGAGTGGGACGGGACAAGATTTCTTTCTATGGGAGTGGGACGGGACAGGAGTGAAAATCCACTCCCGTGTCATCCTCTAAGACCTACCTGACTGACTCTCTCCAGTCACGGGCTGTTCAGACTGAGCGCGCGCGCGCCCGGTCCATTATAAATGACGTCATGCACTCACAGAACGAACTCAAAATAGTATTCATAAACAAAAATATATATTTTCCTTCTGTCGTGCAAAACAAAATAAAGATGATATACATTAAGCAAAATATTATTTCGCTAAAAAAAACATTTAAAGCATAAGTGTTTCAGAAGCGGAAGTTACAAAAATAACCCTCTCAACACTAAAAATTCATTATTTGCACACACATGCAAGTTACTACAGCAGTTTCACGAGTTCACACGTACATGAAATCTAAAGTTGTATTTATGCGTATTTGGCTTGCTGTCCGGGAAAGGGCTCCAAGCTCGGAATTTTGCCTGAACCCAGAGTAGCCTACTCCCCCCTATACTGGGGTACACCCAGCCTAGTGTGAGGTGATGGGCTGGTGGAGGGATGCTGAGACAATTGTCGTGAGACAGGAGGTGAGGAAAAGCTTTATTTATACCGGCTTCCTCTTGAGCTGATTGGTTGATTACTTGAATATGCTCCTCCCGAACTTTGTTACATAAAACTTCATTTAATGGCATTTTACGCCATCTTAAAATCAAGAAAACAATCAAGTCTATATTTCAGTATGTTTTCTAACTAAAGCAAATGACTCTTGTACAATCATAAAATAATATAGTTAAAATTGGTTAAGTAAAATACATGAATATGTCTTATTCAAGCAGAATTTGCAAAGCAGTTATCCAGTGAGAAAAAATACAAATAATTATTGACACTAAATTAGGTCAGTCAGGTCACCTTCATATATGTATGTATGTATGTATGTATGTATGTATGTATATATATATATATATATATATATATATATATATATATATATATATATATAGCGTTTTTTAACAATATAGATTGTTTCAAGCAGCTTTACAGTGAAAATAGGATTAAAGTAACAGAGATTGTTTTGGCTTTACAGCAGCTTTAGAATAAAGTTATTGTCCAGCTAAAGTTAGTTTTGATCAGTGGTTCTCAACTGGGACATTTTACCATGGTCATTAAGCTGCGACTGAGTCTGTGTGTACACACACACACGCACGCACGCACACACACACACAAACTTACTTAAGGTGCATGTTTAAAAATAAAGTAACTTATTTTAATGAGTTGAAGTCATGTAAAAACATATGTTGTCGACTTACAGATCATGTAGTTTCTTGTTAATAAAAAAAAGTTGGTAGAGCCACCAAAAATAAAATTTACAAAATAACACAAAGTGAAATAATGTGAAGTGCCATTTTGGGGAAACGGAAACAACAGTAAATACACAATACTAACATGAACTATTAATGAAACAAATCCTTCTTAACACATGACCAGATACGTAATTTATTGGTACCTTTTAGTAATTTCATGACTTACTAATTGACAACATAACTACGACACTCCGTGCGTCATTTATTTATTAATTTATTATTATTTATAATGAAGTGATGATATACAGTGCGCGCCGTATTTGCAGTATAACGTCTGACAAGAAGTGACAAGACAAGAAAGTGTGTATTCCTAAAGTGAGAGACTTTTTATTTCATGTTATAATAATAACATTATAATAATAATGACAATAATCTCTGATCGCAGATACTGAATCAGGAAAACACGTTTTTCTCAGTTGCTTTTAAATGAGTCTGACAGAAGTCTCAATAGTCTTTCAACAAAAAAAAAAGCCTCATCATAAAATCATAGAATTATGTTTGTTGTTGTTTCTTTGAACTCCACGACCCAGTCTTTTGGAAGCAACTCCATATTTTGTTCATCTCACACCATTTACTTGAAAGTATTTGACATGAAAATGAAATGTTGCTCATTGTGACGACTTCTTACAACACATCTTCATGTGAGTCAGAAGGTTTATTTTATATTTAAAGCTCTTCTCACACCGAGTACAGTCGTACGGCTTTCCCAGTATGAACTCGCTCGTGTGATTTCAGGTGTCCAGACTGAGTGAAACTCTTGTCACAATTTGAGCACTTGTAAGGTTTTTCTCCAGTATGAATTCTTTGGTGCTGTTTCAGACAGGCAGATGCAGTAAAGCTCTTCCCACAGTCCAAACACACATGATCTCTCACTTCATCGTGTGTTTTCTGGTGCAGTTTAAAATGGTCCAGCCGTGAAAAACTCTTTCCACAGAGCGAACACACATAAGGCTTCTCATCTGAATGAACTTTTAGGTGTTTCTTTAATTGTGATGATGAAATAAAATCTTTACCACACTGACCACAGATAAATGGTTTTTCTCCAGAGTGAATGTGCAGATGATAACTGAGACCTGACACATGAGAAAAACTCTTTCCACACTGAGTGCATGTATACGGTTTCTCTCCAGTGTGAATTCTCATGTGTGTGTTAAGGTTTCCTTTGTGTGTGAAACTCTTTCCACACTGAGTGCAGGTGTGCATCTTTTTGGCTTTTGTTCTTTGAATTGTAAAGTTATGATGTTCCTCCTCCACTTCATTCAGTTCTTGTCTTTGCTCTTTCACTCTCACCTGGTCTAAAATACACAGAAATACAGTTAGAATCAGTTCAAGTGAACCATTATTTAATAGCAGAAAGCAACAGAGATCAGATCTTTCACTTTTTGTTCTGTCATTCACTTGTTAATATAGTAAAAATATGTTTGACAACTGCCATATATAAAGTTATGATTTTGATGTATTTCTCCATCATCATCCATATACTGCTGTAAAAGCAAGCAGATGTCAGTTCTGCCATTTCTCTTATAAATAACTGGTTTCTAATTCGCAAACACAGCTCCACTCTTCGTGGACTGTGACACAAAGCAAATGGTGTTCGGACTTGATTAAGTTAGTGATTCTGATCAGCACACACGGCGCTTTTCTCTATTGAGTAAACAAAGGAATGCCCTTTTTTACCGACATGTGACCAAAAGGCGCCGCTCTGACTGGAGATCCCGCAGGAAAACCCCCCAGGGTCCCTTTTAGGAGATTGCTCCTCATAAACAAGATATTGTGTAGCCAGATAGTCAACCACTATTCTGCTGTTAAACTCATCAATTCACAAAATACGCACACACACAAAACAATTCCCCGCAGGGGCTGAGCAAAAGTTCACCACTCCGCCGAACGCTGGATGAACTTTTCTACACATACACACACAGAAACACTCATTCCTGACTTTGTGTGGTCAAAGTACCTTTCTAAATGAATGAAATGTTTCTCTTGTGTGTTTCACGATCCCCATGTGACCAATTGCTATAACTATAAGGTTTATGGTGTATAATCAAACTTGATATGCGTTTAATCACGAAGATTCATATATCTTTATCTTACGAGCTCACAGGAATACCTTGCGTGGCATTGTTATGATCCGAGAAATCCCATGGTACAGAATCTTTGACCCAAAGTGCAACATGATGCATTATTTTATTAATACTAGTCTGTAAATGTTTTATGATTAATTTCTGCCTCCTCTGTACATGGGCCAGAACGAAGTTTGCCGCCACGCCTCCTCCCAAACGATTGGATCAGGCACGTAAGAAAGGTGTGCCTCTGGCTCCTTCAAAAATCGGAGCACCACGTCTGTTCTGGCAGTCCTACGCCAGAAAGAGGTCCACCCTTCGTTAACAAGAACTCCAACCGGAGTTCTTCGTTTGCTTTCTAAATTTCGTTTTAATCTAAGTTTTTCTTTCTGTTGATCTACCTCAGTTGATAGTTTTCCTTCGTTCAGTGTATTCACCAACAAAACGAATTTAAGATTAATCATCTGTCGTACGAGCTGAAGAGATCGCAACATCTACCTCCGTCCGAACGAAACTCCAGACATTCAGCTTACGCTTCTTTTCAAACCAGCTGCACAAAAAGGGCCCATATCAATGCAAGTATAATCTAAAAGGAAATGCTGTTTTAAGGTTGTCTAGAACTTCCTAAAAAGCCTTTGGGTCTCATTGTGAAATAACTGTTTGAACGGTTTTGTCCTGAGAAGACTCTCTCATCTTCTCTGTCTCTCTCTCACTCTCTCATATTCTCTCTCTCTCTCTCTCTCTCTCTCTCTCTCTCTCACTCTCTCATCTTCTCTCTCTCTCTCTCTCTCACTCTCTCATCTTCTCTCTCTCTCTGTCTCTCTCTGTCTCTCTCTGTCTCTCTCTGTCTCTCTCTGTCTCTCTCTGTCTCTCTCTGTCTCTCTCTGTCTCTCTCACCCTCTAGCTTTCTCTCTCCAATATTTCGTATTGCAATCATTTTCTTTTTCTTTGTAATTGTTTGTTTTGCTATGCATATTTACTCCTGCGTGATTTAAGTAGTTAATGTAATCTTTAGTCTTGTTTTATTAAATTCCATAATCCTTTGAATTAAATCTGTCTCATTGTTTCCTAAACTTCAAGTCCCTGAAAATGTCGATTTAAGCTACAAGCTCTATTTGGTTTAACTATTGAAATATCTAAAGTGCCTTACACGAAAATATCCCTCCTAGTGGCCATAGGACGGGTATTGTCGCTGTTTACAGGCCGGTAAGTTGTGATAAGGAAGTTTCGCCTCCAGTCAGATACAGATTGCGTGATAAACTAAATTTGAATCACATGAAAATTTACCCTGATAATTGATCTGATATTACCGACCTATATTAATAATTAATACGAGCAATCGTGTTAATGATTCATATACGGTGAGGCTTAGCCTAGTCCCTATTTGGGATAATCTAATTTGTGTATGCTATATAGGGGTGGGAATCTCTAGGCACCTCACGATTCGATTCGATTACGATTCAGAGGCCTGCGATTCGATTCAAAAGCGATTATCGATTATCTGAATCTTTTGTGTGTGTGTGTGTGTGTGTGTGTGTGAATATAAATACTTTGCTTTAAAAGTACAAAGTAATGACCCATAAAGAATTAACGTACAATATATTTTATTAACATTGCAAAGAACCAACAGGAAAATAAATGTGTGCCTGAACTAGCAGCATACTTGTAGTAAATTAATAATATAACAACAACAGGTGTTCTGACGATTCATGCTACCCATCGAGATGTGCTACTTACTGGTGCATGTGCAGACTCATTTTTCTTCTGCTTACCACGCCCATAAATCTATGCATCCTTGCTGTGGAGACTTGTAGGAAACTTTGACAGGTCAAAGATGAATATTTGATGATAATTTTTACTTTTCACAGCGTTTTAAAAATAAAAACAGTACATTATACTGTACTCTTAACTTCGAATTTTATTATAATTTTATTTCATATAATAATATCATTTTTACTTGTTATATCAAATGTGATAATTGCTAGTTCATTTAAAATATCCAAATATGCTCCCCATACACTTACCCTGATTAAAATGAAATAACGATGTTATAATATTGTGAGATTTACACCATTATGGAAACAATAGAGAATGAATCAACATTATCTATGATCGATTCGCGTTTGGGTAGCATTTTTCGACAAGGCAGCAGAAATCGTCTGAACACCGGTACAGCCCAGAGCCATAGAGAGAAACGGCTCTGGTACAGCCGAGTGTTTTTCCTCCTCTGGGTGGAAACGTGTCATATGGCTTCTCATATTTGTCGTGTTGCCGAAATATTTTAGTTTTATTCTACAAAGCTTACAACTAGTGTGGCTCTTGTCCAGCTCCTTTTCCCCTTCAACTTCATAGAAGCCAAAATATTTCCACACGTCAGCTTTTAACGAGGAGGGTGTTTGGATTTCGCGCTCAGCCATCGCGTCTCTGTTATGTGCACACGCCACAGACAGACGGTCCGGGCACTGCACTTCCGCGCTTCAGAGTTCCGTCTTTTGCGTTCCGTCAATATTACGTCATTATAAATAGGCTACATATCTAAAAAAAAAAAAACATTTTTTTTGAAAATCGATTTTTGACATTTGTGAATCGATTCAGAATCGTCCACGTCCGCATCGCGATGCATCTAAGAATCGATTTTTTCCCCCACCCCTAATGCTATAATGCATATTGATTATCTTAGACATAAAAAACAAATTAGTTTGGTTCCGGTTTCCGACCGACCCTGTCAATTTATGTGCGACCCAAATTTATTTTATGAGCTTGGGGAAGAAATAATACAAATTAAATAAATACACAAATAAAAAACTTTGAAAACAAATTGAAATTGCGAATTGAAAATAGGTAGGCTACGCACAATGGAAACATGTCAATTTCGCAAAAACTCTTGTTTATTGCAAAAAAGTTGTTACGCTTGCATGAGGTGGTTTTTCAGGCAATTCGAAAATGTAATTGCGCAAATACTGTTTCCATTGCAGTTTTGCGAAATATTCCTGTCACCTAACTTAGAAGAAGTGTTTGGGGTCCGTGTACGCAAATAATAATAATAGGCTAATTATTATAACATTTATTAGGGTATATAGCTACATATTTAGAAGACGCTTTTATCCAAAAAAAGGAACAAAGCAATTTGTCAAATGTCATTCATAATACAGGTAAGATAATAATAACACAGGGCTAAGATTATCACAAATAAACACAAGATTTTGACGCATATCCAAGTGTGTGTGCGAGTGTGGAGCGCGCACTGCATGGCCAGAGGCGCGCGGGCGCGAACACTTGCATTTTCCTATCAACAGTGGAAAGAACTTAAAATACTCTATCATTTCTGGTCATACAGAAAATGATAATAAATTATTCGCAACTACTTTTATTTGCGTAAACTCACAATAAAAAGAAAACGTTGTGCTTTTAAAATAAAATAAAACAATCAGGCGCGGTTTAATGATCTCCGTGAACTGGAGCGCGAGAACTGAAACAAAAGGTAGCCTATGTAGGCTAAAGCTTGAAATGTCCACTTTAAAACGAACAAATTCGAATCGAAAGCTAACATCTTCTGATTAAATCCGTATGAAAGGTGCATTTCTCTCTGTGCATCCGCCTTACAGCGGAGATGGAGATACGTTTTTAGCCGACACTGATTTAGAAAACAATAGTTTATTAATAAACAATTAAAATGCCTCGTTATTTTTTCAGACACATTTTTATTGTTATAACTCGCCTATAAATCAACTATAGGCTATGTTATGATAAAAAAAAGAGTATCCATCGCTACTGTAAAGTAAAATAAAATAATAATTTCCTACCTATCTCTTGCTGCAACTGAAAAAAAAAAAAATTCCCTACTGACCCATGACCTCAACTGACAACCAACCAGAACCAAACTTTTTTTTTTATGCCTTATAACTAGTATTCCCCCTTTGAGTTAATAATTTCCCCAAAGCAAGTAATTGTCGCTACACTGCTTAATAATTCACATCTACCAAAGCAGTCAACAATGAAGAATCAAGAATGGAAACCAACCTGTTTGTTCCTCAGTATCTTCATGTTTTATTCCGGATGGTTCTGGATAACTCATGTCTTCAATCTCCTCTTTAATAAACTCCATCTTTAACAGTCACACAGATTTCAGCTGCTACTCCTGGAGTTTGTCCTTCTCTTGTAGGATGATGGGAATATTCCCAGTATTTATTGGTGAATTGTTGTGGGAGGCGCTTCACTGCAGGTGTGAACTGTGATCACTGTGTTTTTATCCAATCTGCATTTAAAAAGTACAGGGCCATCATGTTTAACTGAGCTGCTGAAAAGCCTCTTTGTCTCCAAAAGTTCCCTGTTTTAAGCTCATTCATTTTAGTGATGTCTGAGATCTTCAGTAAATGGGCACTTTAAATTGTTTTATTGGTGTCAACAGGCTGAAAAAAAAAAAAACTACAGCATCATCACCTTTAACTTCAGTTCTTGTCTTTGCTCTTTCACTTCCATCGGGTCTGAAACATATTAAAACATTGAAATTGTTAGAATGAGTTCATGGAGGATAAAATGTGAATACTGAAGTGAACCCTGATTTAATAAAGGAAAACAAGTGAGATCTGTTTATCAAATGTCATATCTTTCATGTGCCAAAGGTTAGTTTTGTCATCCTCTTGTTAATAGTCCAAATTTGAAATGACAACTGCTGCACAAGATTATATATACAGAAATTACAGGATTTAATACATTTTAATACATCTTTTTTAAGACTTCCTCCATACATTTTTAGACCTCATCGCCACTTCAAGTTTTAACCGTTACATCAGTGGCACCTTAAATTTACTCTATATTGATTGTGAGATAGCACAACTAAAGTCTTAGTCTGTGATAACTCCTTATCAATGCAAAATAATTTAGAAGGGTGGGAACGAAGTACAAGAGAATTAAATGAGTGACTAACCCAATGCAAGGTTTATGAGAAAAAGAAAACAGAATCAGACCAATAAACAAAACAATTGGGGTGTAAATCGGACAGTTCATCACGATACGATACGATATCAATTCTCTCAGCCAGCGATACAATATTTGCCGATACCTCAAAAAATTCTGCGATACGATTACGATTCAGGGCCAAATCGATCGATTAATCGATATTTAGATATTATGTTCACACAACCAGTTATGTTTTTATTAACTCACAAATGGTACCAAACTATATAACAAACGTTTAATTAAACCCTTTGACAATTGCATGCTCTCTCCCATTTGGGACATTTACAACAAAAGAAATCATTTGCAAGAACGTTTTTTTTTTGTGCATTCAAAGTAATATCAAACTGCAGCTGGGTTGTTTTGATTAATAATAACTTAAATAAATACAAAATTAAAGTCAATTGAAAGTATGTTTTTTATATATTTAAAGTTTTTTTTTTGCAGTAGCAGATAACGTACTCGGTAACCTCGGTTCTCTCTAGAATAGGGAACGAGTATTGCATAAGTATAGCTTACGCCATGGGAAAGAATCATCTTTTCGAGATATTGAAGCCAAAAAATTATCCTTAATTTTTGTATCCATTGTCAACGCAGTGCAGCAGCTAGCAAACCTAGAGCAGGCTGTCTAGCGTGCTCATAGGCTACACTGCGGGAGCTGCAGCAGCCTATAGCTGAACCCGACGTGACGTCACGTCACGTCCAATGAAGGCGCTCGTGCCTTCACAGCGTCAGAGCCCGCCAATATGGGCGTGGCTTAGCGTATATAAGCAGGGTTCGTAGGCTGATTCTCTGGTTTTCATCGACTGAAGCGAAAAACGCTTGTGGCGCATGCACAGCAGGTTACGCAATACTCGTTCCCTCTTCTAGAGAGAACCGAGGTTACGTTAGGTAACCGAGTACGTTCTCTTACGAGAGGTTCTCTCGTATTGCGTAAGTATAGCTTACGCTAAAGGAACCCTTTTGTCAACGCCATGCGCTCCAGCATCCACTTATGAGAATCCCAGAATTTCGGGGATCCCAATTCAGCGGGAATAAGTGCATGTATATATATATATAAGTGCATGTATATAAGCACTCACAGGGAATACAGAGTGGCGACGCCGGTCAATGTATAAGCATATAGCACATAACCTGATACAGTGCAGCTCAACCAGAAGAGCTAGTCATATGTAGTCATGAGTAGTTTGCGCATGATAGTATCTGGGCAGAACTGACTTCTCACTAAACTGACAGTAGTTTCGCCTGTAGGGCAGGAACCTCCAGATTATAGAATCTGACAAAGGTGGAAGGGGAAGCCCAGCCCGCCGCCACACATATGTCATGAATGGAAATTCCACTGGACCATGCCCACGAAGAGGCCACGCCTCTGGTGGAATGAGCCCTGACGCCCAGGGGGCATTGCAGACCTTTTGCTGTATAGGCAGCTGCAATCACGTCTATTATCCATCTGGATAGACTCTGTTTCGAGGCGGCGAGACCCATGGTGCGCCCACCAAACGAAACAAAAAGCTGCTCAGAACGCCTGAAAGGGGCGGAGCGCGTAATGTAAGCTCTCAGCGCCCTGACCGGGCAGAGGAGATTATCATCACTCTCACTATCGGACGCTGACAGAGCCGATAGCGAAATGACCTGTGCTCTGAACGGAGTGCCAATCTCTTTAGGAACATAGCCATGTCTAGGTTTGAGGATGACTTTTGAGTCATTCCGGCCAAACTCAAGACACGCGGCACTAACAGACAGCGTGAGTAAGTCCCGACAGAGCGATCAGAAAAACGATTTTAAGTGATAAGTACTTTAGATCCGCAGAGTCTAAAGGTTCCAAGGGGTATGCTTTCAGGGCCTCGAGGACCAAAGAAAGATCACACATGGGAACTGAAGGGGAGGCACGGAGGATTCATCCTTCTGGCTCCTCTGAGGAAGCGGATGATGAGCTCGTTCGGTGAACGCGAGGCTCGAGGGAGGGGCTCCGGCCGTCTTAGGGAACGGCACTCCTTTCTGCGCGGTCTCATAGCCCCAGCTCGAAGCTCATAGGCCCAGCTTCGGGGTTCCCAGCTCGAAAGTCATAGCCCCAGCTTCGGGGTTGCAAGCTTCGAGTCGAGCCCGCAGGGTTCGCTCTTCACAGTGCTCACATCCTCCGGAAGAGAGGGCAATATAACGTGGCGGTCTCCGACGCTGAGCGGGTTCTCAAGTTCCAGCGATGCGAAGAGCTTCGATGAAGAGATGAAAATCAGAGAATCAGCCTACGAACCCTGCTTATATACTCTAAGCCACGCCGATATTGGCGGGCTCTGAAGCTGTGAAGGCGCGAGCGCCTTCATTGGACGTGACGTCACGTCGGGTACAGCTATAGGCTGCTGCAGTTCCCGCAGGGCAGCCTATGAGCAAGCTAGACAGCATGCTCTAGGTCTGCTAGCTGCTGCACTGCGTTGACAATGGATACAAAAATTAAGGATAATTTTTTGGCTTCAATATCTCGAAAAGATGAATCTTTCCTGTAGCGTAAGCTATACTTACTCAATACGAGAGAACCTCTTGTAAGAGAACTCCACATTTCATGTTACAGAGTTAAACAAAACCAAGTAATTGTTATGATACATAATACAACACTCTGAAAATATTTGTAACGTTAATCTCCTCAGATGACACAGACGCCTGACAACCTTTGCTGTTGTGATTAACGTACACACACTACATTTCTTTAGTAAGTTTCCGTGAAAAGGTTTCAGCTTTTCTTTTCACGCGCCGAAGAAAAAATCACGGGAAATCAAAGTTCGTTGAAATTACCCATCCTCAATCACTTTTAGTCAGCTTTGATGAAACTCCTCTTAGCTAGCGCATCTTTTCGAAGTGACATCTGACATGAACACTGCGCGCTGAGTCGCTAAAACGGACTTATCGTGTTGTGTTCACCAACAAGGGTGCTACTGCTTGTCGGTTTCTGCTGTAAAACATGAACATGCGATGCACTGACAGTGGACAATACCGGCTTTTATGACAAAATAAAATAGTTTACTCATACGATGTGCAGGCTGGTAGTAAGAGCCTCAGCATTTAATAAAAACTGGCTTTAATCCATTAACTATTTTCGATGTTTTTCAATATGTTACATGCACTTTCATGGGCGAGGAACGCCGGACAACTGAATGTCTATCTGAGTCTTTAAATTTTCGGGCAGCATGTGACCTGAAGCTGGTCTCTAATTGGTTTCTTAAAGATTCTCCTCCGGACGCAGGTCGTTGCGTCCCTGGCGAATCAGAATTGCATACGTTATTTTATCCAATCTGATTGGTTCTCGTCACCGGTCATTCAACTTTACGCTCTTGGCCACTACTGCGAGTCCACCAAAACCTTGGCCACTCTTGGCCACTACTGCGAGTGCGCAGGCGACTCCGCCAAAACCTTGGCCACTCTTGGCCACTACTGCGAGTGCGCAGGCGACTCCTCCAAAACCTTGCTAGGCTGATCACTTTCGTAGAGATAATGGCAGCAGTTAAACCAAATTCTGTCATTGATTTACAAAAAAACCCCTTTCACTAGGCGTTCGCTGGAAGAAAAAATAAAGGATAAAGGACCTCCAACCGGACCAACCCGATTTACAAATCCAGCAGCAACCAGTGACAGAGGACGAAGCTTCACCCGCGCTTGTTATGAGAAACGGAGGTGGCTGGCTGGATGTGATGTTAGCAATGCCCTTTTTTGCTTTCCCTGTCTTTTATTTCAAAGTGTCGGCACTGAAGTTTTGTAAGAGACCTCAAACATCTATCTGAAATGTATTTGTATTTATTTCCGCCCACCCAAAATAATTATCACCAGCCGCCATTGGTTCAGTAAATCTTGTCAGGCGTCTATTTCGTCTGAGGAGATTAATATAAAGACACACCGGCAGACAGTATGGTGAGTAAACGAAAATGCAAGCTTTGGCGGAAGGATGAGAGTGTGGGGAGTGTCAAAATAAAGGTACCTTATGTCGGTATTTTACGTGTGGCATCGATGCATCGTATCGTTAGATGTTATATCGATGCATCGATCCATATCGATGTATTGTTACACTTCTATAAAACAATTGACAGAACTTAGCTCAGAGATGTTTCCTCTCTGAGCTAACGGGACAATGAGTTCACACAGTATATTCAATAGACGTATTTGTAACATCAACTCTTATAACTATCTGCAAACCATAGCTCTTTTGTGATACACTTCTCATGACAAATACCTGACTGGTCACACAGTTTACCTGTGAATACGGAATGCTTTGTTTCTCTGGTTGCACGTTCCCTGGTGCTATTTTACAGTTCCAGAAAATAATTCTGCCACAGACCAGGAAAAACCTAGTCTAAAGACAGTGTTATTCAGATGCTATTTTAAGCGCGCATGCTTGGCCATAACGTAGCGTGTGCACAACGCGCACTTTGCTTCTCTCATCTACACAGACGCAGCAGTTCCCATTTTTGCTAACCATAAATAATTACTAGGAAAAATATTACCATGCAAGGAAAATTATTGTGGTGTCCATGAAGATAGGCATAAATCTAGCTTACACATTTTCACAAATTATTATATGCCTGTTTAACCGAAGCTAATTTGGGCGGGTTTCTAGCATCCCCATACAATGTCACTTCTCTGGCTTTTGAAGGCCCTGACGAGAACGTCGGTCTCCTCAGCTGTGAACCGCTGGCAAATCAGCCATTATAATAGCAATCCGCCATGGAACAAGAGTGCCTGCTTTTAAAGGGAATGTGAGATGGCGCTCTGATTGGTTTACTGCACGTTACGCCCAAACCACACCTATGAGTAATGTAGCTACTTCAGACCAACCCATTTTAGATTTTTAGAGATCCGTCCACAAAGTTACTTTGGTGTTTGACACTTGTCAAGTCAAGTCAAGTCAAATATATTTATATAGCGCTTTTCACAATACAGATTGTATCAAAGCTGCTTCACAGTATCAATCAAAACAACTTAATGTTTGTTTATTACTGGAAAAAAAAGACATCCAAGTTTGGTAGAGCTAATCAATGGTATGATTGGTTAATTAATTTGAATATCCCCAACTGAGCAAGCCAAAGGGAACAGTGGCAAGGAACCGAAAACTCCATCCAGTGACCTAATGGTGTCCTAACACCCCATCAAATGACCCAATGGAGAGAAAAAAAACCTTGGGAGAACCCAGGCTCAGTTGGGGGCCAGTTCTCCTCTGGCGTTTATGAAGTAGAGGCTGTATTTACAGTAACTGTAAGATAAAAATCTATATGAATGCCTGGCTAAATAGATGCGTCTTCAGTCTAGTTTTAAACTGGGAGAGAGATTCTGAGCTACGAACAATATCAGGAAGGCTATTCCAGAGCTTCGGAGCTAAATGTGAAAATGCTCTGGCTCCTTTGGTGGATCTGGATATCCTAGGAATGACCAGAAGCCTCGAATCTAGTGATCTTAAAGAGCGCGATGGATTGTAAGGCGATAGAAGATCCGTAAAATAGATTTGAGCTAAACCATTTAGAGCTTTGTAAGTCAAAAGCAATATCTTGTATTTAATACGGAACTTTATAGGTAACCAATGAAGTGATGATAAAATCGGTGTTATATGATCATATTTTCTTGATCTAATAAGAACTCTAGCGGCTGCATTTTGGACTAACTGTAGCTTGTTTATTGAAGATGCAGGACAACCAGCTAATAAAGCTTTACAGTAATCTAGTCTCGAGGTCATGAATGCATGAACTAACTTTTCTGCATCAGAGACTGATAGCATATTACGTAGCTTAGCAATGTTTCTAAGGTGGAAAAAGGCTGTTTTTGTAACATATGAAATATGCTTTTCAAAAGACAGGTTGCGGTCTAGTATAACACCCAGGTCTTTTACTGTAGCCGATAAAGTAACAGGGCATCCTACTATGTTAAAGTCGTGATGTGAAGGGTTTTGTGGACGTTTTTTAGAACCGATAAGTATAACCTCTGTCTTGTCTGGATTTAATAAAAGAAAATTACGCGTCATCCAATCTTTTATATCATTAACACAATCTGTCAATTTGGATAATTTAGCGTATTCATCTGGCCGTGATGAAATATATATTTGAGTGTCATCAGCATAACAATGGAAACTAATTCCATGTTTCCTTAGAATATTACCAAGTGGCAGCATATATATTGAGAATAATAAAGGGCCTAACACAGATCCCTGCGGCACTCCATAGTTTGCCGAAGTTATAATCGATTTTTCTCCATTTAAGTAGACGAAATGGTAGCGGTCAGATAAGTATGACCTGAACCAGCTTAATGCTTGTCCTTGAACACCAGTGTAATTTTGTAGTCGATCTAAGAGTATTGTGTTATCTATAGTATCGAACGCAGCACTAAGATCAAGTAAAACTAGTACTGAGATACAGCCTTGGTCCGAATCTAAAAGTAAATCATTTGTGATTCTAACAAGCGCAGTTTCAGTGCTATGATGTGGCCTGAATCCAGACTGAAACTTTTCATAGATGTCGTTTTCTTGCAAGAAAGAGCCGAGTTGAGCAGACACAACTTTTTCTAATATTTTTGACATAAATGGAAGATTCGAAATGGGTCTGTAATTTGCTAGGTTATTTGGATCTAATTGTGGTTTCTTAATAAGAGGTTTTATAACTGCCAGCTTGAACGTTCTTGGAACATGACCTAAAGATAAAGATGAGTTAATAATATTGAGAAGAGGCTCTTCCACTATAGGTAACACTTCTTTCAGTAGTTCAGTTGGTATAGGATCTAATAAACATGTTGTTGTTTTAGATGAAGTGATAAGTTTATTTAACTCTTTTTGTTCTATGGTTGTAAAGCATTGTAATTGTTCTTGCGGGGTGATAATTGCGGCTGAATTATAAGGCGCGAGCAGAGATCGAACGTTTACGATTTTGATTCTGATGCTTTCAATTTTCTCGGTGAAGAAGTTCATGAAATCATTACTACTAAACTGTAACGAGGTATTTTGTTCAGACGACGTCTGTTTATTTGTTAGTCTAGCCACGGTATTAAATAAAAACCTTGGATTATTTCGGTTGTTTTCTATTAATTTGCTGAGGTGCTCAGCCCTGGCCGTTTTAAGGGCCTTTTTATAACGTGACATACTGTCTTTCCACGCGATTCTAAAGACCTCTAAATTAGTTTTTTTCCATTTACTCTCTAAATTACAGGTTTCTCTCTTTAAAACATACGTAGTATTATTGTACCATGGTGCTATACTTTTTTCTCTAACCTTTTTTAATCTAATGGGTGCAACAATATCCAATGTTCTAGAGAGAATGGAGCTCATAGTGCTAGTTAGTTCGTCTAGTTCATCTGTTTGTTTGGGTTCAGGCAGCAGCTGGGACAGATCAGATAAGCTATTTGAGAAATGATCTGTGGTGGATGGACGAATTGTTCTACCTGGTCGATAACGTGGTGCAGCATGACATATTATAGCAGTGTGTAATATGCAAGTTACCAAGTAGTGGTCAGTGACATCATCACTTTGCGGTACAATATCTATATCGGTTAGATCGGTTCCATATGATATAATTAAATCGAGTGTATGATTAAGACGATGAGTTGGTCCGGTGACGTTTTGCTTGACCCCGAAGGAGTTTAATAAATCTGTAAACGCAACCCCTAACGCATCATTTAAATTATCTACGTGTATGTTAAAATCTCCAACAATTAATGCTTTATCGACGTTGACCAAAAGATCTGATAGAAAGTCAGCAAACTCTTTTAGGAAATTGGCGTAAGGCCCTGGAGGTCTATATACGGTAGCCAATGCTAGAGATAATGTGGTTTTTTTTCTTACATCTAAGAGCGTAACATTTAGCACAAGCACTTCAAACGAATTAAACCTATGACGAGTTTTCTGAGTAACATTAAGGGTATCTCTGTAAATTGTTGCAACACCGCCGCCACGACCGATCAGACGGGGCTCATGCTTATAACAGTATCCTGGCGGAGTAGACTCATTTAGAGCGAAATAATCATTTGGTTTAAGCCAGGTTTCAGTAAGGCACAGAACATCGAAATTATTATCTGTGACCATTTCATTTACAATAACCGCCTTAGGTGTGAGGGATCTAATGTTTAGGAGACCTAGCTTTAGAAATTGTTTTTGTTCACTACTAGCGAGATTTTTTGTTTTAATAACAATTAGATTTTTTCTAGATCCCGCAGTAGATTTATTATTTGATCTTAGTAAACGAGGAATAGACACAGTTTCTATGCAATGTTCTACACTAGTATTAATATCAATTAAATTGGTGCAGTAGAGACTGTGATTTGGATTTTTGGTTACTAGTCAAACGGTATTTAACATCTTGGAGATGTTATCCGACAGAAGATCTGCCCCGATTCTACTTGGGTGTAAGCCATCAGCGCGGAAGAGCCTTGGTCGCTCCCAAAACAGATTCCAATTATTTACAAAAATCAGTTTCTGCTCATTGCACCATGACAATAACCATTCATTTAGCGCGAATAATCTACTGAACTTTTCATGCCCTCGTCGGTACGTAGGAAGCGGTCCAGACACAATAATTGATGTTTCAGGCGATGTGCAGCATACCGTATCGATAAGGCTCCTGAAGTCTTTCTTCAGAACCTCCGTCTGTCGCAGCCTAATGTCGTTAGCTCCCACGTGCAGCACAACAGCTCCGACGCGCTCGTCACCGTTCAAGATCTCAGTTACCCGCGCAGTGATATCGAGAACACGAGCACCAGGAAAGCAGTGACTGTGCACCTTACTTTTACCTAACGTAGCGTGGACGTGTCGTACGGTGGAATCGCCGATGATCACAGCATCGCGTTCCGTTTCACGAAGAGGGGAGAATCGGTTCTGAGTGGAGATCTCGAAAACCGGGAGGGGCGAAAAGATTCTTGTCCTGGCTCACGGATTCCGCGGAACCACCCAGGCTTCGTGGTGGTGTGTTGGAGCCGGAGTGAATGAAACCATGGCTGATCGTGACCTGGACGCTCGGGACCAATGCTGAGAAACGCACGGAGTAGACGAGGTCAGCGTCAGCGGGTTACTAACGTTAATCACTGATCCGTGTGCATCAGCGCGTGATGTTTAAAGAGCTAAACGCCGGTCTCTCAGCTCAGCTTGTCTCTCTAGAAGGTCACGGATCTGCTTTTCTACAGCTTCTAATTCAGACTGCACCGCGAGCAATTCAGATTTATTCTCATCTGCACCAAAAGGTAAATAACATACACCTGATATGTTCGCCATTTTAACAGATGGACAGTAAGTTAGCAATGATGCAACCAGTGATGCTATTAATATTTATTCTAATTTATGACTCAAGTCTTAGGTAAAAACCGTCTTTTTAGTGGTATGGGTGTAATGTAGACGCACGATAGACGGGAAAACAAACAAACTCACAGCAGGCAACGAGGCTGACAAAAGCAGTCGATCGCAGGGCGAGCAGCAGTGAAGCAGTGTCTTGCTCTACGACCAACAACCGATGTTCAAACCGTATTTGCGGTTCCAGCCGTATAATGGCCAACAGTCCGAGTTGTAACAGTGACGCACGATAGACGGGAAAACAAACAAACTCACAGCAGGCAACGAGGCTGACAAAAGCAGTCGATCGCAGGGCGAGCAGCAGTGAAGCAGTGTCTCGCTCTACGACCAACAATCAATGTTCAAACCGTATTTGCGGTTCCAGCCGTATAATGGCTAACAGTCCGAGTTGTAATTATGAGTTAAATGATGGTTCAGAACAGAATAAAGAGAGAAATACGGAAAAACAGAAGGAAATACGAAGCTAATACG
This sequence comes from Siphateles boraxobius, assembly GCF_051911475.1. Taxonomy (NCBI): domain Eukaryota; kingdom Metazoa; phylum Chordata; class Actinopteri; order Cypriniformes; family Leuciscidae; genus Siphateles; species Siphateles boraxobius. The sequence continues at coordinate 40,015,906 of NW_027509186.1, read as the reverse complement.
AGGCTTAGACAGCCACGACGCAAACAAACTCACAGCTCACAGCAGGCAGCGAGGCGGACAAAAGCAATCGATCATCGATCATGGTATGTAATAATTAGACTTGTGTTTCAGATTGTTAAAATAGGGCCCTAAATGTTTTTGATCTTTCAATTTTTAATTTACACAGTTTAATATTTTCAACTAAAAGAAAACCTTATGATGTAACGTAAGCTTGTTGTGTATATAATACTTCCACATTAGTCAACAATGTTGTTTAACATCCGTGCGTAAAGGGACATATGCGCTAGTCAGTCAAAGAGCACGGTAACAGATGACGTCAAATCTAGCGGGATTCCATAAATAAACTGCACAGAATCCCACTATTCGCCTACGCAATGATTAAATTCAGGCAAATTTTTGCATACAACTAGCCTGACATCGTCATACTCAGATTCTAGTCAGAATATGTGTCTGATACTGCTCCATTGGGCTGTGATTATGCGGCGTATTTCAACCGAACCAGGAAAGAAAATGCCTCTGCACTCAATTGGATAGACCTACAACCAATCAGAGAAAGGGAGTAAGTGACGAATCCAGTAGGAAGGACGGCAAAAACATATTTTCGATCGACAAATGCCTTGATCGCTGTTCTCTGTTCCTCTTTTAAAATTAATGCGCTGTCGATATCTTCTATAACAGACGCAATGGCTGAATCTACACATTCTTTGTTCTAAACAAATTCAACCCAAGCACTATTTGGTGACGTGGATTGATTACGTTACTGTTGATCATCTGTCTATCCTCGTATAAAGCCCGCCCTGACAATTTGATTGGTCCGAACAGCTTTGGTTCGAGCATAGTTGCGCCACAACGGATCAAGTCCAGACCGAACTTCCCGACCTCAAATATTGTGGGCGGAGCTAAGTTCGGCTGGCATCCAGGCTAGCATACAACCTCTTTGGACAAATATACATAGTGAAAAGATGATACAAAATGTAATACCTTGGAAAATTGTATTTAAGACTTTATAAGGGCCTTAATTATTTCTCTAAATTCATTTATTAACTTTTAATACTTTTTTAGACCCCACGGACACCATGTATCATGTCACTTTTGCCATGCTCCTATTCTATAAATAATGTTGTATTCATTTTGCTGGTGGGATTCTCTCTGAAATTTGTCTAAGATCCTCCGGCCATGATTAAAGCATATTTTATTTTGCATAATTTACATTGTCTGGAGTCTGTTTGGTTATTGCTGCGCAGCAAATTAGTGCAGCACTAGAGATCTTATTTTAGTGTTCATGGGGGTCAAGACGTTGACCGACTCAGTCGACGTCATTTAGTAGACTAGACCAAGGAAAACTAATGTCGATCAGGAGACGTTCGGGGGCGTTGATTAGTAGACGAGACCCAGGTAGATTTAAGTCAGGTGCGAAAGAATGAAGAAAAATCTTCCACAGTATCTAACAATATACTGTATATAAACCAAGTCAGACAGCCAGTGATCATCATGCATTTAAAATAATCGAAACAATTAGTAAAATCAGCCTCGTTTTTTTTTTTTTTTTTTTAAATAATATTTTGTGTAGAAGTAAACCCTAATGTTGTCTTACCTTAGACAATCAAGTGTACTTGACTAAACATTACTTTAAATTTAGCATTTTGGCCCTGTCACTCAAAAATATGTTCAAATAACTTATTTACCTTCAAAATACATAAACTAAGATTTCAAGTGCTGTTAGCTCAAAATCATGATTAATCCTTACAAAAGGTCTTTTTCACAAATGTTGTTTTCTTGACTATGAAATGATAATACATTCATACATACTTTCTTCAAGAGCAAGGTGTCATTCTTATTTTACCAGAAAACAAATGGCTTTCATTATATAACAATTATTGATCGCAACGTAAATAAACTGATTTTTATTTTAAAAAAAATATTTTTGTAAAAACCCTGATACTTTAAACTTGATAAATAAACTTTAATACCCATAGACAAGTGTTTTTGTGATACTGGGGGTCGCACAGTTTTCACTCAGTAGCCTTTTAATACAAGCTCTTACATTTGTATTTAAACAGGGTGCACATATACAGGTGAAACTCGAAAAATAAGAATATCGTGCAAAACTTATAATTTTGTTGATTATGGCTTACAGCTTATGAAAAACCCAAATTCAAAATCTCAGAAAATTAGAATATTACATGAAATCAATAAAAAAAAACTGGACGATAAATTGTCCAAGAAATTGTTGCGATAAACGATATTGATAATAAACGATAATATTGTCGTTCTGAGACCATTTTCATCTAAAATAATGATAATGGCATTATAATGCAGGTACACCTTTTCAAAGATCAATAAACTTTTATTTCTAAAGACTATTTAAATTAACAAAACAACCAAAAACAATAAAAACAATGGACTCTGTCTCTGTAAACAAAAAATGCACTTACCAATGTGTGACTTCCGTTCACACTGAGAATCATATGCATCATGTACTGCGTGAGCATGCGTCTCATATGAGTATGTGCACTAGTTTGTGTGTGTGTGTGTGTGCTCGCGTCTCATATGAGTATGTGCGCGGACAGTTTGTGTGTGTGTGCTCCGTCTCATTGAGTTTGTTTGTGTGTGTGCACTCGCGTCTCATATGAGTGTGCGCGAGTTTGTTTGTGTGCGCGCGTCTCATATGTGCATGGAGAGTTGGTGTGTGCGCGCATCTCGTTCTCGTGTGTGTAGAGTTTGCGTGTATGTGCGTGAGCGTCTTTAGGTGTGTCGTTGTGCATTTCATACATGTACTTGTATGAAACTTGCATGTACTTGTTTGAGCATTCAGCAGTATACATGCATATTTGACTACTTAATATATGTATGCAATTGTTTCACATATGTGTGTGTGAATGAAGTTTGATTTAAGCCCTATTTTAAGCCGATTTAAGCCGGTATGGCGCCTCATATGAGGATGAAAGAGCGCGCGCCCGCGAGAGAGGGAAGCGCTACGGCGCTCTGCAATCAAATACGATTGTAAATAGGCTCAGTGAAAAAAAAACAATAATTAAAAAAAACATTTGAAAATCAATGTGTGGCGGTCAGCGTTGATATTGACATCCAGTCTCTTTGGTAGAGAGAGAGAGAGAGAGAGAGAGAGTGAGTGAGAGAGAGAGAGAGAGAGAGAGAGAGAGAGAGAGAGAGAGTGAGAGAGAGAGAGAGAGAGAGAGACACACGAGGAAAACAAAACAAGAAAGCAAATGGAAATTATCGCGGCCGGAAAAATTATCTAGCTCATTTTTTTTATCGTGCGATTAATTGATTTATTGATTATCGCAACAGGCCTATTTGCACGATATTCTAATTTTTTCGATTTTTAACCTGTATGCCACGTTCTGAAATGCATGAAAGAGTTCCTCACAGCCACCTCCCAAGTCCCATTAAAAAATATACAAAATAACAGAAATACAGTGACGACACATTATGTTTAACGTTAAATCAAATTAATTTCAAATCGGTTTAATTAAAATGTCCCCCTCTTTCTTTGATGCGATTGCCCACGCAAGCTAGCCTGGTTAAAACCAAACCCTTCTCAGTCATAACTGTGTTAGGGTCTGGGGAAGGTTCATTCACAGCTCACTTCCAAACGGACGTCGCTCAAATGCCTCTGGGCGCAATTGGATAGATCTAAAACCAATCAGATTGATCGTAATCTTGTAAAGCCTGCCTCAACTTTTGTGATTCGTGCCTCGATTTGGAAACTGACGTCGCTCAAATGCCTCTGGGCGCAATTGGATAGACCTTAAACCAATCAGATCGATCGTAATCTTGTAAATTCCGCCTCAACGTTTGTGATTGGTGCCTCGATTTGGAGAGATTGGAAATGAGCTTGAATGGGCTCTTCGCCAGACTAACTCGCAGAGCAAATCTAAATTTGCCGGAAGTTCGTCTGGGTTTCCCCAGGCAACACGCAAACAGTTCTGCCTGGCAACAAGAGAACTAATGCACTGATTGGTGGATTACAAAATTGGTGATTTCTGATTTTCGCATCTCTGTTGCTGACACCAGTGCAAATTTCAAGACGGGAGTTTTCTTTGTGTACCATTCTCGGTAAGTACAATTATTAAGTTGGCTTGGAAAAGCCAGCTTGCTGATATTGTACTTAAACTTCTTCTGAGCCAAATTTTAGACTGTATCTCCTCCTAGACTGTTAAAGCTACGACCACCAAACTCGGGTCAGACCTTCAGACTGTTCTGACTTGAGTTGCTATATCTTTTCAGACTGATTTGAGTTTCAGTTTTCTTAAAAATTAATATTAAAAATCATAAAAATCCAATAGACTTTCATTGACCAAATGTCCAAGACATTTGGACATAACTGTTTGAACAGTTTAACAGCCAGAAGCCCTTGATACTCATTTAAGCTTTAAGCTATGTATCTTCTTTTTAACTAATAATTAATATTTCTCTCTCTCTCTCTCTCTCTCTCTCTCTCTCTCTCTCTCTCTCTCTCTCTCTCTCTCTCTCTCTCTCTCTCTCTCTCTCTCTCTCTCTCTCTCTCTCTCTCTCTCTCTCTCTCTCTCTCTCTCTCTCTCTCTCTCTCTCTCCGCATGTGCCGCCGTTTGTTGAGCGGAGTGAGTGGTGTGGTGATGTGTGGTGTCTTTTTGTGCCCGTTGTGGCTTTAAAAGATTTTTTTCCCCCTCTTACTTTTTTGTGTTTTTTGTTGTTTCGTTTGTTTTGTTTTATTGTTTGTGAAATTAGCAGAGAAACGTAATACCGAGCGCCTGCCTAAGCCAGTCTTCGCACTGGGAAGCATGGCGACTCAAGGAGTTAATATTCTCGATTCACTCACGCGGCGCCACGGTGTGAAGGTTGTGGCCGCGGGGAGTGTGGAGGAGTGTAGCGTAGCGGTCGGTGACGTCGTGGGTCATGAATGTGTGTTAGCGGCGTCCAAAATGAACAACTCAATTGTACTGTTTTTAAATACAGTAGAGAAAGTGAATGAAGTTGTTGAAAAGGGAATAAACATACGTGGTTTGTTTACTCCAATACTACCTCTCTCTACTCCCGCTAAAAAAGTCCCCATTTCAAATGTACCCCCCTTTATTAAAGATGAGATGTTGAAGGAATTGTCAGGCTTTGGCAAACTGATTGCTCCCATACAAAAGATCGCTATTTAGACGTTAGGCACGTAGCCGTCAGAAAGAGCAGAACACAATTGGCTACTTTCCTGATGACGTACACCTCAGACACATGCTCAGAGCAGCGGATCTCCAACGCGGCAAGTTTCAGCCACAGAATGAGCGCCCCTGACCGCAATGCAAATGTGACTGAACGAGCTTCCACAAGTGAGGAGAAAGCATACGAAATAGTTGATAAGAGAGGAAAGACTAATTCAGTGGTATAAATTCAGTGGTGTATCGGTGTTTCAGCGTGCTGCAAAATGTGCCGGAGTGTGACTGCCGAGTCCGACTAGCAGCGGGAACACATCAAACGAGGATCAGGAGATAGACTGTGCCGATGCGCGCGTCCGCGGCCAGGAACGTCGCGTCCACACTTTAAAAATAGCTCACCGAAAATTCTAATGAGCAGGTATGGCTCCCTGTGAATGTCCTGACGCGCGCACACACACGCACACGACGCGCAGAATCCAGTTCTCTTTCTTTAGCGCTTGAATAATAACACACACATTTATGCCAAAATGTCCGTTTTGTCAATTGTATCCTCACAAGAACAGTCTAAATGAGTTAAATACAATCTTAAATGAAAGTTAAGAGTAGCCTAAATGAGAAAATGAAATGCGTAAGATCCTCTCAGCGACAGATCTTAAAGGGACAGCAGCCAATTCTGTCTGTCAGTTAAGTTAACCAAAGAAGAAAGGGGAACAGAGCAAATTACTCACTGATCTTGTCTAAAGAACGTGTGTAGCTTTTAGGGCTGTAGTCAACCAAAGAAATCCTTAGTCGACCAAAGTCTTGTCCTGCGCAACGATTAGTCGGCTAAAAAAAAAAAAGACGCGATGTTTTGATTGAACATTTTTTTAACAATTGTCATAGAGCATTTATAAAACAATAACGAAAAAACATCAAAATACATAAAACTATAATAATAAAACAATTCTTAGAAAAATCTTTTTTTTTTTTTACTGCAAAAAGTGAGGAGCACTGTCCTAGGTCTATAGTAACAGTCACAATCGCGCACCTGACCACACCACACGCTACAAAAAAATATATAACTGCTATCTTCCACAATGAAAAATCCTAACAAAAGCTCTCGTTTATACAGGCTGTATATTCTTCTTTACTTTCAAAGCTATGGGTTAACTTTTGCCCAGCCGATCTAGGAGTTTTAAAACAAACACACAAAAAAAAACCCTAAAGAGCCTAAAAAACAATCCTAATAATAATAGGCTGTATTGTAGGACTGCATATAAGTTTATTTTCGTTTTGTTACATTATTTAGGCTATTTTCAAATGCCTACATATAAAAATAAAAACAAAAACATATCAAGAAAACACAATCTATTGAGTCAGCATGATAAAGCCGTTAAAGTAGAGCTGCACGATTATGACAAAAATCATAATTGCCGATTATTCCCTTGAAATTGTAATTGCGATTATTAATTACGATTGTCACAATTTACATTGAATATATATAGGCATATTATAATACATGTTTACACAAAAATTGTTAACACACACACACAAGTACTGTCCCCCTTTACTTAACATACACATAAATTGTAAGAATGACTCATAGTAAAGACTAGAAAAACATTAGGACTATGCTAAAGCAATTAAATAGCAGTCCCAAACTAGTTTTTGTTAATACAATGTTGATATGAGCCACCACAGTCATTTAAAATTATAAAAAATAACACAAAGTGAAAATAAAGTGGCATTTTTGAAAGGACAGTTACCATGGTTGTCTTGTTCTTGTTTACGAATTATTACACAGGGCGTGCTGTTATCAATGAGGAGACGTACAGCGAGTACTGAACAAACTTTTTATTAGCTAACGTGAAGCCGTCTTTTACATGTCCACTCCAACCAACCCTCTGGGGCCCATCCGCTATCACCCAGCAACCATGCTGAGGCGCCGTAAACCAGTGTTTGCAAATATTCAGTGTTTACTTGAATATTACATCCCCTTTGTTTTGAAAAATAAAAAAAAATACAACACATTAAGTCAATGCAGTATGCATACTCTAATCATTGAAACATTACTCTAGCCTAAACACAGAGGTTGCTGCATTTCACAAAACATCTAGACACTTCTGACACTTATGCACAAGATGCAACAATACTTAGGAACAAAACGTCTATTATTCTCTGACAGCCCATACCAGATCTTAGATTCCATTTCTCTCATAGGGGCAGCGATCCGCCTACACCCCAGACGAATTACAAATCACAAATCAAGAATTGCTCTAGGTCGCACTGCTCGACACGATCTGGTATAGTATTGTGTGGGCTGGATGTCTCTGTCATTTGAATGCTGTGCTGGTACTTCAGTGTGTATCTGAAGCATTGATGAGTCAGTGTGTTTTGTACTTCCTCTAGGTTTGCAGAAACGCAGGTATTTTCCACAGGATCCTCTTTTGTGCTGAGAAGATGACGACGGTTTCTGCGATACTCCCGACCATCTGAAGTGCGAACATGATAGGATCTTTGTGTATTGGCAGGGTGTACAACAACAGCTGGTTTCCAAAGTCCGTGCTCTTGAATACGAACACATTGTCCAGTGTGAAGCTGTGACAGTGGACGAGTCGAGCGATCATAGTACTTTTTCTGATGCTGCTGCTGCTTTACTCTTTTGGAGCGTGCCTCTTTGAAACTGACAATTTCAGGTAGGAGCTGCTTAATGGTGGTTGGCAGTATGGATCTCAGTCTGCGACTCATGAGAAGCTGGGCAGGTGACTTGAAGTTGTCAACGGGTGTATTCCTATACTCTAACAAACTGAGATGGGCATCTTTCCTGTCCATCTTGGCTTTTGTCAAGATCGATTTTGCGATCTGCACGGTCTTCTCAGCCAAAACATTGCTCTGGGGGTAATGAGGGCTTGTGGTGGTGTGCAAGAAACCCCATGTCTTTGCAAAGTCTTCAAACTCCTTGCCCCGATATTGTGGACCGTTGTCGGAGACCACTTTCTCTGGGATGCCATGTCTTGCAAAAATGACTTTGAGTTTGCTGATGACAGTGGCAGCCGTGGTCGTGCTGAGTTTGTCCAATTCAAAGAAGCGGCTATAGTAGTCTACTGTAACCATGTATTCTTCGCTGTTCCAGGTAAAGAGGTCTGAAGCTATCACCTGCCATAGTCTGGTTGGTATTTCGTGAGGAATCATGGGCTCCTTGGTGTTTTAACAGCGCCGCTCAAGGCAGGTATCGCATCTTTCGACCATGTGTTCTATTTGTTTACACATTCCTGGCCAGAATAACACATCTCTTGCTCTTTGCTTCGACTTCTCTATGCCCATGTGACCGACGTGAATGCGTGTGAGCATATCTTCTCTGAGTGAGGAGGGTATGACTATCTTCTCACCTTTGAGAATGATTCCGTTGGTCAATGACAGTTGTCTCGGAAATTCCAGAAGTCGCTAATGTCTGCAGGGCATTTTCTCCTCTCTCCGGGCCATCCATCCAGAATCACCTGTCTGAGCTGGAGAAGCTGGCAGTCTGACTCAGTTTCAGCACGGATCTGTTGCAGCCTTGTGTCACTGACAGGTAAGCTTTTGTATACCATGTGAACCTGTAAGTCCATTCCCTCACTGAGATTGTCGTGCTCTGTCTCTATGAACTTTCTAGAGAGGGTGTCTGCCACGGGAATCTCCTTTCCTGGCCGGTGTGTGATAGTGATATCATATTTCTGGAGTTGCAGGATCATTCTTTGAAGTTGTGGCGGAGCTGCAGCTAGTGTTTTTTTCATCACAGCTTCAAGCGGCTTGAGATCAGACTCCACTATGACTTTTCGGCCATATACATACTGATGAAAGCGTTTGCAGCCGAATAAGACCGCATAGAGCTCCTTCTCTATTTGAGCATAGCTAACTTCACCTTCGGTCAGTGATCTCGAAGCATAGCTGAGCGGCTTCCCCTCCTGCAACAGGACTGCACCAAGGCCGTATTTTGATGCATCCACTTGAAGGTGCAGTTCTTTCTGTGGGTCATAGTACGCAAGCACTGGTCCAGGTTCCTTCGTTATGAGATCTTTCATTTTTTGGAATGCGGTGTCGTGCTGGGAATCCCATGTGAACTCGCTGGACTGTTTGAGCAGCTGACGAAGTGGTGCATTAATGTCCGATAAGCAGGGTGCAAACTTAGACAGGTAATTTACCATTCCCAGGACTGTTTCGAGCTCCGCTTTGCTCTTTGGTGGCTCCATGTGCTTGATCGCTGAGACCTTTTCAGGGTCTGGCCTGACTCCTTCAGCGGATAAGCAGTGTCCGAAGTAACGAACCTCAGAGGCACTCATAATGCTTTTCTCTTGGTTGAGCTTCACCCCTTTCTCACGAGACCTTTGCAACATTGCGTGTAAGTTGTCGTCATGTTCCTTTTTGGTACGACCGTAAACGAGGATATCATCGACGATTGCAACGACACCATTTAGACCTTCATATGTCTCGTCGATTTTTCGTTGAAATTCATCCTGAGCTGAAATGATGCCAAATGGAAGACGACGAAATCTGTATCGTCCTAGTATAGTGTTGAATGTTGTCAGCTTGGACGATTCCTCTGTTAGTTTTATTGCCCAGTACCCTGAACGGGCATCTAAAACACTGAAGTATTTTGCACCCGTCAGTTTGGGCATGATGTCTTCTATCGTTGGCAATGGGTAGTGTGGACGCTTGATAGCTTTATTGAGGTCGCGGGGATCCAGGCATATTCTGAGTTTGCCGGTTCTCGGTTTTTCCACGACCACAAGTGCGTTCACCCAGTTGGTGGGCTCTGTTACCTTGACTATGACCCCTTGTTTTTCCATATTTTGCAGCTCTTCTTTCAGTCTGCCACGTAGAGCCAGAGGTATCCTTCTCGGTGGGTAAACAACTGGAGTTGCATTGGGTTTTAAATGGATTGTGCACTCCCCTGGGAATAATCCAATGCCATCAAATACATCAGCATATTCCTCCATGATGGACTTGTCCTCTTCAAGTGCGTTCACTGAGAGCACTAGCTTGATTAATTCCAGGTCCAGGCATGCTTTTAGACCTAACACAGGCGGTGCTTGGGTGTTGACTATGTAAAAGTTCATCAGTGTTTCTCTGTCTTTGTATCTGCACGGCAACACACATGTCCCTTTTACTGTGAGCATTTGACCACCATATCCAATGAGGCTGTGCTTAGTCGGTGTGATTTTGCACTGAGGTTTTATCATATTAAATGTGTGCAGTGGAATGACATTCACCTGTGCTCCGGTGTCCAACTTGAAACTAATTTCAGTTTTTTCTTCTCCCAGCAGTATGTCAGCAAATGCTTGTTCCGTGTCACATGACTTTTGCAAGACTGCATCCACGAAAAACTCTGCATGTGGGTCTTCATCATGAGAAGCCTCTTTGCTCACTTCATGAACATTCCTTTTGTAAATAGAACGACACACTTTGGCAAAGTGGTTGGGTTTCCCGCATTTGCCACATTGTTTACCTTTTGCAGGGCATTTTCCAGAAGGACCATGAGCCTGGTTACCACAGTAACCGCAATTCCTGCCGCGCTCCACGACGTCATTGCTGCTCCGATGAAAAGCTTTCATTCCAGCTTTTACTGTTCGCTTCTGTGGCTCTTTCTGCGAGATAACTGTGTGCACTGCTTGATCGCGGGGGTTGTATGCGCTGTTTGCAAACGTTTTGAGCTGAGCTTGTGCAACTTCGTGTGATCTGGCTATATCTATGGCCTTGTCTAACGTTAACTCCGAGCCGACGCTCGGCAGTTTCTCCCGCACTCGCAGAGAGTGAATGCCAAACACGATGCGATCTCTAACCATTTCCTCGCTGTCTGCATAAGCACAGTCTTTCACTAATAGTCTTAGTTCAGTCATAAATTGCTCAAAACTTTCATTGGCTCCTTGAATTCGCTCATGAAATTTATATCTGGCGAAAATTGTGTTTGTTTTGGGCATCACATATGATTCGTACTTGTCGTAATATGTTTTCAGTACCTTTGCTTCATCTGTCGTCAGTGCCCAAGTGTTGAAGATATCTCTTCCTTTCTCCCCTATCCACAGGAGCAAATAACTGCACTTTTCGTCTTCGCCTCGTGCCTTTAACGGACCCGCGAACATGAGCTCTGCATGCTGTCTGAACTTACGCCATGCATCTGGTAAGTTAGACGACTCCCAATTCATGTGCGGCGATGGTACTGCTGCAAAATCCATTTTAGTTACTTTTCTTCTGACACCATGTCTTGTTCTTGTTTACGAATTATTACACAGGGCGTGCTGTTATCAATGTGGAGACGTACAGCGAGTACTGAACAAACTTTTTATTAGCTAACGTGAAGCCGTCTTTTACATGTCCACTCCAACCAACCCTCTGGCGCCCATCCGCTATGACCCAGCAACCATGCTGAGGCGCCGTAAACCAGTGTCGCAAATATTCAGTGTTTACTTGAATATTACAATGGTAAATACACAATACTAACAAGAACTGTTAATGAAACAGCTCCTGGTGAATAGAATGAAAATCATACCTGCATGCAAATCCTTCTCAGCTAACACGTGATTTATGGGTATTTTACTTTTATTTCGTGACTTAATTATTTGCATTGTAACGACGTTGCATGCACGTATAGTTTCTTTTGCACTTTATACAGTGAAGCGATACACAGCGCGCGCCGCCGCATTTGCGCGTGTAATTGAAGAGTGCGCACTACGAGCACAGTATAACGGCTGACAGGACAGTAAAGTACGTTTTTCTGAGATGAAAGACTTTTTATTTCAGCGTACACATACGTCACTGCCTGGTATGTCATATTGTGCTGGGTTTTCTGAAGTAGTCGTGATTCGCCTCTCATAACATAATTATTCTCTAAACACACACACGCAGATGGACTTTCTTTTGTAATCGCAGCTTTGAACGATTACATAATCGTGGCATCCGTAATCGTAATTAGAAATTCGATTAATTGTGCAGCCCAAGGACTGCTCACGTCTTTTGCGCGCGAGATAAAAACATATAGTGTATAAAAACATAAAAACCGAAAACAAGTAGCGTTCTAACTGAATGAATACAGCTAAACTACCTATATCCCTTACTGAGCACGAAGCAGCAGCGCAGCCAGCCACAGGTGCGAACCGAGTGTTCTATGTGTGTGCGCTAAACTGTGGCGCTGTTACACAATTGCCTAAATTAAAGCATTTAAAGTTGGGGATAAACCATAGGCTAATTATATTTAGAATACAGTAATATATAACTGCTTATAAAGGAATAAATTTCAAGGAGTAAATCATTGAAAATTTCTTTCTATTGGTAAAAAAAAAAAAAATGCAACTGGTCGACCAATACGAATGTCAGTCGACCAAGACGACATCGACCGATTAGTCGACTAAACGACTAAAGTTGACAGCCCTAGTAGCTTTAATAAGGATTAATCTATATTTAATTTATAATTTATGCAGTTCAGACTATTTGATAACCTTATTCAATTTCTGTATATTTCAGTTTTATTTACACACAAAACATTAATGGTGAACATTTTTGACTTTATAAAATGATTATCTCAAGTCTTGAAAAAAGTAAGACATATTTTTGTTATACATAGTTTAGTAGACTACTTTTATTTTTGGCAGAATTTATCATTATAATCAACTTAATTATTTCCTGGATTTTGTAACACCATAGTCCCTACATTTATGTAAATGCAGGAAATGGGATTTAAATCTGAAAAAAATTCCCCCATTTTGTGTACCAAATGTTGCACAAATGTTATGGCAAATTTAAATTTAAAAACAGAAATGAATTGCCATTTTACATATTACATTGTCATTTTACATATTACATTTCAAACTGAATATTGCTACCCATATGCTTTCATAGTCTTGTAGCAGGTATTGAGAAGAGAATATTATAGTTATGACGGGTAATTTCATTGCTTCATGTAGTTTGTTATGGTGCAGTAGCGAAAGACTCCAGCAGATTTCATAGACTTGGCAAATTCATTTTTCAGAAGATTGTAGGAACAGACATCTGTTGTGGGCGTTCTTGGCAGTTTTTCTGAGGCTTTTATATTGTTCATATCGTAATATCGGAATTCTATCGTATCGACCGAAATTAAGAAATATATCGTGATATAAAATTTGGCCATATCGTCCAGCCCTAGCTCTGACTATAAAATTCTGTCTAAAGTATTGGCGAATAGATTAGGGAAAGTTTTAGATGACATAATTAGTCCTGACCAATCCTATTGTGTGCCTGGAAGATCTATATTTGATAACATTTTTTTAATCCGAGATTTGATGGATTTTTAAAAGATTTGTGGTGTTAATTTTGGCTTGATTTCTATTGATCAGGAAAAGGCATTTGACCGCGTAGAGCATGATTATTTATGGAAGACTCTAGGTGCCTTTGGTTTTAATTTGGTTTTTAAAGGTTATATTAAAGTATTATATAATGACATTGAGAGTATGTTGAAATTTAATGGTGGCTTGTGTTTTCCTTGTAAAGTTCAGCGTGGAGTGAGGCAAGGTTGTTTATTATCAAGCATGCTCTATACATTGGCATTAGACTTCTTCTGGGATAAGATGCACTGGGTGATCCATAACATCTTGTACTTACCAAAGGAAGAAGGTGGACAAGGGCTTGTGCATCTACTAGGGGTGGCACGGTACATGAAAAAACATCTGAACCTTTCGGTTTGCTTGTCTCGGTTCGGTGCGTGTGTGCGTCGCACGGTTCGGCGCATGCGCAATATAACCGCGTGCCCGTGACCTCAGACAGTGTGTTTACTTTAATATATAGAAATGGCAAGTGGGAGATATAAGGAAGGCTAACCGGAGTTGGAGGATGCGCCAGCGTCGTATAAGTCCGGTGTGTGGGAACATTTTGGATTCCATGTTACCTATGTTCAAATTAATAAATGTAATTTATACTGCATACTTAAAATTTTTTTTAAAAAAGTATTGTCTTTGCTGGAAACATACATTTTCATAAAGTAAAATGCATACTTGTCCATATAATTTGGGATTAGGGTTAGTGCTTTGTATTTTTAATACAACTAGTGCACGTTCTGATAAACATGCATTGATAAACATTTGATTCCTGATCTTAATACTCTATTTATGCCTGTTTTTTCACTAGGTGTCTGATCATCGCAACTCCATCCTTGATGTGCCAGTGAGCACCTTATTTGAGGACACTGAACTCCAGCCCCCCAATTCCTTGCATTTAACTTCTATGATTGGAATAATACTTGAAGGTAAAGTGGTGATGGAAAAAATGCAGGACCTGCCTGTGCATTTTTGTGTCTCCTCTTCGGTCTGATCTACGCACTAGACCTGAATAACCCAAAATCACTTGCCAACACGTTCGATTTCATCCAGCGTGTGCTAATGTCAATGGGACAGAATTCTCTCAAGCCTAAATTGCAGTCTCTGGCAAAACAGCATTTTGTTTAAAAAAACGTCACTGTAAGACTTTAACACCACTGTGAGAATGTTCTACAAATGATTTGCACGAGATAATATGGTACATTGTTTCCATTGTTACTACTTCAGTCTGTGACCCAGAAAATATTTGTTTAAAAAACGTCACTTTGAGACTATAATATCAATGACAATGTTTTGTTTTTTCCCTCGACTTACTCCATTATCCATTTATGAAGGAAAAAATGGTTTAAATTGTTAAATGTTCAAAGTTCTATAATTAATGTGCAGTAGTTAATTTAGTATATTGTTACCATTGTCGCTACCTCTACAGTTACCCCTTTTCCACCAACAAGAATCAGGTGCTGGTTCAGAGCTAGTGCCGGTTCAGAGTTGGTTCAACTGACGAGCTTTCAAAGAACCGCTTTGCCTTTCCACAGGCTAGAGAGCCATCACAGAGCCAGATCTTACGTCACTGTTTACATCTCATGTTGCCCAGCAACACTAGCGCGGCACACACAAACACACCGTTAATTGTTCGAGATGGTTCGGCACTGCGAATCTCGAACTGCGAGAGCGATCCAAAAGCAGAAGGAGTCGTATGCTCTCCAAACACTCCCGCAGCTCCGATCAGTCCATGCCGCTCTGATGCATCTCGAACAAGCCTTCCATCAACAATGGCGATCGTTGCGTTACTATTTATGCTCATGGCTTTGCAAACCTACATCGGTATCCAAACACGGCGAATCCAGCACGTTCGTGCAGCTCGCCGTAACTTGCATTAACGGAGATTACAATCGAACTGCTATTAGCACAATTAGCTGCTATTTAAAAAATGGCGGTCACAAGTTTCTGATTGTCTTGTTGGTCACGGTAACCCAGCCCCCAGCCGCTGACGTAAGCGGTTCTTACTTCTAGACCAGCAATGATTTGGTGCTACTTAAGAACCACTTATACTGGTTCGGAGCTGGTGCTTTGGTGGTTGAAAAACAAAGAACCGATTTGAAACTAGGCTCTCAGCACCAGCTCTGCCTTGGTGGAAAAGGGGTAAGTGTGTTTGTGACAATCATATTTCAATTACAATATAGTTTGTACTGTAATATTGTGCAAATATTTAGTCAAAGACACTGACAACTTATTAGGGTTTTCAGTGCACAGAATTAAACGGGAGAATCTGGTGATTCGGATAATAAATGTTTTTGTCTTTGAACTTTCATTACACAAATCAAATTACAGAAAAATAGGTTGTCAACTTTTTCTGTCTTGTAAAGTTAAATATATAGCAGATTTTAAGAGGACACACAATAAACACACACACCTTCAGATTAACTGTCTTTCAGCTTAAGGATGTTATGAGAAAAGACACATTAATTACCGTCCACCCAAACAATACTTGCAATCATAGGCGTAGCCACGGGTGTGCACCTAAAATTAGACGCAGAATTATTTTTTTAAAGTCTTAATAAAAATGTTTTTCTAAACTTGGACTATTGTTGTTTACAATATTTGTACATTTAAAATGTATTTTAATTTGTAAATTATTGTAGTTAATAAAAATATAATGCCAAATAATCCGCAAACAGCCGCTGACTGTCTGACGACAAGGTTGTGCTGTTGAGGCTCGCGCAGCCTCATGAGGAGAAATAGAAACAATGAGCACACTTCACAAAGAAATGTAATTAACATACAGCGGTTAAAAAACGGAGTTTTTATATTCAAAAAATAGGAGAGAGGCATTAATCTGACAATAAATGTGGCACACACAGTTTTTTATTATGCACACCCAGAGACACCTTTCTGGCTACGCTAGTGCTTGCAATGCATCTAATACATGGGATATAAATATACATTTTAACTTCAAAAGGAAAGCTACACACGTTTACTGGACTAAACGAAAATCCACAAAAATGATATGTGGAGATTTTATTAACAGGGAAACCGCGCGCATCGGCTAAACAAACCCGTGCGAAAATAAAACTCCGAAAATACATCGAACTGTTGGCAGAGAAGCGCATACATAAACGTGTTCCGTTTTTTTACACTTCAATAATTAACATAAACCTAAAACTTAATTTAATACAGCATATTTTCAATCTTTAATGCAGAGACCTACCTGACTGACTCTCTCCAGTCACGGGCTGTTCTGACTGAGCGCGCGCGCCCGGTCCATTACAAATGACGTCACTCACAGAACGAACTCAAAATATTATTCATAAACAAAAATATATATTTTCCTTCTGTCGTGCAAAACAAAATAAAGATGATATACACTAATCAACAAATTATTTTACAAAAGAAAAAAAACATTTAAAGCATATAGTTAATTGTTTCAGAATTGGACGAGTTACAAAAAAATAAAAATACATTATTTGCACCCACTTGCAACTTCTTACAGCAGTTTTATGCCATCCTAAAATCAAGAAAACAACCAACTCTATTTTTCAGTATGTTTAACATTTTACAGTTTCTTATTATTTTCTAAATAAAGCAAATGACTCGTTTACTATCAGGAAACAATATAGTTAACATTGGTTAAGTAAATTAAATGAACATGTCTTATTCAAGCAGATTTTGCAAAGCAATTATACAGTGAGAAAAAATACAAATAATTGTTGACACTAAATTAGGTCAGTCAGGTCACCTTCATATATATATAGAGAGAGAGAGAGAGGGAGAGAGAGAGAGAGAGAGAGAGAGAGAGAGAGAGAGAGAGGAGAGAGAGAGAGAGAGAGAGAGAGAGAGAGAGAGAGAGAGAGAGAGAGAGAGAGAGAGAGAGAGAGAGAGAGAGCTTTTAACAATATAGATTGTTTCAAAGCAACTTTACAGTGATAATAGGAAATTAAAGTAACAGAGATAGTTTTGGCTTTACAGCAGCTCTAGAATAAAGTTATTATCCAGCTAAAGTTAGTTTTGATCAGTGGTTCTCAACTGGGACATTTTACCATGGTCATTAAGCTGCAACTGAGTCTGTATATGTGCGTTCACACACACACACATGCACACACAAACACACACACATAAAATTAGCCTATAAATTTCGTTTTGAGAACCAAATAAATTTATTTCACAAATATGGTTCACACACAAATAACATACACATAAATAATAAGAATGAATAAACAGTATAAATGTAAGGCTTTTTAAAAAACAGTACCAAACTACACGGTAAAAAAAATTCACCCTTAAATTTAAGTACAATCAACAAGTCATTTCAATTTAAATTACATTAAACTGACTTAAATAAGTTGCATGTTGTATAAATAAAGTACCTTATTCTGATGAGTTGAAGTCATGTAAAAACATATGTTGTCGACTTACAGATCATGTAGTTTTTTGTTAATACAAATAAGTTGTTAGAGCCACCAAAAATAAAGTGTACAAAATAACACTAAGTGAAATAATGTGAAGTGGCATTTTGGGGAAACAGAAACAACAGTAAATACACAATGCTAACATAAACTATTAATGAAACAAGGAAACTTCTTCTGATGAAAAGAATGATCATCATTCCTGCACGCAGATCCTTCCCAGTTAACACACGACCAGTTACGTAATTTATTGGTACTTTTTGGTAATTTCATGACTTACTAATTTACAAAATAACTTATTATTTATAATGAAGTGATGATATACAGTGCGCGCCGTATTTGCAGTATAACGGCTGACAAGAAGTGACACGACAGGAAAGTGTGTATTCCTAAAGTGAGAGACTTTTTATTTCAAGTTATAAAAATAACATTATAATAATGACAAAAATCTCTGATCGCAGATACTGAATCAGGAAAGCACATTTTTCTCAGTTGCTTTAAAGGAGTCTGACAGAAGTCTCAATAGCTTTCATGCTAGTCTTTCAAAATAAAAGCCTTGCATCATAAAATCATAGAATTATGTTTGTTTTTGTTTCTTTGAATGCAAACTCCACGACCCTCTCTTTTGGAAGCAACTCCATATTTTGTTCATCTCACAACATTTACTTGAAAGTATTTGACATGAAAATGAAATGTTGCTCATTGTGACGACTTCTTACAACATATCTTCATGTGAGTCAGAAGGCTTCTTTTATGTTTGAAACTCTTCTCACACTGAGTACAGTAGTACGGCTTCTCTCCAGTATGAACTCGGTTGTGTTCTTTCAGAGATCCAGACCGAGTGAAACTCTTGTTACAATATGAGCACTTGTAAGGTTTTTCTCCAGAATGAATTCTTTGGTGCTGTTTCAGATCACGAGATGCAGTAAAGCTCTTCCCACAGTCAAAGCACACATGATCTCTCACTTCATTGTGTGATTTCTGGTGCAGTTTAAAACTGTCCAGCCGTGAATAACTCTTTCCACAGAGAGAACACACATAAGGCTTCTGATCTGAGTGAACTTTTAGGTGTTTTTTTAGATTTGATGATGAAATAAAATCTTTACCACACTGATCACAGTTAAATGTTTTTTCTCCAGAGTGAATGTGCAGATGATAACTGAGAGTTGATGCATGAGAAAAACTCTTTCCACACTGAGTGCATGTATACGGTTTCTCTCCAGTGTGAATTCTCATGTGTATGTTAAGGTGTCGTTTCTGTGTTAGACTCTTTCCACACTGAGTGCAGATGTGCGTCTTTTTGGCTTTTGTTCTTTGAATTGTAAAGTTACAATGTTCCTCCTCCACTTCATTCAATTCTTGTCTTTCCTCTTTCACTCTCACCTGGTCTAAAATACACAGAAATACAGTTAGAATCAGTTCAAGTAAACCCTTATTTAATAGCAGAAAGCAACAGACATCAGATCTTTCACTTTTTGTTCTGTCATTCACTTGTTTATATAGTAAAAATATGTTTGACAACTGCTATATACAAGGTTATGATCATTTAAATGCATTTCTCCATTTATCACCCATATACTGCTTATTAATTCACATCTACCAAAGCATCAACAATGAAGAATCAAGAATCGACACCAACCTGTTTGTTCCTCAGTATCTTCATGTTTTATTCTGGATGGTTCTGGATCACTCATGTCTTCAATCTCCTCTTTAATAAACTCCATCTTTAACAGTCACACAGATTTCAGCTGCTACTCCTGGAGTTTGTCCTTCTCTTGTAGGATGATGGGAATATTCCCAGTATTTATTGGTGAATTGTTGTGGGAGGGGCTTCACTGCAGGTGTGAACTGTGATCACTGTGTTTTAATCCAATCTGCATTTAAAAAGTACAGGGCCATCATGTTTAACTGAGCTGCTGAAAAACCTCTGTCTCCAAAAGTTCCCTGTTTTCAGCTCATTCATTATGGTGATGTCTGAGATCTTCAGTAAATTGGCAAATTAAATCATTTTAACAAACGACAGCATCATTACCTTTAACTTCAGTTCTTGTCTTTGCTCTTTCACTTCCATCTGGTCTGAAATAAATATTAAAACATATTAAGCTGTTAGAATGTGTTCAAGGAAGATAATGTGTATATTATATTGTTCGCTTAGAGTGGATTTAGCAGGTAATAACTGAAAAGTCTATGATATTTGTAACTTTCTTTTAGAGGCAATTTTGATATTTCCTGTGATTATATATTTCAGTATAATTTCCTATTTTTTTATGTATAATTTCTGTTCTGTTTCTTTATTGGTTACACACACTTGTGACAGAAGATTGAACTTGAACTGGTTCGTGCAAAGGAAATAAGGGAGAAACAGTTCTCTCACAGTCTTGTCTCACATTTATGGATAAAACTTGTGTTTAAACAATTCAGGTAACACAAGTTAAAGGTTTAATATCATAGGATACAGGATCCAACACGAATTTTGTATATTTTCATATTTTTGTGTTTGATCAAACTCGCATTTTTTTAAGGATTTTTGACTGACTTCTGTGATGAGTGAAAACCCATTTTTCCTGCCACTAAAATAGGAGAGTTAACCTAGGAGCAATATTTTAGTTTTAATTAGAGGATTAGTGAGTGATTCACGCATCATCAGAGTAGGGATGGCGAAAACAAAAAATTTTCTTGACCGACCACCGAGCCTCATTAGCCGGTTGAAACCGGTTAACCGATTAGTTTAAAAAATATGCCACGCTATTTGAAATAACAGCCATTTCGAGCCGCGCCTGCAATTTCGCAACTCTGTCGCATCTCTCTCTGTCTCCCGCTCATACACACACACACACACACACACACACACACTGCCCCGGCGCCGCGCTTCCACTCACGTCACTTTTTTTAAATCCCCTACAGCGCGAAACATGAGTCCCGCAAACGCGGGGCCGAGGAGCTTGTATGTAATCGGAGGACAAATGGCTCCTTAGTTTTGAAATGGTTTGGGTACAAGGTGATCGCGTTGAAAATAAAGGCGTTGGTCTAGCGTTAGAAGCTCATTTGAAACATTGCAGCGTCTCATTTAAGAAAATGACAGCTCCGAAGAGACTCCGCTTAGTTTGAGGTAACGTTAGTGCTAACAATAATAAAGAAAGATGATGATCATCACCTTATCTGTTACCACTGAAATGTAGATGTAATGTATTTCTACAGTATTACTACTGTATTTAAGCACTGTATCACACAAGTTGCAACTTACTGTATCATTCTTTTTGGTGAAATGGTCCCACACACTAACGTTACGTTTCTTTGCACGAGTGTTTTAGTCTGTAGCCTTTACTTTTCGCAAACCTTGTGAGCGCGCGAACCCAAACGCTGTGACCTCGCGCCAAATGTTTTTATTGGTTTACTAAGTACAAACAGGCGAGTTATGAAAAATTGAGTGTGAGGGATTTATTCACTTCACACAAAAATATATTCGATTAAGATGGCTAACTGTAGTAGCGTTTAGTCCACTGTCTATAATACCTAATTTAGAGATCACTTTTTTTTTTAACCGACTACCGACAACTTTGATCGGTTAACGTTGAGACGGTCAACCATCGGTCAAACGGTCATCGGTTAGCATCCCTACATCATAGCGCATCATTTGAACAATAACGAACTATCGCGGCTGAGATTCTCCGATGCAATCTGATCTACTTTCGTGAGGAACACAATGAACGCTTTGAACACAGAACATTGATTACTATGGAAACAGAGGAATCGAACGCGACCTCTAAAAGAGTGCTTAAGATGACTGTTAAACCACAAGAACGCCTTAACCAGTTAATAATGACCTAGAGGAGCCAGGCCGGGAGATTTAACAAATGAGAGAAATTGAATCTTTGCTTGAGGACTCTGGTAATGTTGACACTGTGTAATGCATAAATGGTGAGTTTGCACAGTTCTGTATTTCATTCCAAGACATAAATAATGCAACCAGAGAACTTATGTCAGATGATAGGCATATTTGGATCAGTTACACTGGTGTGAACCTAAGTCTCAAGCAGTTAAGCACTTTGTAGACAAGGTCAACGACTGGATTGAAAGAGTTAAACTCCAATACAAAGAGACAGAGCAATGTGATTCAGAGGTTGAATGTACTGACAGTGCCTCAATGGTTATTTCTTCTTCACAACTGCCTCTCTTTGGTAGAAAATCTGGTAGTCAAGCGGCCTCAGGTGTTTCATCTACAGCTTCTAGGCTGAAAATTGAAACTGAAAGGGCAGAGCTGTTGGCACGAATAATGCTTTGAAGCAGAAACAAGAGCTTGAGAGGGAGGAAGCTGAGCTCAAAGCAAAGAAGGAAAAATTAGAGCTCCAATAATGCATCTGGTAGAGCGGCAAGGGCTGCCACAACTGCAGAAAACCTTAAAGCTACATCTGATAAAGTAGTACAGCACCTGAGTTAGCACCTGACACTGATGCAGTTCTAATAGTCAGTGATGGGCAACAGGATTTCGCTGAATCACAGCCAACAAGGACAGATGTGAGCTTCCTTCACATGTTGATAGAGGATGCATCAAGCAATATCATGTAACATCAAAATGACATTTTCAAAACAGCAGTCTTTATCTACTCTCCCGCCTATGGATATTCAAGTCTTTAGTGTTGACCCGCTTGAATTTACATTTAAATCGTTGTAAAATCGCTGTAAATCGTTTCTATTTTGCTTTAATTGTGCTTGTTGCTTTCCTGCAACAGATGAATAAAAATGTATTAGTTTTTGTTTTATTCATAGATATTTCTAGTTTGCGGGAGTCTCGCGAATCATTTTATCCTACCGCAACGCGCACACACAGAGTGAGACATAAGATCTAGTCCCGCGCCGCACTCTATTGCGTTGGCAGTGCACGTCTCTAGATCAAGGGCCCGGCCCGAGGATAGTGACTGGAAATATCAGCCCGAGGATAGTGACTGGAAATATCAGCCCGAGAATAGTGTCGGGATATATCGTCCCGTCGTATCGTGTCGGGTCAAGTTCGGGCTCGGTCAGAGAATCTAAGCTCTAAGTTACTTAACAAGATCAGTCTTGTACAGCCAAGGGGAGTATTTCCCCTCTGACAGCCAAGCTGGGTCAAAACCTGTCATCCGGTGATGACTGGACTTTTGATGCTCGTCAGGGGCAGGATGCGCAGCACTTAGACTTGGAGCAGCAGAGCTACTCCGGCTGCTACTCTCAGTAGAGCGATTGTTGCCATCCTCAGTTCCCTGTGAGCTTTAAAAAACACAAATATTTTTGTCTGATTTTCATCTCGTTGACGTGACATATTTCCCGCCGCACGCACTCTGTCCGCAAGTGCTCAACTGTATGTGACTCAAGTGTTTGTTTGTGTGTGAGTGTGCGCACTCATTGGGATAATTGTAAACACGCAAACACAGACAGAAAAGACATGCCATCGTAGGAATAAGATAAATAACATATTACTTAAGGGCTATTTAGTTTGTTTAATGCAATAACAAAATGTAATCTGGCGCTATAAAGGAAATCAAATCAAATTTACTTGACCTTCAAGAGGGGCGGGACGAGCCGTTAGGAGGGCGGGGCGCCCCCCTTATATAATGGTAGCGGAAACACTGATATGTCTTCTGAAAAGAGCTAGAAACAGATTTTAGCAGATTTTGCTCTTTTCCTTACTGGTTGTCGCAACACTGTTGACAGTGTGGAATACGTTGTGGAAATGGACAGTTCAAGCAACAAGCAAGCGATTGTATCAAAGCTTCCTTTCAAACTGAGAGAAAAGTGGAGATTAGTTGCCTGTGAGCTTAAAAAAAAGGACTGGCATGAGAGCATAAAGAAAAACTTGTCTTTCTGAAATCTAAGGGCTTGTGCCATGGTTGCTTGTTACCAGGTCACACGAGTAAAGGTAGTGTGCAAAGACTAAGCCTACTTGTCAAAAGTGCTCACTAAAGCATCCAACCATACTTCATCTCCCAGAAAAGCCAGTGCTTCCAGGGTCTCAAAATTGAGACAGCTCCATAACTGTCAGAGAGTCATGTAACATAACCAGCTAAACCTGTGGTTGTACTGGCAGACCTGCCAACCTTAAAATGATTTTTTGAGAATCATGGAGGGGGGTCATATTTAGGGGCCAAGCCCCGAAGGGGATAGCCCCTATTGTATCTGTTAGTTTTCTTATTATTATTTTTCCCGAATGGGAGTCAATGGCAGCCCTATGAACCGTAAGTAGGAAAATGGTAAAATTTGGCACATTTGTAGTGATGGTAATGAATAGTTATTGAACCAAATTTTGAGTCTCTAGGACTCAACTCTATAGTGCCACCACCAGTTCAAAATTTCAACATTGAAATGGTTATAACTTTTGAAGCCTTTGATCTAGAAAAATTAAACTTAGTACACCTGAATCCACTTATTATGGCGATCACAATCAATATCTTACATTAAGACTCTGCCTATTACAGTAGTGGCCATTTTGAAAAGTACAGTATTCAGTTTTTTTGCTACTACTCCAAAATGTGTCCAATTTTGTCCAAACGTTTTCTCAAATGATCTTTGGACTGAGCTGCACAGAAATTACTGAACAGAATTTTATGCCATACTGGTTAAAAAAAAGTTATGATGTCGCAAAGTTAACAACGTCGACCCAAAATTGGTTCAGAGGCTGTATCTCGGCAAAAGTTTGATCAATCGAAACGAAAATTGGTACACTTCATCGGAAGCATGATCTGAGGGTCCATGTCAAAGTTGGGTACAGCGCCACCTATGGGTCATGAGATATAAAAAATAGCTATTTTAGCCAATAACTTTTGAACAGTTAGTCATAAAATCATAAATGATTCCTTGTGTCATGGCGAATCTGTGGATACCGATTTTGCCAGGATTGGATGTACCACGTGTCAGCCATTTTGAATTTTGTAATAATTTGCAATATCTTTTAAACTATTCGACATATCAGCACAAAATGTGGAAGGGATTATCGAAAAAATGTCCTGAAGGGACATGAAAAGTTTGAACACAGCGCCACCTAGTGTTCCTGAGATATACGTTTTTTTGCAAAAATGCTTATAACTCTTTTGAAATCATAGTTCAAAATTTGATTGCTTTATGTCATTATATTCCTTTGTTTATGCCGATTCCGATGATATCTCATTTATCATTTTCCAAAAATGTGATTGTCCGCCATATTGGAGCAAATGATTAACAGTTTTTTCGCTACTCCTCTTACAAATTGTGCCAAATTTTGTCCAAAATGTGATCAGACGATCTTTAGACGAGCCGCACAGAAATGAGTGAACAGATTTTTTGATAATTGCCACCGTTCCCGAGATATTCCTCTCTGAAGTTGACCTAGCCTGTGTTTTCTGCCTTATGCTAGTTAGCTTAGCATACTAATTGGTTAGCATGCTAACCAGTTGCCATTCTTTCTAATGTGGGTCTCGAGCTATCAAGTTAACCATAAGCTACATTAGCATAGCATGCTAATCTGGTTAACATGTTATGGAACTTGTGAACTACAGGTGCACAAGAGAGAGACAATGGGAAGACAGAAACCCTCTTTAAAACAGACTTTGCTGCATTAATCAGACTAACTGATCTATAAATGAACATGCATAAAACTGTGAAAGAAACAGTGTAAATGGTTTACTGTCTTGTGTACTATACGCTTATTTCACGCAGCCTTATTTTGAAATCGAAAGCGAGGCTCCGGTGGGAAGAAAACTGGAAGTGTCGCCTTTAATCATAGGAGAGACGCGAATGCGATGGCGTATTGTTGTGTTTAATGTAGAAAATAGTTTTTCTAAAAATGTACATACATTTCTTTCATACTTTAGACTATATACAGTGAAAATCATTTATAATATTTTTTTTTCAGAAAGTAAAAAAAGAAGCAGGAACGAACTATATCTACATATCCTATATTGGATATTAACATCCAATAATGTAAATCGCGGCAGCAGCTTCAGGTTGGTAGTCCAAGGCATTGTTGTTTATCTGTACTTCCGGGGTTCTTCCCACCGGAGCCTCGCTTTCGAATTTAAAATAACGGCTGCGTGAAATAAGCGTGTTACGTATATATTATGGTATGTACCTTGGTATACAAACAACTAACGATCAATGTAACCTCACCTGAATCATGCCTCCAACCTAATTAATCCTCATTTAATGACTCACACTTTGATGTACATCACCTTCTTCTAGAATGCAGTGTGGATGTGTTATAGCTATCTGAGAATTAATGAAGGTATAACCACGCTTGGGACAAAGACTCGTAAATTAACTAGAGCAACCTTCCCACTCGGACATTTCACCTTGCTTATTGGTCCAGTCAACCCTTAGGGGTTGGATCTTTCTCAGGCTTTATTAGAGACAGTCCACATGTGACCTCCCTCTCTTAGTTTATCATCCAGCCGCAACACTGTTTCTGGTGATACTGGGGAACTCCCTCCCCCTCCACGGGGGCCCCAGGGCCCAGCAGGCCTTGATCCAACCAGATATGGGCTCATGCAGGAGAGAGAAGACTCTCTCACAAAGAACCAAGGACAATCTCAGGAGTTTTGGAACAACGACTCCAACCAACAACCACTCCAATCACCCACTCTTCCGACCTCCTCACTTCTCCTGGGTGCTCGGCGTGGCCTCAACAGGGCCCCAGGCCTTGACCAAACCAGCCATGTGCTCCTGGAGAAAGATAACTTTCAAACAACTTCCACTTGCCACTGCCGGAACCCTCAACGACTTTAATTTTCCACAACTTCAAGAATTGTTCCCACTACAAATGCAAGTATTCAATTCAATGAAATGTGAAAATGAAATGCTGTTGGTTCTTCTCATAGTTAGATGCATCTTCTCCATCGTTACATCATTTCATCTCTCACTCCTTTTTCCTACACCTGTATTTATGTATGTTTGTTTAGTTTATTCATGTTTATGATTTAGTTAATACAACTTTATGTATTTGGTGTAATATGTGTTTACTTTATGTATTTGGTTCTGATTTACTGCTTGCAAGCAAAGTATCTTTTACGATCTTGATCTTGCTACATGCTCAAAGCGCTGTACATGCTAAGAAATAATTAGTCTTCTGTGGCCATGGAAGATACCCTTTTCTTAGAATAAATTAATAATCAAAAGAGTTTGTTGGACGAACTGAGTAATTGATTGTAATATTAATTTAGCCATGTGAAGTTAATCCAATTAACTGACCCAAATATTAATAATTAATCATAAGTTATTATTGATTATTAATATTTCGTAGAGCTAAGTTCCTTACATCAATGATTTTTTATATTTTGTGAATAAATGATGATGTGGGCTTATTTGGAACACACGCGGGCTTAAATGGTGCCAAAAGTACCAATTAAGCCCATGCCAGACTTCTCACTTTATTCCTAAATTATCTTAATTTTATATTCTAAAATGTACATCAACTAATTAATACATTTTCAAATGAGAGATAAATCTTGCATTTTAATTTCCAATAAAAATGAAATCAAGCGTAGCGTAAGTTCTGGCAGGTCACATTAGTCAATCTCGCCTCAGTGGCTCTCAGCTGATCCACGTCTACCTATAGGAATACGACTCCTGTCACTGTACATATATATAAGCTCCTTCAGTATTATCAGTAGCTATCGCATTTCTCAGGAGCTAATTACCCTCCTCCATCCCCAGCTCCTCCTCTCGCCCAGTCAGGATTTGGCATTCTGATTCCCCTTGAATAAGAATAAATTCTCTAATTATGTTGTACATTAAAATTTTGAATTAATGATATCTGCATACATTCATGTTGGTTCTGTTCTGTTTACCCTAAGGGGGATTAACTGCTCTCCCTGCTCTTATACATGCTAGGCTTGCCCAGAACAGAACCATTCCGCCAATCGAAACTGTATGCTAATTGTCAATTGTATTTGATTATAGTGGTCCTGATAGAAATGTTTTCATGTTGGATGTACTTTTTTACATTAATATTATATTAAAAATAAAATGTGCTTTTGTAACTATTTTTGTCTGCGTATTGTCTTAAATATTCATAATTTCAAGGCCAGCAGACATAGTCATTCGGTATAACCAGTCTTGGTCACTCTGCAAAACCGATAAATAGTAAATATTTAAATAGAATAATATCGTTTTTTATAACTAAAGGAACTACAATAATACAGCAGATTAGGCTTTTTATTTTCTACATTTCCTCTTTTCTTATTTCCCAGTGCAATGTTTTACTTGAATATGTAGGAGGGTTTAGAGTAGTCCAATAAAATGGTTACATTTATGAGATCTGTGGTAATGTTATTTTATATTTCTTCTGTGGTACACACTATATACTGTCTCAACATCAAATCAGGTTTTTTCATGAATAATTACCTGCAAATTAATTTAAGAAATATTCATGGTTAAACCCAATGAATTTTTGGTGACAAATTTTGTTCATCTTGTAAAAAAAATGGCATAAGCAGTGTTAATTGATTGTTCAAACCACATAATCTCATTGTAAACACTTAGTAAAACTAAAAAATGGTTTTAAAATTAATCATATCTCCATTCAAATTTTTTTTTAAAGTGTAAAAAAATGTAATGGACATATGATTAATTTAATTCCGACAATGACCCCAAATTGTTTGTCTTGTAACATTAAATATAGCAGATTTCACCTAGCAACACAATTTAACCACATCTGCAGTTTATTGACACATAATGAACACACACGCCTTCAGATGCACTGTCTTTCAGCTGAAGGATATATGAGAAAAGACATGTTAACGTCCTCCCTAACAGACTGGAATTAATTTAAATATACATTTTAACATCAAAATGAAAGCTACACACATTTAGTAAACTAAACGACATTTCCACTGACTCAATCCACCAAAATTATATGTGAAGAAATGCATGGGAAAACAGCAAGCTCTAATTTGGCGCGCAGGCAGCAACATAAAACAAACCCGTGCGTTAATAAAACTCCAAAAATACATCGAACTGTTGGCGGAAAACCGCAAACATAAAATTTTTCCGTTTTTTTGGCACTTCCATAATTAATATAAACTCAAAATTTCACTTAATACATCATATTTTCACTCTTTAATGCAGAGACCTACCTGACCGACTCTCTCACGGGATGTTCTGACTGGGCGCATGCGCGCGCGACCGGTCCATTACACATGACGTCACTCACAGAGCGAACTCAAAATAATATTTATAAACAGGAGGGTTGGTCCAAGATGGCGACCGGTGCAGACGTCTTATTCTGAGCTCCGAGACTCTGACTGAGTATTAATGATTTG
The DNA here is from genome assembly GCF_051911475.1 of Siphateles boraxobius. NCBI lineage: Eukaryota > Metazoa > Chordata > Actinopteri > Cypriniformes > Leuciscidae > Siphateles > Siphateles boraxobius. The sequence goes on along the minus strand of NW_027509186.1, from coordinate 39,986,798 downwards.
AATTTATTTTTTGAGACTGTTTATCGATAAATGAAGGAGTGGATCGTTGCTCTGTCACCCAGTAAGTTATTTCGCTCGAATAAAAGGCCCTTTGCTTGTTGTTAACCGAAGTTGTGCTAAACCAGGACACGTGCGCAGTGTGCTGTAAACGAACATTTTTGCTAACTAGCCAGGACAAGAGTGCTACGATGTCAAAGAGAGATGCCAAGAAGGTGAGAAAGGAAGGCTTGATAATGGATATAGAGGCTGAAAGTTCGTTCTCCGGTTTATGTACACCTCTTCCTGATACTCCCACAAAAAGCCCAAATCCTAAGAAAGTCTGTACCAAAGAAGAGGAAACGGTTTCAAATGCTGACATCCTAAAAGCAGTTAATGCTTTAAACGACCGTTTTTTAATGATCATGGAAAATACAGCTGAGATTGCTAAAGTGCAAGAAAATGTGAAAGGGCTGGAAATTCAGTGGAAAGGTACTGAGGACGCAGTAAAAAAGACGAGTGACCAGATGACTATCCTGAGGGAGAAACAAGAAGAGTCAGAGCGGTACAGTAGGAGATGGAATCTTCGTCTTCTGAATTTTCCAGAAAGCAGCAACGAGGATGTGAGGAAGGAGGTGTTGGAGATTATTGCGGAAATCATTCCGGAGGAAAAGAGCAAGCTTGGATTCATGGTGGACACTGTGCACAGGGTCGGACGCCCGAGAGAGGATAAAAGCACACGTCCAATCATCATTCAGTTCACCATGCGCACCTTCAGATTCAAACTATGGAGAGCTTCCCTCAACGCTGATGTCATGAAGAAAAAGAGCCTGCGGATGACTGAAGATTTAACCCAACAGGAGAGACAAAGCAGAAATAAACTGTGGCCTCTTGTGAAGCAAGCGCGCGCTGACGGAAAGAAAACGAAATGGCAGGGGCCTGCTGTCATCATTAACGGTGTGAGACACACCGTATAACTTGTTAATCTTCCCTTAATGTGTGAGGTACAATTTTCAAGTTAACGACGTCACGTGATCAGGTTAATTTGTTCTTCTGGTAGACAGTTAAAAGAGCAATATGTTCACTCCAATTGTTAAATAAGAATGTTTAGGAGTTTGAGATACTCATGTTCAGAGTTTTCTACTAGGCGGTAAGCTAATCTTTTATATTTCCTATCTCAGGTTCTTTTTTTCTTAACTAGTTCCTATAACTTTAACAATCATCCAGTTCTTTATTTTTCTTTTTTTGTAATATGACAGACTTCCGTTTTAGTTCCTTAAAAATAATATCTTTGAATGTCAGAGGTATTCGCGATGGCAGTAAGAGGAAATCAATCTTTTTATTCAGTAGACGAAAAAATGCTGATTTAATTTTTTTACAAGAGACTCATTCGGTGGACGATGATGTGAAGTTTTGGAAAGCACAGTGGGGTGATGTATGTTATTTCTGTCATGCCTCTCAACAATCAGCAGGTGTCGCCATTCTACTTAATAAATTTAAAGGAGATATCATTGAATCAGTGACCTCAAATGAGGGTAGATGGATCATCTTGGTTTTCAAATTAGACAATTCCTTCTTTATAGTTTGCAATTTATATAACTATAACAATACAGCTCAAGCAAAAATAATGTTTTTACAACTTAGTTTGAAACTTGAAGCCTTTAAAAACCAATACAAGGATGCACACTTGATTATTGGAGGTGATTATAATGATGCTCCTGATGATCTTGTAGATAGAGTACCGGTAAGATTAACTCCACATTTGAGATTCAAAAGTACTGCATACATTTGTGAACAACTAGCAATTATAGATGTTTGGCGTTTTCTAAACCCTGATATTAACGAATTTACCTGAAGCAATGTTAGTAGATCCTCTCAGTCTAGAATTGATCTATGGCTTATATCTCCCTCTTGTCTGCAATTTGTGGCAGAATCATCGCATAGCTATGCCCCATTTTCTGATCATAAATTAATTTCAATCCATTTAGCAGGAACAAAACAACAAAATGGTAATATACGTGGTTATTGGAAATTAAATAATAATTTATTAAAAGATGAGGAGTTTTGTGATTTAGTCAAAAAAAACAGCAAAAAGCATATTTGATAATGACGAAATGAAACCCATACAAAAATGGGAATTTTTCAAGTTTAAAATTAGAGAAATAGCAATTAAACGAAGTAAAGCAATTAAAAAAAAACAATATAGCAAAAGAAATAAGTATTATGGATAATTTAAATAATTTGATGACTAAAAATAATCTTTCAGAGGAAGAAGACACTATAATGAAAAAATTAAAAGAGGAAATAGATAATATGTATATTGAAATGGCTAAAGGGGCATTTGTAAGGTCGCGAGCAAAATGGCTGGAGCAAGGGGAAAAAATTCAAGTTATTTCTTTGCTCTAGAGAAACGAAATCGCAAGAGAAATAATTTAACTACTCTTAAAATTGATGATAACATCACCTCTAACTCTTTAGACATTTCAAGATATGTGGGTACATTTTATAGCAATATATATAAGTCTAATATTCAATTTGATGATTGTGATAAATTTGTCGAATTAGTTAAAGTATTTACACCAACTATATCTGAACAATTCAAGTTGGATTGCGAACGTCCCATTACTAAAGTGGAAATCTCAGAGGCTGTCAGCTCAATGAAAAAAGGTAAATCGCCAGGCAATGATGGGCTTTCAGTCGAATTTTATTTGCATTTTTGGGAAATTATTGAAAATCCTCTATTTGATTTATTTAAAGAATGTATCCTAAAAGAGGAAATGTCTACGAGTATGAAGCATGGTTTAATATGTCTTCTCCCTAAACCTGATAAAGATCATTTAGTGATAGAAAATTGGAGACCTATTACACTCTTAAATATTGACTACAAAATTTTATCGTTAATTTTTGCTAAACGGTTAAAAAGAGGTCTTCATGAGATAATAAGTGAAACACAAACAGGTTTTATGTCTAACCGTCACATTAGCTCCAATATAAGACTTGTTCTCGACCTAATGGATTATTCTGATAACATCAATACTGATGCACTGATAGTATTTCTTGATTTTTATAAAGCATTTGATACGGTAGAACATTATTTTTTATTTAATGCACTTCAGATTTTTGATTTTGGACAAAAATTTATATCTATAGTTAAAATGCTTTATAAAAATATTGATAGTTCTGTAATATTATATCCAAACACCACCAAAAGATTTCCTGTACTGAGATCAGTTCGCCAGGGCTGCCCTATTTCTCCGTTTTTGTTCCTGCTGGTGGTTGAATTATTGTCATTACATATTAAACATAGTCCTATTATTAAAGGATTGTCTATTTTTGGTAAGGAAATCAGAGTAACTCAACTAGCGGATGATACAGCTCTCTTTTTGAGTGACAAACATCAGATTGATAATGCTATAACTCTCATTGACCAATTCTCGGCTGCTTCAGGTTTAAAGCTTAACAAATCTAAATGTGAAATCTTATGCCTGTACCAGACTGATGAGGAAAAAATGTTTAACTTACCTGTTAAGAAATGTGTAAAATATTTAGGTATTCATATCTGTAAGGATCACAGGGAACGTCAACAACTAAATTTTTCACCTAAATTGAAGAAAACTAAAACAATTCTAAATTTATGGCTTCAAAGAGATATTTCAATTTTAGGAAGGATTCTTTTGACTAAAGCAGAAGGAATTTCAAGATTTGTCTATCCTGCTCTCTCTCTTAATGTTCATGATTCAATATGTAAAGATATAAATACCATATTTACAAATTTTGTGTGGAAAAACAGACACCATCATTTAAAAAAAGCGGTGCTCTCTGGTTCTAAGGATGAAGGTGGATTTGAACTTTTGGACTTTTGTGACTTAAATTATACCTTTAAGGTGAAATGGTTGAAGGAATGTTTAAGAGCACCTGAGTCCTTATGGTACTTTATCCCCAACAACATTTTTAATAGTGTAGGAGGCCTAAAATTTTTATTAAAATGTGACTATAATATTACAAGATTGCCGCTAAAACTATCCCATTTTTATCAACAAGCACTTTTGGCCTGGAAGCTGTGTCATTCTCACAACTTCTCTCCACATAAGTCCATCGTTTGGAATAATGAATGCATCACTAGAGGGAACAAGTCACTCTATTTGCAGAAATGGATCGATAGAGATATCATTTTTTTAAAAGACCTTTTTGATGGTAATAACCAATTACTTAACTATGAATCTTTTCTCAGGGAAAAGGCATTTCCAATAACTTTCAAAGAATATAACTTAGTTTTCAAGTCTATACCTAATGGTATATTAGAATTAATGAAAAGTTATAATAAACAAAACGAAGTTCCTGGTATTAATTTGACTCTTTATATAAACGGTATGGATGTTATGAGTAGCAATTGTACAAATAAGCATATCAGAAAATGCTTTCTAAATTTAAAGAAAATAACACCTCGTGGGAAATTTTTCTGGAATTCGCACTTTTCTGAGATTAATTGGCATTAATTGTTCCTTTTAGATTTTGTATCACAAACAAAGTTAGGGAATTACATTTGAAAATATTACACAATATATATCCCACAAATTTGTTTATTTCAAAATTTAAACCTGTTGATAATCTTTGTAGTTTTTGTAAGACAGAACAAGAATCGTTAACTCATCTTTTTTATGGTTGTTCATTTTGCATTACATTTTGGAAAAATGTTGAAAATTATGTGACATTTAAAACAAAGAATACAATAACGCTTGAAGGGAAACAGATTATTACATATTTTGATTGTAGAGATAGAACTTTATGTAATATTGTAAATCTTTTTATTTTATTGGGCAAGTTCCATATTCATAAAGCTAAATTTTCCAAGTCAAGGCCATGTTTTAAACTTTTCCAAATTGAAACTGATATATATTTTGAGTCTCTTAAATGGGTTAAAAATAAGAAAGCTATGTCAATTACTGAAATATATTCAAAATTTTTCAGTTGAAAATAGAAAAATCTTTTTATTTTTATAAATAAGATTGTAAGCCTGTCTATTTAATTTATTTTTTTATTTTTTTGTATTAATTTTATTCTTGTATTTATTTATTTTTTGTTGTATAATATTTGTTTACGTACTGTGATGATTGTATGTTTGAAATTTTATTTCAATAAAATCAAAATAAAAAAAATATTATTCATAAACAAAAATATATTTTTTCCTTCTGTCGGCACAACAACATAAAGATGATATACATTAAGCAAAATATTATTTTGCAAAATAACAACAACAAAAAAAACATTTAAAGAATATAGTTAATTGTTTCAGAATCAGAACAGTTACAAAAAAAAACTCAACACTAAAAATGCACACACTTGCAACTTACTACGGCAGTTTAATGATATTTTATGCCATCTTAAAATCAAGAAAACAATCAACTTCTTCAGTAGGCTATGCTTAACATTTTAAAGCTTTTATTATTTTCTAACTACAGCAAATGGCTCTTGAACAATCAGGAAATAATATAGTTAACATTGGTTAAGTAAATTACATGATATATGTCTTATTCAAGCAGACTTTGCAAAGCAGTTATCCGGTGAGAAAAATACAAATAATTATTGACACTAAATTAGGACAGTAAGGTCACCTTCATATATATATGTATACACATATATATATATATATACATATAGCGTTTTTAACAATAGCCTATAGATTGTTTTAAAGCCGCTTTAAAGTGATAATAGGAAATTAAAGTAACAGAGATTGTTTTGGCTTTACAATAGCTTTAGAATAAAGTTATTGTCCAGCTAAAGTTAGTTTTGATCAGTGGTTCTCAACTGGGACATTTTACCATGGTCATTAAGCTGCAACTGAGTCGGTATGTGCGTACACACACACACACACACACACACACACACACACACACACACACACACACACACACACACACACACACACACACAATAAATTTGGTTTTGAGAGCAAAATAAATTTATTTCACAAATATGGTTCACACTCAAATAACATACACATACATAATAAGAATGAATAAACAGTATAAATGTAAAGCTTTTAAAAAAACAGTACCAAACTACACTGTAAAAAAAAAATCAGCCTTAAATTTAAGTACAATTAACAAGTAATTTTAACTTAAATTACATTAAACTTAAATAAGTTGCATGTTGTATAACGTAAAAAATAAAGTAACTTATTTTGATGAGTTGAAGTCATGTAAAAACATATGTTGTCGACTTACAGATCATGTCGTTTTTTGTTAAAGCGGCACTATGCAGTTTTTTTAACTTAACTCAGAGGTCGGCAACCGGTGGCTCTAGAGCCGCATGCGGCTCTTAAGTGCCGCCCTAGTCGCTCCCTGGAGCTTTTTCAAAAATATTAAAATGGAAAAAATATTTTTTGTTTTAATATAATTTCTGTAGGAGGAAAAACATGACAAACATACATTCAAGTTTTTCAAGGATGTAAAAATGTGTATAATAAATATTTAATTTCAACATTTCTGTCAACGAAGAATTTACGTCATAGACTGCGACACACGTTTCTGTCAGGTCGGCGTGATGCCAGATATCTGCATCTGATCATCACATTAAAATTATTCAATTAAGCATGAAATGGTAACATATCACACAATTAACATTTATTTAAATTAAAAGTTCTTCTTTTGGCAAAATTACATTTTCTTTATAGCCTAAACAGAGGCTTTACTCCCTTTAAACTTATTGTCAATGTTTCATTTTTGAAAACACTCTTATCAGAACAATTTTTTGTACCTTTATAAAGGGCATTTTCCCCCTAATTTTCTTTAATGTATGCTCTAAATTTCATTTCAAATTCTTACATTTTATCAATACATTCAATTAAAATAATAAGGCTGTTACCAATCAAATTAAATATTTTACATTGAAAAATTATAACTGTATTAAATGAGATTATGAGATTGTTTTGAATATTTTTTGAATATACAAATAAGCAATGTTGAAAAGAATTATACTTTGAAACTAAACCGCCAGTAGGAGGCGGCAGGCGGCCGTCTTAATGAGCGAGTCATTGAGTCATTAATGTAAACGATTCGTTCAAACGGCTGATTGATTCAGAATGAGGCGGTTTAATAATGGGCAATTGAATCTTAACTATAATTAATGTTATAAATAACTGTGCGAGACTCAACAGCGCAAGTTACCGTCCGTACATTAGGTAACATGATGGGAGTTCCGTGTCTTTATTACACTCATTGAGCTGTCATCCACCCTCGATTGAATGGAATGTTTTTATTACTCGGCCCGCTCGACCCGCGGATTATGATCCGTGCAGCACTATCGGCAAACTACACGGTTAGAGAATGGACACAAGCGGGTAAATCGCGACAGAACTGTCACGGTGGAAAAAGTGTATATGAGCACGTGACTGTCTGTCCGAGTTTTGTCGAGAGGCGGAACGAAATTTGACGGAGGCGGCCGCCTCATAATTGTCTATGCAGGAAAAACCCTGAAGGTAATCATTATGCTTACGCTTTGATGCTGGACAGGACAAGAGGGGGAAAAAACAAAGGAAAAAAATGTCCGCGAGTTTCAGGATATAGTAATTTTCTACATCGCACAGGCTACAAGCCGCAATATATCGAGTATATTCGATATATCGCCCAGCCCTAATCAGAGCACCTATTTTCAGAATTCAAAAACAAAACCGAGATAACACAGAAAATAAAGACATGCCTCTCTCCGCAAAGACAGTGAAGGAAAGGGCCATTAAAATGGCAGGCAACATCACCAATCAGCAAACCAAGGACATTAATTCAGCTCCAGCATACTCAATTGCCTGTGATGAGTCGTGTGATGTGATCGATATTGAACAGGCAGCGCTGTTATGCAGGTATGTTAACTCTGATGGGCCGCAAGAAGAAATGGTCGAATTAATACCACTGAAAGGCCAAACACACGGAGAGGACATTTGTGAGGTAGACTTGTAGTAAAGACCACCTAAACCGAGACCAAGACACTACCAAGACCAGAGGGTATCGAGACCAAGACAAGACCAAGACAGACCAAGTCGAGACCGAGACCATGTCGAGACTGGAGGGGAAAAAAAATCTAAGCTGTTGATGCTAAGCAATAACTAGTAAGATTTTGTTTTGCATTGCCTGCCTATCTCTGCCGATTTCGAAGTCTCCAAATTAATCCATTCTGCAACTTTTAAATACATAATTATATTTTTAAAAACAAAATTATAGGCTTATGTGCAGGTGGTGAGCCCAAAGGAAGGTGGCCCCACGTCGCTTCTTCGGGCTGAGCCCGGCTGGACCCCATGGGGGGAGGCCCGGCCACCAGGAGCTCGCATTCGTTGCATATTTGCACTCTGCTTATAACACACACGGGGACGCGCAGCAGCACACAAACATGCCAAATATTGAAAATAAAAGGATTACAATGTTAAAGGGGTAGTAAAACACAGGTGCAGGTCCACTTTGTTCAGCCTTCCTAGGGACGAGGGAGTTAGGGATCAATGGTTAAAATTAATTTTTAACTCGGTCCCTCATAATTATGACCCAAATCTCGCTCTCTGTGCTGCACACGGAGGAAAGCTTCCACAATCTTCGCGAGTTCATTGCAGGATTCGCACATCGGCTTGTCCTGAAAGATGGAGCAGTTCCAACTTTTGGCTGGTTCCAGCTTTTGTTTACGGGCCACAACCTGTAAGTATGATTTATTTTTCGTCGATGTGTTTTCCTGTAATAGTTCGTATTGTTAATTGTACGTTGTAGCAAGGAAGTAAACAAATGACAACGCTATTTGGCTCTGCTGGTTTGTTAAATGCTCATTCATACTTAACGTTATCCGACAAACACCTAACGTTACAAACTTTTTTTTAATCTCAACAGCGAACTTGGAATTAGTGTAAATTATTCTTTGATTAGATATGTTTATCTACATGCTTGTTTATCTACAGGCATGCTAAACATGGTTCTGTGTTTGATTTGGCAGCCGATGTTTAGTGTTCGTTTTGGGTTAATAGTTCTGTCAACAGATATTTGTCTACAATCGTTCTAAAAATACAAAAGTTACGGTGGCATACAGTCAGAAACGATCACTATAGATCCCCAGTCTTTACTCAAAAAAGTCCCTTTGAGGACTGTAGTGTAATTTGTTAGAACGATTATATGAAAATCTTGTTTATGTAGCTTATTTTTTTGTAATTCTATAATAATTAGTACAATTATATAACAGCGTATCTAAAAAGTAATGAGAGAACAACAAAAAACAAACCTTTCTGAAACATCGTTTCACAGCCGTTCTTGAACAGGTTCTGCTCAATCATCTTCACTAACGTTTTCCCGGGTCCGATTGGTTTTATTGACGCCATTGTTTATAATACACAAAAGGCCAGCTAACACTGGGCCAGCTAACCAATCTGAGCCCAGTCTGAGCCCACTGAGTTTCTCTCGTACTGCGTAATATCTTACGCTATGGGGAAAACCTCTTTTCCACGAGATATTGAAGCCAAAAATTATCCATTCATTTTGAATTAATGTAAAACGCGTTGCGCTAGCATGCAGACATAGGCAAGGTGGCTTGCGTGCCTATTGGCTGACCTGCGGCAACAGCAGCAGTCTATCGAGAGAGGCCCTGCGTGACGCCATATCCAATGGGGGCGCTTCACACCACTACGTCACGTCCCGCCGAAATAGGCGTGGCCTTGACCTATAAATATAGCTCGACAGGCTGAATCAAACTGATTTTTATCTCTTCAGCGAAGCTCACGCATCGCTGGATCCAGATTGAGAAGCCGCGCCGTTGAGAATAAGCCTTCTGCGGGACGAGCCTTCAAATCTGAAGCCGCTGGCCTTCACCTCGCCGCCTTCAGTTGCCGTACCTGCTACGCTTTCCGGCGTCTATATCCTTTTGCCTCTGCTGAGAGTGTGTGTTCGCTGTCATGACTCACTCTCTCTCTTATCTTAAAGAGCAAGCGTCTTTTTAAAGATGCCTCATTCCTGTGGCTCGTGCCGAGCCGCACTCAGCGACGGGGACCGCCATGTCATCTGCGTTTCCTGCCTGGGTGAGGATCATGCAGCTCTCGCGCTGGCTGACGGTGGCTGCCATCATTGCGAGCTATTGCCATGGCGACTCTGAGGACTTGCCTGGCATTTTTTCTCCGAGTCTGCACTTCCAACCGCTATAGTGCCGCGCCATATAAAGCGCCGTACTCAACGGGCCCCCGAGCCTTCTCCAGCCTGTGAAAGCTTGCCGGTTCGCCCGCCAGCTTCACTTGAGTCGCTCACCGACGGACAGCGGACGCCGTCCGTCCCCACTTCCGCCATTGATGACGACGAGATAGCTGCTTCTGTGGAGGAGGACAGCTGCTCTATCCTGGCGTCGGACAGTGAGGATTGGGCGAGCTCTGTGGACCTCCTCCCTCTGCCCGCGAGTCGTCATGGAAACGGGCCAGCTTCGAATCCGAGCTGATACATCTGCTCTCACAGGCTGCGGAGAGCCTCGGCCTTGAGTGGAAGACGCCCGCGCAGCCCTCTCGCTCTGCCGGACGCCGCCCCCCTCCGCGTGGGCCCAGGCCGAAGACTGAGATAAAGCACAAGGCCTCAAAGTCTTCCTAGCCCTCCTAGGTAAGCAACGGTATTTAAGTCTCGCCGCGGCCAGACTCACACCGTAAATGTTCGCTCGTTCAGTTCCAGAAAATGCGACTGTTCCAGTGTATTCTGCAGTAAACAAGCCGGTACCACAGCCCGTTTGCCTGCACACAAAAGCCGTTTTACGGCAACCAAGATAAATCACATGAAGAATGTAATTTCTGGTATCCTGGCCATGGCCGATCGTGTTATGAGTGTAATTTTTTTTTTTAAAATACTGAAAATCGCTTATTTCCAAATACAAATAGCGTCACGTCACAGGCGTTTCTTGAGATTCCCCTTCGAGGGCCAGGCATATCAATACACAGTCCTGCCGTTCGGCCTGTCCCTGGCACCCCGTACATTTACGATGTGCATGGACGCGGCGCTCGCACCCCTGAGACTTCGGGGCATGCAAGTTTTGAACTACTTGGACGATTGGCTGACTTTAGCTCGATCATGCTCAGAGCTCATAGAACACAGGACAATATTCCTCGAGCATCTCGAGAACCTGGGTCTAACAGTCAATTGGGCGAAAAGTTTGCTGTCTTCCAGTCAGAAAATTTCTTTTCTGGGCACAGTAATGGACTCGCTGTCTATGACAGTGCGCCTGTCACCGGAGCGCGGGCTGAACGTTCAGCACGCCGCGAAATCCTTCCGCTCCGGCACTATAGTCCTGCTCAAAAGGTTTCAGAAAATGCTGGGCCTTATGGCCTCAGCATCTTCGGTACTCCAGCTGGGTCTTCTTCGCATGCGCCCACTGCAGTCATGGCTGAAAGCACGAGTTCCACCTCGGGCATGGGCATCCGGTCTGTTTCGCCTCAAGGTCAATCTGAAATGTGTCTCAGCTCTGGAACCGACTGGTATCAGTCAGGCGTGAGTCTGGGGACTTCCTCGAGTGTGAAGGTGGTGTCCACGGATGCCTCCAACTCGGGATGGAGAGCGCTGCTCGAGGGCAGACCATTCTTTGGCCATTGGTCAGAACGGGAAAAGCTTCTATACATAAACTGTCTGAAAATTATGGCAGTCGACAACGTGCGGAGGCGTTTTTGTCCCCAAATAAAAGGTCACCACGTCCTGGTCCAATCAGACAACATGTCAGTGGTGGCCTATATAAATAACCAGGGTGGCGTCAGGTCCCGAAACCTTTACAGGCTGACGGAACGCCTCCTGGTCTGGGCTCAGCACAACCTGCTTTCGTTGAAAGCAGCACATGTGCCTGGTCACCTGAATCTGGGACCAGACAGACTGTCCAGAAACAATGTTCCAGCAGGAGAATGGTTGCTGCACCCGCTGACGATCAGACTGCTGTGGGAGACATTCGGCAGAGTGTAGGTGGACCTGTTCGCGTCCCAGGAAAACGCTCACTGTCCGAAGTTTTTCTGTAAAAGCAGGGATGCGCTGGCCACGTCTGGCCCCGCTGCCCTCTTTATGCTCCCCCCCCCCCCCCCCCAATCTCGGAGGGAGTGTCAAACACGATCACAAAGGCTAGAGCCCCGTCTACTAGACGGCACTATTCCTAAAAATTGTCTGTGTTCTCTGGCCGGTGTCAAGCTCAGGGCTTTTCACCCCTAGACTGTGGGGTTACGGAAGTTCTTTCCTTCCTTCAAGAGCTAATGGATAACGGCAGAACCCCATCCACGCTCAAAGTTAATGTGGCGCCCATAGCAGCGTTTACTAAACCGGCATCTGGCCAGTCACTGGGGAGAAACGATCTGGTCGTACGACTCCTCAAAGGAGCTAGGAGGCTGAACCCTCCCAGACCTCCTTCAGTCCCCGTGTGGGACCTTTCTACGGTTTTGGAAGCCATGAAAGGTGCCCCATTCGAGCCAATCCATTTGTCGGACATGAAACATTTGTTTTTCAAAACAGTGTTTCTTATGGCTCTCGCTTCGGTGAAGCGCATTGGGGATTTACAAGCGCTCTCGGTGAGCACGACATGTATAGAATTCGGGCCTAATGACTCGAAAGTCATACTCAAACAGAGGCACGGGTACTTGCCCAAATCCCTCAACACACCGCTCAGGGCCCAGGTGATTTCCCTGTCCGCCCTTCTGGTTCTTGATGAGGAGGAGGATACGAGTCTTCTATGCCCTGTCAGGGCGCTTGAGAACTTATGTGTCCCGCTTGTCTGCTTTCAGACAGACTAAGCAGCTCTCTGTTTTGTTTGGCGGGCGTTCTAAGGGACCAGCCACGTCAAAACAGAGCCTATCCAGATGGATAGTCGAGGCGATAGCGCTGGCTTACACTTCTAAGGGCCTGCAGTGTCCTTTGGGTGTCTAGCGGGATTACCTTGCAGGATATCTGTACGGCTGCAGTCTGGGCCTCGCCGTCTACATTTATAAGGTTTTATAACCTAGAGGTTCCCGCCTTACAGGCTAAGGTTCTGTCGGTCTAGTAATCAGCTCTATCTGCCCCGTTACTCCGGCTCAAAAGGCTGAATTTTGCTTGTGCATCGTTCACTGATCGATAGAACAGCTCCATGGGTGTTGATAGACACATACTGCTACCCAGTTCAGGCTGAACGCTGTTCACCCTGACTGCGTGGTACACTGTTAACATGATTACCTCCTGTAGGATGTTATTTATGGGGAATGATGCTTACAGCCTCTCTTCTCCGACTCTCTGAGAGACTATGGTGATTATGCACTATATGAGCCCCGGGTTACTGCCCTTGGGACTTTGGTGTCGGATCCGAGTACGCACAGTGTTTTACACTGTGTTCCCCATAGCGTAAGATATTACGCAGTACGAGAGAAACTCTCGTAAGAGAACGTACTCGGTTACTAACGTAACCTCGGTTCTCTCTAGAGAGGGAGCGAGTACTGCGTATCTTGCCGTGCTTACAACATGCTCTGGTTCGCTTTGGCGATGAAATCCAGTTTGATTCAGCCTGTCGAGCTATATTTATAGGTCAAGGCCACGCCTATTTTGGCGAGACGTGACGTAGTGGCGCAAAGCGCCCCATTGGATATGGCGTCACGCAGGGCCTCTCTCCATAGGCTGCTGCTGTTGCCGCAGGTCTCCCAATAGGCACGCGAGCCGCCTTGCCTATGTCTGCATGCTGCCGCAACGCGTTTTACGTTAATTCAAAATTAAAGATAATTTTTGGCTTCAATATCTCGTGGAAAAGAGGTTTTCCCCATAGCGTAAGATATTACGCAGTACTCGTTCCCTCTCTAGAGAGAACCAAGGTTACGTTAGTAACCGAGTACGTTTTGAGGGACTGGCTTCATAGAACCAGTTAACCATCCGACCGTTTTTACAAGGAGGGGCAGAGCAGTGTAGAATAAAGGTAAAATATATGAATAAAAAGCAATTTTTAAAAAACGAAGCATGAACACGTTACAGTGAACCCCACAAACACAATCAAGCCTTCACAAAATGCGTTGATTCCTGCGATTATCATGAGAACAGTTGTCAATATCTCACATAATTATCAGGACATAAATAAGCCTACACGTTGTAAATAGTGTAAATGTGCGCAATTTGCAAACTATTATGATAAATTGCAATAATAATGTCTAACAACATCATAACGGAAATTGTTACGAACTAATGCGACGTACATGTAACTTGTCATCAGGCATTTAGGCTCAGGTAAGCCTAACGCGGTAGGCTACTTTTTTAGTATAAAGCACAGAGGCATAGTGCAGAGTGCAAATACGCTCTGTGTGAGTGCTATTTACGACAGTAACGTTAAATACAAGTACTCTACAGCGACTCTAGGGGTCGCTGTTTGACAAAAACGAAAATCCTGCATAGTGTGCCTTTAATACAAAAAAGTTGGTAGAGCCACCAAAAATAAAATGTACAAAATAACAAAGTGAAATAATGTGAAGTGGCATTTTGGGGAAACAGAAACAACAGTAAATACACAATACTAACATGAACTATTAATGAAACATAAGGAAACTTCTTCTGATGAATAGAATGAACATCATTCCTGCACGCAGATCCTTCCCAGTTAACACACGACCAGTTACGTAATTTATTGGTACTTTTTGTTAATTTCATGACTTACTAATTGACAACATAACTATGACACTCCGTGCGTCATCTATTTATTAATTTATTATTATTTATAATGAAATAATGATATACAGCGCACACCGTATATGCATTATAACGTCTGACAACAGTGACAAGACAGGAAAGTGTGTATTCCTAAGCTGAGAGACTTTTTATTTCATGACAAGTTATGAAAAAAACATTATAATAATGACACTGACATTTAGTTTAACAACATCTCTGACCGCAGATACTGAATCAGGAAAAGACGTTTTTCAAAGTTGCTTTAAAAAAAAAAAAATGAGTTTGACAAAAGTCTCAATAGCTTTCATGCTAGTCTTTCAAAATAAAACCCTCACATCATAAAAACATAGAATTATGTTTGTTGTTGTTTCTTTGAATGCAATCTCCACTCTTTTGGAAGCAACTTCATATTTGGACTCTTTCACTCTTTCGACATGAAAATGAAATGTTGCTCATTATGACGACCTCTTACGACATATCTACATGTGAGTCAGATGGCTTCTTTTATGTTAAACACTAGTTTATTAGTTAACTAACTACACATTTACTTTGTGAATCTAACAAAACATTCGCTCACTGTGACAGAGAACGATGCTTTTTAATATGATTCACTAGATTATTTGATCGGGTGAAACTCTTCTCACACTGAGTACAGTCGTACAGCTTCTCTCCAGTATGAACTCGCTTGTGTCTTTTCAGAGATCCAGACTGAGTGAAACTCTTGTCACAATATGAGCACTTGTAAGGTTTTTCTCCAGTATGAATTTGTTGATGCTCTTTCAGATAGGCAGATGTAGTAAAGCTCTTCCCACAGTCACAACACACATGATCTCTCACTTCATTGTGTGTTTTCTGATGCAGTTTAAAACTGTCCAGCCTTGAAAAACTCTTTCCACAGAGAGAACACACATAAGGCTTCTCATCTGAATGAACTTTCAGGTGAACTTTTAGATGTGCTGATGAAATAAAATCTTTACCACACTGATCACAGGTAAATGGCCTTTCTCCAGAGTGAATGTGCAGATGATAACTGAGACCTGATGCATGAGAAAAACTCTTTACACACTGAGTGCATGTATACGGTTTCTCTCCAGTGTGAACTCTCACGTGTCTGTTAAGGTTTCCTTTGTGTGTGAAACTGTTTCCACACTGAGTGCAGGTGTGCGTCTTTTTGGATTTTGTTCTTTGAATTTTAAAGTTACAATGTTCCTCCTCCTCTTCATTCAGTTCTTGTCTTTGCTCTTTCACTCTCACCTGGTCTAAAATACACAGAAATACAGTTAGAATCAGTTCAAGTGAACCCTTATTTAATAGCAGAAAGCAGCAGAGATCAGATCTTTCACTTTTTGTTCTGTCAATCACTTGTTAATATAGTTAAAATATGTTTGACAACTGCTATATACAAGGTTATGATTTAGATACATTTCATCATTTATCACCCATATACTGCTTATTAATTCACATCTATCAAAAAAAAAAAAAAAATCAACAATGAAGAATCAAGAATGGACACCAACCTATTTGTTCCTCAGTATCTTCATGTTTTATTCTGGATGGTTCTGGATCACTCATGTCTTCAATCTCCTCTTTAATAAACTCCATCTTTAACAGTCACACAGATTTCAGCTGCTACTCCTGGAGTTTGTCATTCTCTTGTAGGATGATGGGAATATTCCCAGTATTTATTGGTGAATTGTTGTGAGAGGAGCTTCACTGCTGGTGTGAACTGTGATCACTGTGTGTTTATCCAATCTGCATTTAAAAAGTACAGGGCCATCATGTTTAACTGCTGCTGAAAAGTCTCTTTGTCTCCAAAAGTTCCCTGTTTTCAGCTCATTCATTATGGTGATGTCTGAGATCTTCTGTAAATTGGCACATTGAGCTAATTTTATTGGTGTCAAGAGGCTGAAACAAATTACAGCATCATCACCTTTAACTTCAGTTCTTGTCTTTGCTCTTTCACTTCCAACGGGTCTGAAACATTAAAACATATTAAGTTGTTAGAATGAGTTCAAGAAGGATAAAATGCGAATAATGAAGTGAACCCTGATTTAATGCCGAAAAACAATTGAGATCTGTTTATCAAATATCATATTTTTGATGTACCAAAGGTTAGTTTTGTCATCCTCTTGTTAATTGTCCAAATTTGAATGAAAACTGCTGCACAAGATTATATATACAGGAATTACAGGATTTAATGCATTTTAAGATCTTTTTTAAGACTTCCTCCATACATTTTTTGACCTCATCGCCACTTCAAGTTAACCGTTACATCAGAAACACCTTAAATTTACTATATATTGATTGTAAGATAGCACAACTAAACAGTTCTTAGTCTGTGAAGACTCATTATCAATGCAACATAATTTAGAAGGGTGGGAACGAAGAACAAGATAATTAATTGAGTGACTAACCCAATGCAAGGTTTATTAGAAAGAGAAACCAGAATTAAACCAATAAACAAAACAATTGGGGTGTAAATCAGACAGTTCATCACGATACGATATCGATTCTCTCAGCCAGCGATACGATATTTGCCGATACCTCAAAAAAATCTGCGATACGATTACGATTCGATTCAGGGCCAAATCGATCGATTAATCAATATTTAGATATTATGTTCACACAACCAGTTACGTTTTTATTAACTCACAAATGCAACCAAAATATATAACATGAACGTTTAATTAAACCCTTTGAAAATTGCATGCCCTCTCCCAATTGGGACATTTACAACAGAAGAGGTAATTTGCAAAAAAAAATTTTTTGGTGCATTCCAAGTAATATCAAACTGTAGCTGGGTTGTTTTCATTAATAATAACTTCAAAAAATACACAATTTAAGTTAATTGAAAGGTTTTTTTAATATATTTAAAGTTTTTTTTTTTTTTTGCAGAAGCAGATAACTCCACATTTCATGTTACAGAGTTAAACAAAACCAAGTAATTGTTATGATACATAATACAACACTCAGTTAATCTTTGTAACGTTAATCTCCTCAGATGACACAGACGCCTGACAAACTTTGCTGTTGTGATTAACGTACACACACTACTTTTCCCTCAACACTAAACGTGCTGCTTTAGTAAGTTTCCGTGAAAAGGTTTCAGCTTTTATTTTATTTTTACGCCCCGAAGAAGAAATCACGGGAAATCAAAGTTCAATGAAATTATCCATCCTCAATCACTTTTAGTCAGCTTTGATGAAACTCCTCTTATAGCGCATCTTTTCGAAGTGATATCTGACATGAACACTGCGCGCTGAGTCGCTAAAACGGACATATCGTGTTGTGTTCACCAACAAGGGTGCTACTGCTTGTCGGTTTCTGCTGTAAAACATGAACTCGCGATGCCTTGACAGTGGACAATACCGGCTTTTATGACAAAACGTGTTCAGGGTTCTTAGGGTTCAGTCCAGTGGCGCATTGTACCATCCGACTTAGGAACAAGTATACAGGGAGAAGCCCAGCTAGAAAACTAGGTTCAGCAATGTTATTTTCCAACATATATTTTAACTGCTCCTCCATTTGCTTTTGTTTATCCATTTTTACCCGATAAAATCTCTGCTTTATGGGCTTCTCAACATCCACCTCAATGTCATGTTCTATCAAATCAGTGCACGTCGGGGAATCAGAAAATAAACAAGAAATATGATTAATTAATTCTGTCAACTGCTCCGCACGTGCCACCAGCAAATGAGCAAACAATATTTCCAGTTCAATCAAAGTCTGTGAATTGTTAAAACCACCTATAGACATTTCTTCCACCTCATCCAAATTTTTTTCAATGTCTCTGCCGTCTGTTTTAGCTGAACCTGTAGAGACCGCGACACACGCCACCTGAGCTTGGACTACTGTATGAGGACCACTACACGCAGCAGGCTCAAGTACACCAGTAAAATAAGGTTTTAGTAAATTTACATGACAGAGCTGTGTACTTTTCCTACGCTCCGGAGTTGCAATAACGTAATTTTGCTCTGCCACCTTCTTTACAATCGTATAAGGTCCTGCAAACTTAGCCTGAAATGGACAACTGATTACAGGAAACAGAGCCAACACCTGGTCTTCCTGGCTAAACGTGCGTAACTCAGCATGCCGATCATACCACGATTTCATTTTCTCCTGAGATGACGCCAAATTTGTTTTCGCCAACATCCCAGCTGTATAAAGGCGATGTCGAAACCCATTAACAAAATCTATCAAGTTTACAGGACGTTCAACATCTTTCCAACCATCTGCCAATGCTCCTAACGGACCCCGTACTTTATGCGCAAACACAAGCTCATTCGGGGAAAACCCCAAGCTCTCCTGTGTAACTTCTCTAGCTGAAAGCATTAACCAGGACAGACCTTCCTCCCAGTCCCCACCTAATTCAGTGCAATATGCTCGTAACAGGGATTTTAATCTGGTAGCTACACTAACATGCTAATTTACGATGGTTATAATAAATAATCTTTCAGGATTACTATCCTAATGTCTGCAGGCTGATAATCATGTTTGTTTATTTATTTTTCTGGTTAAAGTGTCTTGCCTCAGGCTATAATAATGCAAATCGATTTTCAAATTTGCAGATTCATCCTATGGTAGCTTGATATTAAAATATTTACGATATATGGCTATTACCTACCACACAAACATTGACTTGAATTAGCATATCTGTTATATAAAACAGTAGACAATAGGCTACTATAATGACACTGGCTTGTAAACGTGAGCTACGCGATCTTTTGACGTTTGAAAAAAATAAAACACATGAAATTATATTCATATGACATGCTGAAATATATGCCAATGTACCTGGGATGAAGACATTTCACACGCAACGCTGGCAGTCTGCCAGCGAGAACTCAAGACAGTATCAGCTTGTCAACAAATGCACACGTGTATCGCCTGGTTTAACCATGACAGATTTTACGACAGTAGTAGAAGACAAAACTGTTTCCCAACTGTAGGGGGACCCCGAGAGCAAAAACCGCAAAAACGACATAGTGTTGCTTTAAAGACAAAAATCATTCTTATGAAAATACCCGAGTAGCTTGATGAACACAGATATAGTATGGCTATCATGTGTTTGTCTTCATTTTCAGTCAAAACGTCCCTATTTGCATGTTATTATAAAAGGCATTTCCTTTATATAGTTTAATACTTCTATGAATCTCACTTGTGAACTTTCTGCGTGAGGGATGAATCAGTACTGGGCTTCCAGTATGAATGAAACCGATGTCATGTGAGTGTTTAGCGCTCCATTTCGCTATCATCTCCCCATTTTGTGTAAAAATGGAAAAATAATACTTAAGTACTTTGTAACATAGTTGCTTGAGTAGTTTTTAAGTAAACTACTTATTTACTCTTAGTTGAGTCATATATTTTTCAGTACTTCTTCTTGTACTCAAGTAAATTATTACTTAAGTAGCAATACTTTTACTTAAGTACAATTTGTTAGTACTCTTTCCACGACTGCAATACACTATATATAAACTAAGTCAAACAGCCAGTGATCATCATGCATTTAAAATAATCTAAACAATTAGTAAAATAAGCCTCGTTTTTTTTTTTAAATAATGTTTTGTGTAGAAGGTAACGACAGAATTTAACAAGAGAATCTGGTGATTCAAATCATAAATGTTTCTATATTTGAACTTTCTTTGTAAATCAAATTACAGAAAAAGAGGTTGTCAACTTTTGTTGTCTTGTAAAGTTAAACATATAGCAGATTTCAACTAGCAACACAAATTAACCACATCTGCATTTTATTGACAGAGGACACACAATAAACACACACGCATTCAGATTCACTGTCTTTCAGCTTAAGCATCTATGAGAAAAGACAAATAGCTATATAATATAATTGCAAGGCATCTAATAGGCTACATGGATATAAATATACATTTTAACATCCCAATGAAAGCTACATACATTTTCTAGACTAAACGACATTTCCACACACTCAATCCACAAAAAATATAGGTGGAGAATATGTATGTTTTATTAACAAGGAAAACGGCGCGCAGGCGGCAAAACAAACCCGTGCGTTAATAAAACTCCAAAAATACATCAAACTGTTGGCGGAAAAGCGCATACACAAACTTTTTTCCGTTTTTTTACACTTCCATAATTAACAGAAACCTGAAACTTAACTTAATACAGCATATTTTCACTCTTTAACGCAGAGACTTACCTGACAGACTCTCTCCAGTCACGGGCTGTTCTAACGGAGAGCGCGCGGGCCCGGTCCATTACAAATGACGTCACTCACAGAACGAACTCAAAATATTATTCATATATTATTCATAAACAAAATATATATACATGTTCCTTCTGTCAAGCACCACAAAATAAACATGATATACATTATGCAAAATATTATTTTGCACAAAAAAAAAACATTTAGCCAATAGTTAATTGTTTCAGAATCGGAACAGTTACAACAACAACAAAAAAACTCTCAACACTAAAAATACATTATTTGCACACACTTGCAACTTAATACAGCAGTTTAATGGCATTTTATGCCATCTTAAAATCAAGAGGAAAGAAACAACTCAGCATTTTACAGCTTTTATTATTTTCTAACTACAGCAAATGACTCTTGTACAATCAGGAAATAATATAGTGAATATTAAATTAGGTCAGGCAGGTCACCTTCATATATATAGCACTTTTAACAATATAGATTGTTTCAAAGCAGCTTTACAGTAATAATAGAAAAGTATAGTAACAGATTGTTTTGGCTTTACAGCAGCTCTAGAATAAAGTTATTGTCCAGCTAAAGTTTTCTCAGTGATTCTCAACTGGGACATTTTACCATGGTCATTAAGCTGCGACTAAGTGTGTGTATGTTTGGTTTTGAGATCCAAATAATTTTTTTTACAAATATGGTTCACACACAAATAACATACACATACATAATAAGAATGAATAAATAGTATACATGTAAGGCTTTTAAAAAACAGTCTACACAGTAAAAAAATCAGCCTTAAATGTTAGTACAAACAGCAAGTCATTTCAACAAATTACATTAAACTGACTTAAATAAGTTGCATGTTGTATCATTATTTTGATGAGTTGAAGTAATCTAAAAACATATGTTGTCGACTTACAGATCATGTAGTTTTTTGTTAATACAAAAAGTTGGTAGAGCCACCAAAAATAAAATGTACAAAACAACACAAAGTGAAATAATGTGAAGTGGCATTTTGGGGAAACGGAAACAACAGTAAATATCTATCTATCTATCTATCTATCTATCTATCTATCTATCTATCTATCTATCTATCTATCTATCTATCTATCTATCTGTCTATCTATCTATCTATCTATCTATCTATCTATATCTGTCTATCTATCTATCTATCTATCTATCTATCTATCTATCTATCTATCTATATATATATATATATATATATATATATCTGTCTATCTATCTATCTATCTATCTATCTATCTATCTATCTATCTATCTATCTATCTATCTATCTATCTATCTATCTAAGATGGAAGTGCATAAGACAGACTCGATGACAGCTGAGTAGAACTGAATCAGCAGCTCCTGTGGCAAGTTGAACTTCCTCAGCTGGTGAAGGAAGTACAGTCTCTGCTGGGCTTTGTGATTGTCCCACTTCAGGTCCTGAGAGATGATTTACATTTATTCATTTATTCATTTAGCTGACGCTTTTATCCAAAGCGACTTAAAATTGCTATGTTTCAGAGGTCGCACGCCTCTGGAGCAACTAGGGGTTAAGTGTCTTGCACTAGGGGTTAAGTGTCTTGCATGATAGTGCCCAGGAACCTGAATGACTCCACTGCTTCCACAGTTCTGTTCATGATGGTGAATGGGGGGAGTGCTGGTCTGTTCCTCCTGAAGTCCACGATCATCTCCACTGTTTTGAGCGTGTTCAGCTCAAGGTTGTTATAAATGCACCAGACAGCCAGCTGTTCAACCTCCAGTCTGTAAGCAGACTCGTCACCATTTCGGATGAGACCGATGACAGTGGTGTCGTCGGCAAATTTCAGGAGCTTGACACACAAAATATAAGCTCTTGAGGAACACATACTTATGCTCTACAACTTGTGCTTCAATATGTCTGCCAGTGCAAAAGCAAGATGCATATTACTATATCCCAATACTATGTATTCCGTTTTTCTTTCTGATGGATTATATCAGTGGTACTCAAACTTTTTTGGTCATTCCCCACTTTGGACAAGGGGGAATTCTCAAGCTTCACCTGCCCCCATCGCCCCAACACAATGCTTAAAATGTTCCAATTTATTGAAGTAACAAGTAGTATCAGCATAGTAACAAGTTGTATCTAAATCAAACAATCTACATCAAATAACAGCAAGTTCAAAAATAAAGAAAATAAAAGTGCAGCTGTGTCATAACTTGCATGTAATTAAAAAATAGAGAAGATAAAAGTGCAGCTGTGTCAACATTTGTATCAAGTTCAAAAATAGAAAAGAAATAAAAGTGCCACTTTGCAATCTGTCAAAAAAAGAAAAGAATAGAAATCCATTTGGCAGGACAGGTCTATTTATCCCTACATTAGTGACTGCAATGAGCCTGTTTTGCATTCCCCAATTTCTCAAAAGTCATGCTCAATGTTCAGCTGAGATCTGTACTTTGTTTTCAATGAAGCAACAGCTGAAAAGCCCATCTCACAGAGATATGATGTGGCAAAGGGAAGAAAAATGAACACAGCTCTCAGCCTTTACATAAAAAAGGCAAAAAGTATTGTTTAGTACAATTCAGTCTGTTACGAATCTATCTGTTAACGTGTTTGAAAATGTATCTAAATCAACCTGTGACGAGTTTCTCCAATACTTTATTGACAAGTTGGCCTCAGTTAGACAGAGTGTAAACAGCAGTATAGTTGCTGGTTCATATGTGCACCTATTACCTCCTTCTCCTCCTGCTGTTTTTGAGGTGTTTGAGCCAGTGTCACTCTTTCAGCTCTCCAAAGTTGTCCAGAAGCTGAGATCTACCAACTGTTCCCTGGGCATTGTTCCATCTAGAGTGCTTAAACAGGTTTTTGACACAGTAGGACCATGTCTTCTCTCTTTTCTTAACGCCAGCCTTAGCTCAGGGTCTGTCTCAACTGTTTTTAGGCAGGCTGTGGTCAGGCCATTAATCAAAAAACCTAATCTTGATCCATCAGTTCTCTAAAATTTCAGACCTGTGTCCCATCCGTCTTTTCTCTCTAAAGTTCTAGAAAAGCTCGTCTTCATACTACTTCAATCATTCTTAGATCAAAACCACATTTTTGAAAAATTTCAATCCGGTTTCAGAGCACCCCACAGCACAGAATCTGCACTGTTAAAAGTGCAGAATGACACCTGCTATCTTAGGATGCTAAAAAAACTGTGCTGTTGGTAATGCTGTACCTTACTGCAGCATTTGATACGGTGGACCATTCTATCCTCCTGATCCGTCTGGCCCAGCAGGTGGGCCTTCATGGACCCGTGCTGCAGTGGTTCAAGTCCTATCTTGCAGATATAACTTTTTATTTGATGATCAATGATCTCTCTTCTTCTCCAGCCCAATTTTCTTCTGGTGTGCCACAGGGTTCCATCCTCGGCCCTGTTCTATTTTCTTTGTACATGCTCCCCTTAGGTTCTGTGATATCCCGACATAATGTATCTTTCCATCTGTATGCAGACGACGTACAAATCTATCTGCCAGTTGCCCAGAACTCCCCAGACACACAGTCCATTCAGACATGTCTGGATGACATTAAACATTGGCAGTCACAAAATTTGCTCTGTCTAAATGAATCAAAGACTGAATTTATCCTATTTGATGCCTCTAGTTCAACAAAGGCAGCTCCTGATCTTGCACCCCTGACCACCCACCTCAGTTCTGTAGTCAGGAATCTTGGGGTGATTTTGGACAGTAGTCTGAAGCTCGATAAACAGGTAGACTCTGTGATCAGGGCAAGTTTCTTCCAGCTTCGTCGGCTGGCCAAGGTCAAACCATTCCTCAGCGGTTGTGACTTCGAGAAAACAATCCACGCTTTTATTAGTTCACGCTTGGACTACTGCAATGCTGTCTACATCGGGTTAAATCAGGCCTCTCTGCACCGTCTACACCTTGTGCAGAATGCAGCGGCCAGACTTCTTACCAACACCTGTAAACATGACCACATCACTCCTGTCCTGCACTCTCTCCACTGGCTCCCAGTCGAGTTCAGAATCCAGTTTAAGATCCTACTGTTCGTTTTTTGCTCCATCCATGGTCTTGCACCTCTTCATCTGTGTAATACGCTGACCCTTTATCAGCCCAGCAGAGCCCTGCGCTCTTCTGAACAACATCTGCTGGTGGTCCCAGGGTCCAGGTGCAAAAAGTGGGGTGATCGTGCCTTTGCGGTAGCGGGGCCGAAACTCTGGAACGCTCTGCCCCTGGAATTACGCTCCATCATGGACCTGCCCCTGTTCAAGGCCGGGCTGAAGCACCATCTCTTTAGTTCGGCTTTTGACAATTGATGGATAACTGATTAGCATAGTGATTTTATAGATGTGTTGTATTTTATTTTATTGTATTATCTTTTATTTCACTTCTTTATTTTTTTGTCCTGTACTTTTTGTCTCTGTCCAGCGCTTTGATCAACTCTGGTTGTTGTAAAGCGCTTTATAAATTAAAATGTATTGATTGATTGAGGATGCAGCAGCAGAGGTGGAAAAGCCAATGGGATGAGCAAGGCAGGAGGCAGCAGCAGAGGTGGAAAAGCCACTGGGTGGAGCAGGGTAGGAGGCAGCAGCAGAGGTGGAAAAGCCACTGGGTGGAGCAGGGTAGGAGGCAGCAGCAGAGGTGGAACAGCCACTGGGTGGGGCAGGGTAGGAGGCAGCAGCAGAGGTGGAACAGCCACTGGGTGGAGCAGGGTAGGAGGCAGCAGCAGAGGTGGAACAGCCACTGGGTGGGGCAGGGTAGGAGGCAGCAGCAGAGGTGGAACAGACACTGGGTGGAGCAGGGTAGGAGGCAGCAGCAGAGGTGGAACAGCCACTGGGTGGGGCAGGGTAGGAGGCAGCAGCAGAGGTGGAACAGTCGCTGGGTGGGACAGAGGTGGAACAACCAATGGGTGGAGCAAGGCAGGAGGTAGCAGTAAAGGTGGAACAGCCACTGGGTGGAGCAGGGCAGGAGGCAGCTGCAGAGGTGGAACAGCCACTGGGTGGAGCAGGGTAGGAGGCAGCTGCAGAGGTGGAACAGCCACTGGGTGGAGCAGGGCAGGAGGCAGCTGCAGAGGTGGAACAGGTGCTGGATGGAGCAAGGCTGGAGGCAGCAGCAGAGGTGGACCAGCCGCTGGGTGGAACAGGGCACGAAGCTGCAGCAAAGGTAAAACAACCGCTGGGTGAATGTGGTGGAGGGGCAAAGACAGGAACAAACCTACTGTAAAAGTGGTTAAACTCATGAACTTTAACCACTAACATGAACAATTAATGAAACATATGGAAACTGCTTCTAATGAATAGAATGAACATCCTTCCTGCATGCAAATCCTTCCCAGTTAACACATGATGTAGGGGAGCACGGGGCACAACGTAACGCTGGGCTAGTTGTAACACACTTGTTTTAAATACTTCCACACATGCCAGCATGACGAAAATTAGTGTATTTACTAGTTGCCATATCAACACTACATAGAGAAAAAATTGCGCAAAAATTCAGAAGTCTTTGTAAGATATCACTGAACAAACATTTAACCATAGCAAAAGTACATTTCTAACTAATGTTAATTTTTCATCTCTATTTTTTGTGTTTAGATAAAATTAGACAAATCTGATCTTATTTGAATCTCCAATATGTTATTTAACAGTTTGTATTGTTCTTTAATGCTTCGCTAACTAGCAGAAGACACTAGCAGGGTTTAAATCACAGTTGTGCAGCTGGGGCATGTTGTAACACTGCGTTACAATGTGCCCCTATTAGAACTATGCTATTCTTTTATGAATTCTATTGAGAAAACATGAGAAAAATGTAAATAAAGACTGAGAGTCAATGTTCAGAAATTAATAAGTATTATTATGTTTTGAACTATGCTGTATAGCTGTGTTTTCCGGTGTGTTTGTTGTCAAACTCAAAAATTAGTTTATTTTTAATTATTAAAAATGCCATTATTTTATATTAAAAAGTTAATAATTGTATTTTATTGAGAAAATATTTTGGTTTGACTTGTATATTTTTTTGATTAGATCAGATAACATTTAAAGCTGTCATATATGGTCATGTTACAATCTGCCCCTCACGTTACAATGTACCCCACGTATGGGGCATGTTGTCACATTTCACTTCCATTCTTTCGGGGTAAATCAAGAAAAAAGTAAACACTGTATTAGGGCTGTCACTTTACGTTCGAAAATCGAGTGCACAATCGATCGGACCAACCAACACAAGTTTCGAAAACGAAAATAGGGAATCGATTTTAACTGCCTTTTTTTAACCAAAAATGTATTTTAGGTGGACAGATCAATACAGTACACAGAACATGTAGGATGTTGGAAAATAACAATGTCTTTTCTGTTAACCAAATGCTTTTTAATATTCGCTATACAAGCGCGCCGTTATTTGTTGCTTAGTGACGTGTGTGTTCAAGCAAGCCAGAAATGCGCAGATTCTGCGCAATACGCTGTATTTAATATATCATGAGGACTCATGAGTTGCGTATTTGCGCTAAATCCACGCAGATTTGGCTTACACGAACTTCCCCAGCAAAGTGAGTAAACATAGAAACACGCCAAATTGGCTCGTGATATGACAGCGTTACCCGCCAAAGTTAATTTTTATCCGAATTTGGCGGGTGTTAATTTCAATCCTTGAATGTTGCACTCCTGTTTGTCATTGTGCAAAAAACATCAATAAATCATCAGAAATATTGCTGACTTGTGCGCGTCTCAAGCGCCCTCTTTACGTTCGCCCTAATGCCTGTTAGTTGTACGTGGATTTGCCAATATTTGGTGTTGAAAATGGAAACGTCTTTAGACATGGAAAAATCGATTTTACAATCGATTCAATGAACACATATGTCTCAAAAATTGAACAGGATTTTTTCACAAAAGCGACAGCCCTACACTGTATTAATAACACAAAGCCACATAATTGTACTAGACATGTTGGAAATTAATGTGGGGAAAAATAAATACTCTAAACTCTAAGTAGATTTACACAAACTGAGAAAGTCAAAAAGTGTTACGTTGTGCCCCGTTCTCCCCTACCAGTTACGTAATTTATTGGTAATCTTTGGTAATTTCATGACTTACTAATTGAAAACATAACTACGATGCTGCATGTGTCATTTATTCCCTTGTGAAAAAAAGTGCACTTTATTGCACCCACGGCGCTACCATTGGGTCCGGGCCCGCCAATTTTGACCCGAGCCTTTAGTGAGTAGTGAGTGATTTTCATTCTAGCAGTTCATCCAATAAGCAGCCCGAGGAAAGCTTTTGACCTTGTTCAAAATCCTGCCGCGCCACAGAGCGCCATTAGTTTTATATTAAACTTAAATGTATTTGTCTCAAATCGTCATTAATGTATACTGACTTCACTCTGTGCTGCAATATACATTTAGTTTTATATTCATTTACAGAAATCAGCTGCTTGAATGAAAATTGCTGATGTTATCGTATTTTTAGCTGATATTCTCAATTCATTCAGTTAACGGACGCTCTGAGGTAAAGTGTTCAGACTGCAAAGTCAGCAACGATTGTATTTAATTGTACAGTGCAATCATAACATAGTACAGACATTATCTTAATTCCATAATGTCCTTACATTATACATAACAGTATTGCTGGCCATAAACTGAGAAAGTGCGCGTCCAGTGTGCGATACCTCGAGTTGTCCTAGACGCGACGCGGCACAGCGCTGCGCTTCTTGTCCAGTGTGCGACCCCCCAGCTAGGCTAACGTTACTGCACTGAGCTGAGGACAGCGACACAAGAGCCACACAGGTAGGCTACTGAGTCGCTGTACTCAGTGCCGCAGAAAAGCGCTGAAACGGAGATGAAGGGGAACCGGTTTTTTTTTTTTTTTTTTGCTTATTTTAACTGGCCCATCCAGTTTTCTGGAGGCCCACCTACAATCAAATTCCTGGCGCCGCTAGTGCTTTATTGTACTTTTATAAAGTGTACTTACTCCACAAATAATATACTTTAAAGGTATACACTAATGTGTGAATTAAATGCAATGTTTTCGGTGCACTGAATGCACATTAAGTGTAATTAATTTCAAATGTATCATATATTAAGTTAAAATAAAATAAGTTGCCATTAAGAGTGATTTTTTGGAACAACTTACAGTAAGTGGGACTTTAATACAACTTTATATCTACTTTAATAATTGCTTCTAGTGTATTTAAAATATAGTTTAAGTGCACTACACAATATAATGACACGCAATTAATGTGATTTGAAATATACTTTAATGTCAGTTAAAATACACTTGAGTGTGAATTAGATGCAATGTTTTCGGCGCAATGAATGCACATTAAGTGTAATTTATTTCAAATGTATCATATATTAAGTTGAAATACAATGCATTAAGAGTGATTTTTTTGGAACAACTTGATTGGTACTTTAATACAACTTTATATCTATTTTCATAATTGCTTCTAGTGTATTTAAAATATAGTTAAGGTGCACTACACAATATAATGACGCAATTAAAGGGATACTTCAGGATCTAGAATTAAAGGGATAGTTCGGCCAAAAATGATATTTAACCCATGCATTACTCACCCTCAAGCCGTTCGAGATGCATATGTCAATCTTGTTTCAGTTATTTTAGAAAATGTCTTAGACCCTTCAGTGGATATAATGTGAAGCAATGGGGTCCACCTCCTTCAAGTCCCAAAATGTGCATACATCCTTCACAAAAGTAATCCATCCGGCTCCAGGGGGATAAACGAAGGCCTTCTGAGGGTAATCCGTGCGGTTTTGTCGTAAAAATATACATATTTAAAACTTTATAAATGAAAATATCTGACTTCCGGCAATGATCGACGCACGTTCACGGGTGATGGAAGTCGGTGTACGAGGTATGACGTAGCGTAGGAACCGTCGTGACGTAGAACGAACGCGCCAGCGCAGCCAGAGAGCAGAGCAAAACAAAACTCCACTCAGGATTTCCGTGAAGAGTTATTTGATTTAGCGTATTTAAAAGAAAATGTCGGAGGATTTTGATATTAGAGAAGAGGATATTGAATTTTTGCCACAGCCCTATCTTTTTGAACCGGAGTACAGCGATGAAGAACTCAGGAATATGGAGGAGGCTGCATTAGCAGTGGCACAACTAACGTTAACAGCCTCGAGTAGACAGAGAGTCCGGGAGACATGGTGGTGCTCATGCAGGAGATGCGAGCCCATGCCAACAGAGGTCGAGAGTGTTTGCTGCCATGAATGGAATACTGGAATGCCACCTTTGGAAGCCATTGATGCCGCTGTTGAGATGATTGAGTCCAACTGTGTTACAGAAGATGATGGCTTTCCGCCTTTGTTGAGCCAAAGTGTTCTTGAAGTTATCTTCCGTTTACCTCATATAAACTGGAGACGTCGTCCAATGCCTGAAGGAACCGGGGGCAGACTAACGTGGAGTAAGTTTCGTTTTGTGTAAATGTTATTAGAGGTCCGGCTGATCTATGTTATTCATAAATTGCATTTATTTTACAGTCAACTTCGCCTGGTAGCATACCGAGTTGTGCTTGAATGGATGCTGAAAAGGGAAAAACTTGGAAGAGGCAACCGTAAGGTTCTTCCCTCCTGTGTTGTTCAAGCAATAAGGGAAAAATACGCATCCCAGTCTGGATGTGGGTTTCAGAGAAGTAGATGATGCCTTGGGCATGATGTAGTGAAGAAGTCTGCTACCTACTACATTATTTTTCTTGAATAAATATATACAGTATACTTCATGTACTCTGTTTCCTGTAATGTTTGATTCAACCACGATTATTTTGTGTTTAACTGGTAAACAACATTTTTTTATAAGTACAATTTGTACAAATTTTCAGTATCGTGTTTGTAGTTTCTAAATAAATTATAATACTCATACTTTTATCAACAAAGAAACGTTACTGATTTTTAATTTCTAAATTGTGTTGCTATTATCACATCAATGCTTTTCCTTCAAGACAACTGTTCTGTAACATGACATAAATAACAAAACAATGAAATGTTAGATAAAGTAGAATTTGAAACTAAAAAAGAAATTAAACCGTGAAAAAAATAATATTTTAGTCCCACTAAGGCACAAGAGTCTATGTAAAGCATTGCAGAGGCTTTACTTGGAAAATCTTGACTGGTGCTTTGAAATAGCATCTTCTTTGGCAGGTTTTGGCTTTCGTGCAATATTTGCTTAGCCTGGGAAAACCCAGACAACTTCCGGCAAATTTAGATTTGCTCTGAAAGTTAGTCTGGCAAAGATCTCATTGAAGTCCATTTCTAATCCGTCGAAATCGCGGCACCAATCAGAAACGTTGGGGCGGGCTTTAGACGATGACGACAGCACAGCGACGGTGAAGCAGATTTTGTACATTTACAAAGATGGATGGCGCCGTGGAACTATGTGTGACGGTTATAGTTGAACACCGTCATTATAACTCTATAACCGCCAAAACCATGTTATTAAAATATTTTTTTCACAAACATTCATCATAGAGAATGTTTAAATACTAATATCAGCTTACGAGGGAAACGGAGGCGGAGTTAGTGGTGTGATCGGAGGTTGCTACTGCTGGATATGATTCGGGAGAGGTCTGTGCCCCTTTACCGATCAGAGCGCGCGCTGACACGGAGTAAAGCCTTGTTTATACTCGACGCGTCCGCACGAGCGCGAAGGTGCGCAAAAATGACGCGTTCGGTGCGCAAGACCGGCAAGACCCCATTTCGCTTGCTTGTGTGCACAGGTTTTTTGTAACAGCGAGCGCGGCGCAGCATCCGAGGATGAACGAATTCAAGCCTAATCTGCCCGAGCATGTACGTCTCACCACACCGGCACCCAGTTTGCGCGTCTAAATTGCAAAGTTCATTGCAAAGTTTTTTTTGTTAAGTTTTTGTTTACTGTGTGTGATTTATATACTGGAAAGCACATTCACTTCCAGTTGTCTTGCTGTTAATTTTAAATAAATGTAGAGCAAGTAGTGTCTGCTCGTATTCAAACGTTGTTCTATAACGTCGCCCTGCATACGTTATCTCCTTCATCGCTCTGATTGGTTTTAGGTCTATCCAATTGCGCCCAGAGGGATTTGAGCTACGTCCGTTGGTGACGCCCCTTTGGAAATGATTTGTCTATGAAGCTTTGCCAGACAACTGAGAATGGTCTGGTTTTAACCAGGCTAATATTTGCTGGTAATGTGGGAACAGTGACTTTAGATGACTCGTCTGGAACAGCAATGTTTGGGTTTCTACGGTACTCCAGAACTACCAGAATTAACCAGTTCATCTTTAAATGTTTGTGTAGTTGATGCAAACAGTTTCTTAGCTACCCACTCCTTGGAGTGCTTGGGAAACACAACATTGTAGCGTTGTACTCCTAGAAAGAAACAAGACATACACGTTACTGTGCAATATATTATTAGCCTAATGTTAAACTACTGACCCATTCATACAAATAAGCACTTTGCATTACATTTCATAATTTGGAATTCACTATTGTGTGAAACTTTTGTTGTGGTAATGTTCTTTACTCACCAGAGGTGGTTGTGGCCTGTTTGCGATGTAAGTTTTCATTATGATCCATAATTGCAAGCTGTGTGCGTGCAGACATGGAAGAGTAATGAAAGTGCAAGTTCTTCGGACAGTACTTCAGTAGCATGGAGTGGAAAACTTCAAACTTTCCTGTAAAATAAGGAAACATAATTAGCCTGGTGTTCTAAGTAATCACTTTCAACATAAACACACACAATGTTTTTTTGGTGTAACATACATGTATGCTTAAACAGGGACATTTGCTGCAGGTCCTTCAGAATACCTTTGTCCAGAACTATTTTCTCCAGCGTATGGTATGCATGAGACTCTTTCATAATCCACCTCTTCCGTCTCTGTTGGTCAGGATTGAGGGCAGGATGGAGACATCTCTGTTCTAGCCCATCCAAAAGTAATCCTTGAGTAAAGTTTCACATCCAATCGAATTGTGAAAATTAAAAACAGTCTTGTTCATTTGCAAAATGAAATTTTAACTGACACAATTTCTTACCCTTCACCAAATGCCAAATGTCAAACTCGTGGTGAATAAATGGATAATCCTCCCGCATGATCTTTCTTATGGATGGTGATCTGTCAGTGGTCAACACATCTACTTTGATGCCTTTCTCCAAAATTTGATTTAGGCCTCTTTTAAACCCAATAGGCTCCATGGCCGTTGAGCTAGATGCTTCTGATACCTAAAAAAAAAAAGATACAACAAACATATTCTTTATATTGTTGAAACATGTTTCATCATTCTTTAAAGTGTTTTCACTTAGGGTGTAATATTTTGTAAGTTTGTACATTAATTTAAGTATATTACCCTTAGTGGTGTTTACTTATTAAAATATTACATAATTGTACACCGCACCAACTCAAAGTGTACAATTTTATCCGTTGTGTCATCCATAAGACTATATGTGTTATATTTTGCAGAAAAACCAGGGCTGTAGCAGGTAAAACATAAGATGAAACAATAATTGTTTTGTTTTTCATATTTCTTTTAATTATTGTAAGAAAGGTGTCTCATTTACCTGTCTGATCTCCCATCCCCAGATAAATGCACCTCACTCTGTAATGCAGTTTGATTCTGTAAATCATTCAGAATCCCTGCTTGTTTTTCTTTGTAAGTTGCATCAACTGCAGGAATGAGGTATGAAGACTGCATTGAATAGAAAGCGGTTTTCTTTGGCACCTGTAAGTTCAGCAGTGCAGCCCAATCAGCAAAGTTGACATAAGTTGCACAACTGAATACGACACTTGCAGAAATCAGAAGATTGTTTAAAGATTCCCCGAACATCTTCACATGAACTCCAACGGGCCTGATGTTTGTTCTCACATTCCCACCGCACTTCGATAAGGCTCCCCGAGCCTTTTTTCTCGGTTTCAGTAATTTGTGCCCCACAATCCTGACATCTTCTAAACATCTTCATCAAATTTGATTCGTTTACAATCCTTTTTTTCCCCTTCAACTTCTCATTTTCTCTATCTTCCTCTGTAGTTGTAGTTGATGTAGATGATGTCGAATTGGCAGGAACAAAACTTGTGTCCTTGTCTGATGGACATTGCATTGAAAGCATGCTGATATCTAGCGGTACGAGGTTCAGTCTGTGATGTCTGATCCTACGTAACAGACAGTAAATTGTAATCACAATCTTTAATTATAAGAATAGTGTGTAAATTCGCGCGTTATTATATTCTACACATTGATACATTTTTCAAGTAATTTGTAG
This sequence comes from Siphateles boraxobius, assembly GCF_051911475.1. Taxonomy (NCBI): domain Eukaryota; kingdom Metazoa; phylum Chordata; class Actinopteri; order Cypriniformes; family Leuciscidae; genus Siphateles; species Siphateles boraxobius. Next base: position 39,952,793 of record NW_027509186.1, on the reverse strand, counting down.
AAAATTTTAAGATATTTCCACATCACAACTAATCATAACTATCATAACTTGTAAGAAAAAATTGCATGATAAAACACTTAGTAAGTACTTACCGACTGATATAAACGTATGGGGGGTAAGGCAATGTATGTCCCTGATGTTGATGGACCTGTCCTACTGTCAAATGATTCTGGACTTCTAAGCGTGAACTTGAGTCCAGCCATAATTCCATGATTCTCTTCTTTGCTGCTATGTTTTACTGGAGTTGACTGTGGAACACCCTCTAGTGCTGATACATCCAGAACAACTTTCTCCTGATCCTTTTCTGTTGATGTGCAAAGCAGACTTGGCTGAGCCTGTACAGCAGGATCCCTTGGTGTTTCCTATAACATTTCATAATGCAATCGTACATGTTTACATACATGTAGAAGTTAAAGTGAAAGTAATTTAAGTAAAAGTAGTTATATAAACCACTGTTTGACAACATTATCCAAACAACACGACAACTGGGCAAAACATTGCATGACAAAACACATACGAGTACTTACTGACTGATATAAACGTATTGGGGGGAAGGCGATGTATGTCCCAGATGTTGATGGACCTGTCCTACTTGGAGTTGATTCTGGACTTTTAAGCATCAATTTGAGTCCTGCCACAATTCCTTCATTCTCTTCTTTGCTGCTATGTTTGACTGGAGTTGACTGTGGAATACCTACAAAAAATGCTGATGCACCAAGGACATCTGTCGCATCATCCTTTTGTGTAGCTGTGTAACAGAGACTTGATTGAGTAGCAACAACAGGATCCCCTTGTGTTTCCTACAACAATAGATCATACATGATTACATTTTAAAAGAAAAATTTAATATTTATATAACAAAAAAGTGTGTCCATGACATTTTAACGTCATGTCTTATCTAAAAACGTTAAGTAAAACGTAACTCTGTATTCGATCAAATTTGGAAATAAAATATTTTAAATCAATATTTAATGTCCCTTAACTTACTTATGATGTAATCAGAAAGACGATTGTTATCGTGAAATAAGTCCATAAAGTGTGATACAAGACTGTATGGACTTATATAAACAACCTGCTGCATATACATTATTCCTTACATGTAGCATTGTGATCAATACACAATACAATACACCCAACAGTACAGAGTACTCAATACATACCGGATTTTGCTGGAAAAGTAGCACAGGTACAGGCAGGGCTGACGATTTCAGAAGTCGTTTTGTATTTCCCATCTTTGCCTCGTAATCTTCTAGGCTGAAATGTTCACTGCACATCCGATATCGCAAGAGTGTTTGCTTTGGTGTATTTATATCCCAACCAATAGCGAGCAGCCATAACTGCAATCGCTCAGAATCATGTACTGGGATTCTGTGAAATGTTACTTGTGCATCTTCCTTTGACGCCCGCGCGCGCTTAACCTTACAGTTTTAAATAAGTTTAAGCATCCAGGGTAGATGCATGACCGAACCATTTTAAGCCTAATAAAAAACTTACTTAAGTATAGCTAAATCAAATAACTCTTCACGGAAATCCTGAGTGGAGTTTTGTTTTGCTCTGATCTCTGGCTGGGCTGGCGCGTTCGTTCTACGTCACGACGGTTCCTATGCTCCTATTTTCATTTATAAAGTTTTAAATATGTATATTTTTACGACAAAACCGCACGGATTACCCTCAGAAGGCCTTCGTTTATCCCCCTGGAGCCGGATGGATTACTTTTGTGAAGGATGTATGCACATTTTGGGACTTGAAGGAGGTGGACCCCATTGCTTCACATTATATCCACTGAAGGGTCTAAGACATTTTCTAAAATAACTGAAAATGTGTTCGTCTGAAACAAGATTGACATTTGCATCTTGAACGGCTTGAGGGTGAGAAATGTATGGGTTAAATATCATTTTTGGCCGAACTATCCCTTTAACTTTATATTAGTAGAAAACCAGTAGTATTTTCGAATTACCGTGCTACGCCCCCAACCCCCTTCCGACTCCCCCGCCTCGTTTCCCCCTGATATGAGAGATTTGTGATTTTTTAGTCTGGAAAAAATCCTCAGATGACGCAAAAATTGTCATTTTGCGTCATCTAAGTATTTTTGGGCCAGAGGCTTAAAACTACACCCAGTGCTAGTAGCTAGTTCCGCATGTTTTTTACCACGCCCATATGGGGCGGGATCTCACTCACATAGTGTAATGATAGTGTCAGCCATCTTTCTGCAGAAGCTAAGCTAACAGGCTCTTGCTCTGTGTATAAAGTTTGTATAGTATTGTTGCAAAAACACTTGAACGAGTTGTTTTCAACCAGATCTCCTCCTTTCTTACACAGAACAACCTCTTGGACAACAATCAGTCTGGTTTCAAAAGCGGACACTCAACTGAGACTGCCCTGCTCTCAGTTATTGAAGCTCTGAGACTGGCAAGAGCAGCTTGCAAATCCTCAGTCCTCATCCTGCTGGATCTGTCTGCTGCTTTTGACACAGTTAACCACCAGATCCTCCTGTCAATCCTAAAGATGAAGGGCATCTCGGGAACTGCACTCCAATGGTTGGAGTCTTACCTCTCAGGTAGGTCCTTTAGGGTGTCGTGGAGAGGTGTGGCATCTAAGACCCAACATCTAGCTACTGGGGGCTGCCTCAGGGCTCAGTGCTTGGACCACTCCTCTTCTCCATCTACATAACATCACTAGGATCTGTGATTCAGAAACATGGCTTTTCCTATCATTGCTACGCTGATGACACACAACTCTACCTCTAATTCCAGCCTGACGATCCAACGGTAGCTGCTCGTATCTCAGCCTGCCTAACAGACATTTCTGGCTGGATGAAGGACCACCACCTTCAACTAAACCTTGCGAAGACAGAGCTACTTGTGGTCCCGGCCAACCCAACACTTCATCACAACTTCTCTACTCAGCTAGGCTCGTCATCCATAACTCCATCAAGGTCAGCTAGGAACCTTGGGGTTGTAATTGATGATTCAGTTGAAATTCACAGACCACATTGCTAGAACTGCCCGGTCCTGCAGATTTGCCTTGCACAACATTAGGAGGATCAGGCCCTTCCTTACAGAGCATGCTACACAACTCCTTGTCCAAGCACTTGTTTTATCCAGACTGGACTATTGTAATGCTCTCCTGGCTGGTCTTCCAGCTTGCTCTGTCAAACCTCTACAATTGATCCAGAATGCTGCAGCCAGAGTAGTCTTTAATGAGCCAAAGAGAGCACACGTCACTCCTCTCCTCACAAAATTGCACTGGCTGCCAGTTGCCGCTCGCATTAAATTCAAGGCACTGACGTTTGCCTACAGAACAACCACTGGCACTGCTCCCTCTTACCTAAACTCATTACTTCAGACTTACGTGCCATCCAGAAACTTGCAATCTGCTAGCGAATGTCGTCTTGTGGTACCATCTCAAAGAGGCACAAAATCTCTTTCTCGGACCTTTACCATGACTGTTCCCTGTTGGTGGAATGATCTGCCTAACTCAACCAGAGCTTCTGAGTCAGTAGCCACTTTCAAGAAACTGCTGAAGACTTATCTTTTTCGGCATCACTTGATTCAGTAGTACTAACACTTTCTCTTCTCTTCTATTCTATTTTTTAAAAAAAAGAAAATGCACTAAAGTTAAACAAAGGGGTTATAGCACTTACGTATTGTTGACCTACTGTTATTTTAACTGCTTCTATTGTTCTCATTTGTAAGTCGCTTTGGATAAAAGCGTCTGCTAAATTAATAAATGTAAATGTATAGTAGGCTAATCATGATAGCGGAAGGTAACGTTAGTTTAGAAGTTGAAATGACAGAAGGGGATTTCCAAGATCTGCTGCGCGAATCAGATGCTCGCGGCTACCTGTACAAGCCGCAATACAGAGACGAAGTTGTGGGAAATGGAGGAACAAGAGGCGGCCGGAGCAGCTGCTGCAGCAGGGGAGCAAGACCTGACTTGAGCCCGGCCAGACTTGAGCTGGGGTGGACTGGTGGTGTCAGTGCTCTCGCTGTGCACCTATGGAAACAGATAGAGAGTCCTATTGCTGTCGCGAATTTCAGCTATCCCATTTTCTTCTGGATGAGATAAATTGGAAACGCCAGCCAAAGCCCGCAGGGACAAACGGACTGCTTAGTGTAGTGTTTTGCGATGATGAAGAAGCTCAGAAAGTGAAACGGCTGTAGTACTGTGTGGGGTAGCTCTGTAGCTTTGCAAGAACTCAGTCACTGCATGTTTCCGTGGTTTCCCCATCTGTTCCGCAGAAAGGATGCATTCTTTCAGGACTCTATTCCACCGCTCCACAGCGCCATTGGCTTGTGGATAAAACACGCTACTACGCATGTGACTTATTCCTCTCTCCTTTAAGAATGCTGCATACACACTGGAGATAAATTGAGGCCCGTTGTCAGTCACAACACACTGTGGATTTCCCTCTCTACTGAAAACTGATTGGAGGAATGATGTGACCACCTCAGCAGTGACATTAGGAGAAAACGCTACCTCAGGCCACTTACTATGATAATCCACCAGACAAATGGCAAAACGGCAGTCAGAAGGTCCTCGCTCAAAAGGTCCAACGATATCGATCGCCAGTTTCTGCCATGGTTCAGACGGCAGACTGACAGGCTGAAGAGGAGCCGGTGCTGTTTTAGCCGATTTGTCATTCAGTTGGCACGTTAAGCAGAAAGAAACAGCCGACTGCACATGAGCATCCATCTGAGGCCAACAGAATAATTCTCGCTTGGACAATTCCTTGGTGTGTCTCATGTGCCAGGCGTATCATTTTACAGCGCAATGTAGAAGGAACAAGAACACGATGTTCGCCTCCCCGCACTAGCACACCATCCACACACAGTTCATCACGAATACGAAAGAAGGGCACCAGAACAGGATCCAGGTCACAGGATTTTTTCGGCCAGCCCTGCCCGATTCGCAAGCGCAGCTTGGTTAACTCTGGACAGGCTTCCGAAGCAGCTATGAAATCCTCAGCAGACAATGTAGGCAGCCCAGTAACGAAAGCAACCATTTCTGGTTCCACAGCACTATCATTTCCTGTCGGTAGTGGCAGCCTGGATAAACAATCTGCAGCACAATTAAGACTTCCAGGTCGGTAGATGACATCATATGTGTAGCAAAGCAAGCGTGCCGACCACCGGGCGACCTGCATAACCGCCCGGCCAATGCCTTTGGTTGCCAACAGTGTAGTGAGCGCACAATGATCAGTTCTGAGCGTAAAGTGTCGACCCGAAATACGGCCGCCACTTTTCTACGGCCCAGACACAAGCCAACGCCTCTGGATACGGACTATCTGGAGCGTCTGGTTCGGATCCTGGACATGCCCGTGTCTGCTGTTCCAGAGCCGGAGCCAGTGTCTCCTGTTCCAGAGCCGGAGCCAGTGTCTGCTGTTCCAGAGCTGGAGGCAGAGCCAGTGCCCGTTCCAGAGCCGGAGGCAGGGCCAGTTCCAGAGCCGGAGGCAGAGCCAGTGCCCGTTCCAGAGCCGGAGGTAGAGCCAGTGCCCGTTCCAGAGCCGGAGGCAGAGCCAGTACCCGTTCCAGAGCCGGAGGCAGAGCCAGTGCCTGTTCCAGAGCCGGAGGTAGAGCCAGTGCCTGTTCCAGAGCCGGAGGCAGAGCCATTGCTTGTTCCAGAGCCAGAGGCAGAGCCAATGCCTGTTCCAGAGCCGGAGGCAGAGCCAGTGCCTGTTCCAGAGCCGGAGGCAGAGCCAGTGCCTGTTCCAGAGCCGGAGACAGAGCCAGTGCCTGTTCCAGAGCCGGAGGCAGAGCCAAGGCCTGTTCCAGAGCTGGAGCCAATGTCTGTTCAAGAGCCAGCGCCTGTTCCAGAGCCAGTGTTTGTTTCTGTGTTTGTGTTTGTTCTTGAGACTGTTACAGTTCTTGTGTCTGTTCCTGAGCCGGTGTCTGCTGTACCTGAGCCGGTGTCTGCTGTACCTGAGCCGGTGTCTGCTGTACCTGAGCCGGTGTCTGCTGTACCTGAGCCGGTGTCTGCGGTACCTGAGCCGGTGTCTGCTGTTCCTGAGCCTGAGCCACCGTCGTGGCCGCCCGAGGGGTCTTCACCACCCTGGCCGCCCGAGGGGTCTTCACCGCCCTGGCCGCCCGAGGGGTACTTCATCGCCCTGGCCGCCCGAGGGGTCTTCACCGCCCTGGCGGCCCGAGGGGTCTTCACCGCCCTGGCGGCCCGAGGGGTCTTCACCGCCCTGGCCGCCCGAGGGGTATTCACCGCCCTGGCCGCCCGGTGGGTCTTCTGCTTCGCCCTGGCCGCCCGATGGGTCGTCTGCTTCGCCCTGGCCGCCCAATGGGTCTTCGGCTTCGCCCTGGCTGCCCGATGGACTGTCTGCTTTGCCCTGGCCGCCCGATTAGTGTTTGGTATGTCTATGTTGACGTTAGTGTAGAGTAAATGTGTGTACCCATTGGAGAGAGAGAACTTGAGAGATGTGAGTTTGTGCAGTCATTTATTAGTCTAATAATAAATGTTTTAAACTGCTCTTTGCTTTGCGTCTCTTTTTATGTTGCTGAATCCTTATGAAACGAGCATTTCTAACAACAGGGTTCGTAACACATGAATCAACTGGACTCGGCTTATTCACACTGATTCTAAGAAGGCTAGAGGAGCTGAACAGACTATAACAGCTGTAGTGGTATGAAAACGTTTGGGCACCCCTGTAAATTTTCATGATTTTCTTTTATAAATCATTGGTTGTCTGGATAAGAAATTTCAATTAAATATATCATATAGGAGACAAACACAGTGATATTTGAGAAGTGAAATAAAGTTTATATGATTTATGGAAAGTGGGCAAGAATTATTTAAACTAAATTAGGCATGTGCATAAATGTAGGCACCCTTGTCATTTTATTGATTTCAATACCTTTAGCACTAATTATTAGAACTCAAAATTGGTTTGGTGACCCTTGACCTCCATACACAGGTGAATCCAATCATGAGAAAGGGTATTTAATGAGGCCAATTGTAAGTATTTCTTCTCTTTGCATCTTCTCTGAAGAGTGGCAACATGGGAGCCTCAAAACAACTCTCAAATTACCTGAAAACAAAGATTGTTCAACATCATTGTTTAGGGGAAGGATACAGAAAGCTCTCTCGGAGATTTAAGCTCTCAGTTTCAACTGTGAGGAACATTGTGAGGAATTGGAAGATCAGAGGCACAGTTCTAGTTAAGGCCAGAAGTGGCAGCCCAAGAAAGATCTCAGATAAGCAGAGGCACAGGATGGTGAGAACAGTCACAGTCAACCCACAGACCAGCTCCAAAGACCTACAACATCATCTTGCTGCAGATGGTGTCACTGTGCATCGTTCAACTATTCAGTGCACTTTACACAAGGAGATGCTGTATGGACGAGTAATGAGGAAAAAGCCTTTTCTCAGCACACGCCACAAACGGTGTCGCTTGAGGTATGCTCAAGAACATTTGGACAAGCCAGCTTCATTTTGGAATAAGGTGCTGTGGACTGACGAAGCTAAAATAGAGTTATTTGGGCAAAACAAGGGGCGTTATGCATGGCGGAAAAAGAACACAGCATTCCAAGAAAAAACACTTGCTACCTACAGTAAAATTTGGTGGCGGTTCCATCATGCTGTGGGGCTGTGTGGCCAGTGCAGGGACTGGGAATCTGGTTAAAGTTGAGGGTCACATGGATTCCATTCAATATCAGCAGATTCTGGAGAACAATGTCCAGGAATCAGTGACAAAGTTGAAGTTGCGCCGGGGCTAGATCTTTCAACAAGACAACGACCCAAAACACTGCTCAAAATCTACTAAGGCATTCATGTAGAGGAACAAGTAAAACGTTCTGGAATGGTCATCTCAGTCCCCAGACCTGAATATTATTAAAAATGTGTGGTATGATTTAAAGCGGGCTGTCCATGCTCGTAAACCATCAAACCTGACTGAACTGGAGATGTTTTGTAAAGAAGAATGGTCCAAAATACCTTACGCCAGAATCCAGACTCTAATTCGAAGCTATAGAAAGCGTTTAGAGGCTGTTATTTATGCAAAAGGAGGATGCACAAAATATTGAGTTAATTATTATTTTGTGGTGCCTAAATTTATATGCACATGCCTAATTTAGTTTAAATAATTCTTGCACACTTTCCATAAATCATATAAACTTTATTTCACTTCTCAAATATCACTGTGTTTGTCTCCTATATGATATATTTAATTGAAATTTCTTATCCAGACAAACCAATGATTTATAAAAGAAAATCATGAAAATTTACAGGGGTGCCCAAACTTTTCATACCACTGTATAACAGACTCTTTTGCAGTCCTTATATATCGAGGAAGTTGACCAAGAAAAAGTTGCTAAAATCATTAATAAATTAAATAATTCAAAGGCAAAGGATTGGTTTGGCTTAGATATTGCTGTTATTAAAACACACAGCTCCACTCTGATTAAACCAATAACACATCTGATAAACCTCTCTACTAGAGTTGGTAAATTTCCACAAACCTGGAAAACAGCAGTCATAACGTCAATTTTGAAGGCAGGTGCACCAGACCAAGTAAGCAATTATAGACCAATCTCTATCCAACCAGTTCTCTCAAAGATTCTGGAAAAAATTGTTGCAGAACAACTGGTTGACCACCTTGAAAACAATTTACTTATTTATCCTAAACAATTTGGATTTAGACTAGGGTATTCAACGAAAATGGCCAACTGCTACCTTACTGAAAACATCAAGTCTTCATTAGATAAGGGTAATGTAGTTGGAGCATTGTTCATAGATCTTAAACAGGCCTTTGATACTGTGAATCATGGAGTGCTTTTGAACAAACTAAGTACTTTTAATTTTTCTGAGCAAGCAACTGGCTGGTTTGCATCCTATCTCGAATCAAGAAAGCAGTGTGTAAAAATCAATGCAGAATATTCAACCACCCGACATTCTATAATGGGAATTACACAAGGCTCAATTTTGGGGCCTCTGCTCTTCAGCTTATACATAAACGACTTACCATCATGTTGTAAAAAAGCTGAATGTCAGATGTATGCTGATGACACAATTTTTTAAGTATCAGCTAAAACCCCTAGTGTAGCAGCAGATTAACAAGCGAAATGGAGGGAGTATCCCTATAGCTTAAAAAAATCACTTAACTGTGAATCTCAAAAAGACTGTGTCAATGTGTTTGTCCATGAGAAGGAAAGCAAAAGAAAATCTTACAATTAGAATAAATCAAGAGGAAATAGAAGAAGCCAATGATTTTAAATTCCTAAGTGTAATTTTGGACCCCCAACTTAAATTTGATAAACATGTTAAAAAAACTATGCAAAACTGTAAAGACTAATTTGAACTGTTTAAGAATGATTAGACATCACATACCCTCTCAAGGCAGCTCAACTGTTTATGCATGCCATGATATTCTCCCATCTTTCTTATTGTGTTACTGTATGGAGCCAGGCTTCACAGTCAACCTTTAAACCCATTATTTCACTATATAAACAAGCACTGAAAATAATGGATCAAAAACAAATGAAATGGCATCATTTTATAATTCTGAAAAAGTATAATTTGCTTAGTTATGATAGTTTTATCAAGTTCTCTTTTATCAAATTGATTTTTAAATGTGTGAATAATCTCGCTCCAGATGTACTTTGTCCATATGTGATAAAAACAAAAACTAATAGAATCACCACTAGGGGATCAGCAAATCGCAACTGCAAGGTGGCAAAGCGCAAAACCACTTTCGGTCAGTCATCCTTCTCTGTAAAAGGGATACACTTTTGGAGTGCCCTACCAATAGACATAAAAACACAAACCAATCTGAAACCATTTAATGAAAAGGTGAAACACTGGCTGAAACAAAACCAAATCTGTGATCAATGATTATGCCACTGTGTAGATGCACTTATAAACGGACATGTACATACGGATAGAGAAATGGACACACACAGATATATGTATATAATGTTGTGTTTTTGTTATTTTTTATTGTTTTTTCTGTTCTCTTAATAATGGTGATGTATGTAGCCTGACCAGGGACAGGGGTTGGAAATTAGCTTCATAAAAACCCTGTATACAACACATCTGCTCAAGTTACTGTAACCCGTTACAATGTGTATCTTTTGCATTGTCAAATGTGCATAAGGTATACATTCCATTTAAAATATAAGCAAATTGTTTTGCTACCTTACAAGGTAGTTAAAAGTCGCTTAGTTGTGTATTTAAGCTCAATCTTACTTTACCACCTCAGAGAAACATAAAGGCATGATGGTGGAAAGGAAGGAGAAACATAGAGATACCATTTACAGCTAGCATGATGGGATGAGAAGATAGAGAAATGGGGAACAGAGAAAACAGGAATGACCTCCTCTCATATAGCCTTATTCGTATATGCCTATATTTCTCTCTGTAAATCTTTTGGCAAAAGTAACTGGTGAAGCTTCCGTGATTCAACAATAATAGGGGGAAGCAGGATTTTTAAATCTGCACTTGAGGTATTTGACATAACGATTTTTGATCACTTGCAACATTTTTTTATATGAATGAGAAGACTTGATAAATATCTAAAACTGTTCTCACACTGGGTACAGTGGTACGGCTTCTCTCTAGTATGAACTCGCTCATGTAATTTCAAAGATCCAGACCGAGTGAAACTCTTGTCACAATATGAGCACTTATAAGGTTTTTCTCCAGTATGAATTATTTGGTGCTCTTTCAGTTGACTAGATGTAGTAAAGCTCTTCCCACAGTCAAAGCACATATAATCTCTCACTTCATTATGTGTTTTCTTGTGCAGTTTAAAACAGTTCAGGCGTGAAAAACTCTTTCCACAGAGAGAACACACATAAGGCTTCTCATCTGAATGAACTTTCAGGTGTTGTTTTAGATTTGCAGATGAAATAAAATCTTTACCACACTGATCACAGTTAAATGTTTTTTCTCCAGAGTGAATGTGCAGATGAACACTGAGACCTGATGCGTGAGAAAAACTCTTTCCACACTGAGTGCATGTATACGGTTTTTCTCCAGTGTGAATTCTCATGTGTGTGTTAAGGTTTCCTTTCTTTGTGAAACTCTTTCCACACTGAGTGCATTTATACGGTTTCTCTCCAGTGTGAATTCTTATGTGTGTCTTAAGGTTTTGTTTCTGTGTGAAACTCTTTCCACACTGAGTGCAGGTGTGCGTCTTTTTGGCTTTTGTTCTTTGAATTGTAAAGTTACGATGTTCCTCCTCCTTCACTTCATTCAGTTCTTGTCTTTGCTCTTTCACTCTCACCTGGTCTAAAATACACAGAAATACAGTTAGAAGTCAGAGATCAGATCTTTCACTTTTTATTCTGTCATTCACTTGTTTATATTATAGTAAAAATATGTTTGACAACTGCTATATACAAGGTTATGATGTATTGGATGCATTTCTATATCATTTATCATCCATATACTGCTTATTAATTCACATCAACCAAAGCAGTCAAAAATGAAGGATCAAGAATGGACACCAACCTATTTGTTCCTCAGTATCTTCATGTTTTATTCTGGATGGTTCTTGATCACTCATGTCTTCAATCTCCTCTTTAATAAACTCCATCTTTAACAGTCACACAGATTTCAGCTGCTACTCCTGAAGTTTGTCCTTCTCTTGTAGGATGATGGGAATATTCCCAGTATTTATTGGTGAATTGTTGTGGGAGGGGCTTCACTGCAGGTGTGAACTGTGATCACTGTGTTTTTATCCAATCTGCATTTAAAAAGTACAGGGCAATCATGTTTAACTGAGCTGCTGAAAAACCTCTTTGTCTCCAAAAGTTCCCTGTTTTCAGCTCATTCATTATGGTGATGTCTGAGATCTTCAGTAAATTGGCACATTAAATCGTTTTATTGGTGTCAACAGGCTGAAACAAACTACAGCATCATCACCTTTAACTTCAGTTCTTGTATTTGCTCTTTCCCCTCCATCTGGTCTGAAATAAACATATTAAGTTGTTAGAATGAGTTCAAGGAGGATAAATGTGAATGAAGAGCCAATTTTATGTCAATAATGCAGTGCTGGAAAGTAACTAATTACATATACTTTCGTTACAGTACTTGAGTAGATTTTTCAAAATTTTTTTACTTTCTTGAGTATAATTAAATTGTGGTACTTTTACTCTTACTTGAGTAGAATAAAAAGAAAGTATTCAACTTCGCTACATTTATTTTTCACCAAAAGTACAAAGTACTTTGACAAATGTGCCGACGGAGCAACAGGGCAAGCTGACATTTGACAGACACTTTTCAAACTACTGCGATGGAGCCCTGCGCTTCAGCCAATAACAGACAGATCTGGAGCGCTTCGGCCAATAACAGACAGATCTGGAGCGCTTCGGCCAATAACAGACATATCTGGAGCGCTTCGGCCAATAACAGACAGATCTGGAGCGCTTCGGCCAATAACAGACAGATCTGGAGCGCTTCGGCCAATAACAGACAGATCTGGAGCGCTTCGGCCAATAACAGACAGATCTGGAGCGCTTCGGCCAATAACAGACAGATCTGGAGCGCTTCGGCCAATAACAGACAGGTCTGACTCAGGTGCAAAACCAATCAAAAGTTCTGCTGGGGGGCGGGGCACTCGTGTTTTAAATCAGTATCGCTTACGTTTCAATTCAGTGAATATGCTCATATTCTGATTTTAAATGTTAATTATCGCAACTCCTGAAATGGGTCATCCCATTGATAATACCAGAGCACTGAGCAGTTGAAGAAAATGAAAAACTCAGCTCATAACATGGACGCAGTTATTGCACAGACGGAGCAAGAACAATGTAAGTGTCTAAAATACATCCACACACAGTTCAATTAAATGGTAAATCTCGCCCTCTTTAACAACATAGTTAAACGAAATGTACGAAGCAAACTTTGTACAAAGCTGAAAAAACATCAACAACAGTGAAATAAGATCACAATATTTATCTGTCAATCAGATGAACATAAAAATGTAGTTTTTTACTATAGCAACAGTGGGCTCCCAGCACATTTTCGGTAAAACGAAAAAAAAGGAGATTTTAATTTAACATGTTAACCCGTACCCCACTTAATTTTTTTTTTTACTGGCACTTTTTTATTCATACTGTTGTAAATCTCTCTTTTTTTATGGGACCTCTCACTTATTCTTCTTTGCTTTCAATTATGAAATTTAACTGAAACATTCAAATGATCTTACCTGGACTTACTTTTCAAAATCACAATACATGAAATACAATGAAATTTGTTTCATGTTGCTTCTTAACACAGAGTATGTATTATTTTATTACATTCTATGATACAAGCTATGTTGATTAACATTGTTATAAAGGGTTAGTTCACCCAAAAATTTAATTTACCCCATGATTTACTCGCCTCAAGTCCTTCTAGGTGTACATGACATTCTTATTTCAGACGAATACAATCACAGTTATATTCAAAAATGTCCTGGCTCTTCCAAGCTTTATAATGGGAGTAAATGGCTGGAATTTTTTTTGAAAAAAACTAATTACTAATTACAAATTGCACAGCTCCAGTGGGTTACTAAAGGGCTTCGGAAGCGAAGCCCTGGGTTTTTGTAAGAATCATGTAGTTTTTTGTTAATACAAAAGTTGGTAGAGCCACCAAAAATAAAGTGTACAAAATAACACAAAGTGAAATAATGTGAACTGGCATTTTGGGGAAACGGAAACAACAGTAAATACACAATACTATCATAAACTATTAATGAAACATGGAAACTTCTTCTGATGAATAGAATGAACATCATTCCTGCACGCAGATCCTTCCCAGTTAACACACGACCAGTTACGTAATTTATTGGTACTTTTTGGTAATTTCATGACTTACTAATTGACAACATAACTACGACACTCTGAGCGTCATTTATTTATTAATTTATTATTATTTATAATGAAGTGATGATATACAGCGAACGCCGTAAATGCAGTATAACGTCTGACAACAGTGACAAGACCGGAAAGCAGAGCCGGCCCGAGCCTTTTGGGGGCCCTAAGCAGAATTTGATTTAGGGGACCCCTCCGACTACGCGAAGTCACCTGTGCTTGACGATTATTGACACAAATGTCACGCAATAATGATACATTATAAATGAATACAGTGAGGTTATGTATTAATACAAAATAAATACTTAATAAAAAATAGATGCCTATTTAAATAAAAAAGTTTTAACTTCTACTTTACTCTTTTACTAACTCTTTGAAACTTCTTAAAACAAACTGTCTCAAAACATATAAAATAAATTATTTGCTAAAATAATGACAAAACTGAGAACATAATAAGAGCAAGGGTTCAACAATGACAATTATTGTTGAAAATTGTAAAAATATTATTTCTCAACTATCTCAATAGAGTGTAACTCTCCTCAAAATCTTATTTATTATTATTATTGTAACAGACTTTGTTGGATTGTACATGACATAATCCAACAAAGTCTGTTACTATAATACCGGTAATGATGTACTGGCGCTCGTTGTATGTAATCTATTTTTCCCCTCGGGGCTTGCCGTAGATAGGAATTGGTCGTGCGCACTTGGTACTGGAGTGTCCCAGGTTTTTGAAGTTAGTGATCTGGGCCCGTATTCCTAAAGAATCTTAATGCAAAAAGTAGCTCCTAGTGACAAAATTCTAAGAAAATTCTTAGAAATGTGGGCGTTTACTCCTAAAATTAAAGAAAAAATCCTAGTAAAGAAAAAAGTAATTCAGAAAGCATCTTAACCCTTAAAAGAGGTCTTAAGGTCAAAATTGTTAGGAGCACGGACGAGGACTTTTAAGAGGCTTAAGAGTTTTTTTTAGCAGAGGAGAAAATGGCAGAACGACGAAGAGGGAGAAGAAATGTGTTGCAGACAATAGATGACAGTGAGTTAATAAGACACCATAGATTAGATCGTGCAGGGATCATGTTTGTGACCGATCTTATTAGAGACACAATAACATCTCCGACACAGCGCAGGAATGGCGTAGTGCCAGAAATGAAATCACTACTGTACATTAAGATATTTGGCAGCTGGGAAAATGCATCAACGCAGCAGTGATGATTTGGGTCTGTCACAAACTTCTGTAAGCAGAGTGATCACAAACAATTTATTTATTGTGTCGCAGTTCATTGTGTTTCCACTGGACATTCCCACATTGCAGGCTCAAAAAAATGCATTTATGAATATAGCAGGCTTCCGCACAAGCAGGGGGAATGAACCGTAAATAATTTATAATTAACCGCTATAAGCTCCCACGTCTGCTTCTGTGCTGTGACACCCGGCCTGATTTTCCTTTAAAGGATAATTCCGGTATTTAACACTTTAAGTCTATTTTGTAGTTTGTTTTGAATGAACTAGAGTGGTGGACTTAGAAATTTTGACAATGGGTCCTGTCTCGACTTTTTGACTATTTTAGGATCGCCTCTTACCGCTTCAGAGTGGATGTCTATGGGCATGCTCAAACATGTCCTTAAAACAACCCTTAACGTTCGTTTACAAAACTGCGCAACTCACCGAGTGGTTAGTGGTGTTCGTTGATGTTCCAAAACAAGTAGCGTAGCGAAATACAGTTTCTGTCGTGTTTTATTTGCCATTTTTTAAAATCACATTGATGTCTGCTGAAGGACTCAGTGCTCGTTGATATTACTGCGCTACCGGAAACGGAAAGGGGTCTGTTTACATTTGGTTGTAGTCTTTTCGCTCGGTTCTCCGTCTCTCAGAAGGCTAGCGTGAGCAGAGCAACTGTGCTCTCGGAGTAGCGAAATAAACAAACAAAAAATCCTTACATCTAAAATGGATTATGAAAGGTGGATTCTGGAGGACCCGCTCGATTTTGAGACCCCAAGGTCTTCTTCGTCTAGCGTTGGTCCAATAAGCGTCGGTACAGCTGTCCTTTTCAGATAGAGTTTATTCAGAGACTTTTCTTTTCGAGAACCTGTAGATTGAACATAGTCCTCGTCCCGAAAGTGAAAGGCACAAACACGATGGTCAGCTTCTCGAAGAACATCTAAAGGAGTGTTTATGTCAAACCCGAGGAATGAAAGCCACAACTTTAGTCATTCAGGGTTGTGGAAAGGAAGCCGATGACAACTCCTTTTTGGAGGGATTTTACCGCAGTTTCTGACCGCACAAATTCTTGCCATATTCGACTGTGACTTTTTTTACGGTGCCTAGACACCGTCCAGCGTCCTTGTTGTCGCCATCAAGTGGTCGGGAGTGTGCTTACGCTTCAGATTCAAATATCGAGCGGAAGTTTATACGCGGTTGTGAGGTATCTGAAAAATAGTTCCACTATAGCAAATAACACGGATTGAAAGCATACATTGCGCCGATATATTTGTTTTTAATTATCAACGAACACCACTAACCACTCGGTGAGTTGCACAGTTTTGTAAATGAACGTTAAGGGTTGTTTAAAGGACATGTTTGAGCATGCCCATAGACATCCACTCTGAAGCGGTCAGAGGCGATCCTAAAATAGTCAAAAAGTCGACACAGGACCCATCGTCAACATTTCTAAGTCCACCACCCTAGTTCATCCAAAACAAACTACAAAATAGACTCAAAGTGTTAAATACCATAGTGTTAAATACCAAGTGTTAATTATCCTTTAAGGATGGCCTTGTGTTCATCCACTAACTGGGCTCACAGTAAACACTGTTCCTCTGTCCTCTGTTTCTCAGCACACGCCACAAACGGTGTCGCTTGAGGTATGCTCAAGAACATTTGGACAAGCCAGCTTCATTTTGGAATAAGGTGCTGTGGACTGATGAAGCTAAAATAGAGTTATTTGGGCAAAACAAGGGCCGTTATGCATGGCGGAAAAAGAACACAGCATTCCAAGAAAAAACACTTGCTACCTACAGTAAAATTTGGTGGCGGTTCCATCATGCTGTGGGGCTGTGTGGCCAGTGCAGGGACTGGGAATCTGGTTAAAGTTGAGGGTCGCATGGATTCCATTCAATATCAGCAGATTCTGGAGAACAATGTCCAGGAATCAGTGACAAAGTTGAAGTTGCGCCGGGGCTAGATCTTTCAACAAGACAACGACCCAAAACACTGCTCAAAATCTACTAAGGCATTCATGTAGAGGAACAAGTAAAACGTTCTGGAATGGTCATCTCAGTCCCCAGACCTGAATATTATTAAAAATGTGTGGTATGATTTAAAGCGGGCTGTCCATGCTCGTAAACCATCAAACCTGACTGAACTGGAGATGTTTTGTAAAGAAGAATGGTCCAAAATACCTTACGCCAGAATCCAGACTCTAATTCGAAGCTATAGAAAGCGTTTAGAGGCTGTTATTTATGCAAAAGGAGGATGCACAAAATATTGAGTTAATTATTATTTTGTGGTGCCTAAATTTATATGCACATGCCTAATTTAGTTTAAATAATTCTTGCACACTTTCCATAAATCATATAAACTTTATTTCACTTCTCAAATATCACTGTGTTTGTCTCCTATATGATATATTTAATTGACATTTCTTATCCAGACAAACCAATGATTTATAAAAGAAAATCATGAAAATTTACAGGGGTGCCCAAACTTTTTCATACCACTGTATAACAGACTCTTTTGCAGTCCTTATATATTGAGGATGTTGACCAAGAAAAAGTTGCTAAAATCATTAATAAATTAAATAATTCAAAGGCAAAGGATTGGTTTGGCTTAGATATTGCTGTTATTAAAACACACAGCCTCACTCTGATTAAACCAATAACACATCTGAAAAACCTCTCTACTAGAGTTGGTAAATTTCCACAAACCTGGAAAACAGCAGTCATAACGTCAATTTTGAAGGCAGGTGCACCAGACCAAGTAAGCAATTATAGACCAATCTCTATCCAACCAGTTCTCTCAAAGATTCTGGAAAAAATTGTTGCAGAACAACTGGTTGACCACCTTGAAAACAATTTACTTATTTATCCTAAACAATTTGGATTTAGACTAGGGTATTCAACGAAAATGGCCAACTGCTACCTTACTGAAAACATCAAGTCTTCATTAGATAAGGGTAATGTAGTTGGAGCATTGTTCATAGATCTTAAACAGGCCTTTGATACTGTGAATCATGGAGTGCTTTTGAACAAACTAAGTACTTTTAATTTTTCTGAGCAAGCAACTGGCTGGTTTGCATCCTATCTCGAATCAAGAAAGCAGTGTGTAAAAATCAATGCAGAATATTCAACCACCCGACATTCTATAATGGGAATTACACAAGGCTCAATTTTGGGGCCTCTGCTCTTCAGCTTATACATAAACGACTTACCATCATGTTGTAAAAAAGCTGAATGTCAGATGTATGCTGATGACACAATTTTTTAAGTATCAGCTAAAACCCCTAGTGTAGCAGCAGATTAACAAGCGGAATGGAGGGAGTATCCCTATAGCTTAAAAAAAATCACTTAACTCTGAATCTCAAAAAGACTGTGTCAATGTGTTTGTCCATGAGAAGGAAAGCAAAAGAAAATCTTACAATTAGAATAAATCAAGAGGAAATAGAAGAAGCCAATGATTTTAAATTCCTAAGTGTAATTTTGGACCCCCAACTTAAATTTGATAAACATGTTAAAAAAACTATGCAAAACTGTAAAGACTAATTTGAACTGTTTAAGAATGATTAGACATCACATACCCTCTCAAGGCAGCTCAACTGTTTATGCATGCCATGATATTCTCCCATCTTTCTTATTGTGTTACTGTATGGAGCCAGGCTTCACAGTCAACCTTTAAACCCATTATTTCACTATATAAACAAGCACTGAAAATAATGGATCAAAAACAAATGAAATGGCATCATTGTATAATTCTGAAAAAGTATAATTTGCTTAGTTATGATAGTTTTATCAAGTTCTCTTTTATCAAATTGATTTTTAAATGTGTGAATAATCTCGCTCCAGATGTACTTTGTCCATATGTGATAAAAACAAAAACTAATAGAATCACCACTAGGGGATCAGCAAATCGCAACTGCAAGGTGGCAAAGCGCAAAACCACTTTCGGTCAGTCATCCTTCTCTGTAAAAGGGATACACTTTTGGAGTGCCCTACCAATAGACATAAAAACACAAACCAATCTGAAACCATTTAATGAAAAGGTGAAACACTGGCTGAAACAAAACCAAATCTGTGATCAATGATTATGCCACTGTGTAGATGCACTTATAAACGGACATGTACATACGGATAGAGAAATGGACAGACACAGATATATGTATATAATGTTGTGTTTTTGTTATTTTTTTATTGTTTTTTCTGTTCTCTTAATAATGGTGATGTATGTAGCCTGACCAGGGACAGGGGTTGGAAATTAGCTTCAGCTAAAAACCCTGTATGCAACACATCTGCTCAAGTTACTGTAACCTGTTACAATGTGTATCTTTTGCATTGTCAAATGTGCATAAGGTATACATTCCATTTAAAATATAAGCAAATTGTTTTGCTACCTTACAAGGTAGTTAAAAGTCGCTTAGTTGTGTATTTAAGCTCAATCTTACTGTACCACCTCAGAGAAACATAAAGGCATGATGGTGGAAAGGAAGGAGAAACATAGAGATACCATTTACAGCTAGCATGATGGGATGATTCGTATATGCCTATATTTCTCTCTGTAAATCTTTTGGCAAAAGTAACTGGTGAAGCTTCCGTGATTCAACAATAATAGGGGGAAGCAGGATTTTTAAATCTGCACTTGAGGTATTTGACATAACGATTTTTGATCACTTGCAACATTTTTTTATATGAATGAGAAGACTTGATAAATATCTAAAACTGTTCTCACACTGGGTACAGTGGTACGGCTTCTCTCTAGTATGAACTCGCTCATGTAATTTCAAAGATCCAGACCGAGTGAAACTCTTGTCACAATATGAGCACTTATAAGGTTTTTCTCCAGTATGAATTATTTGGTGCTCTTTCAGTTGACTAGATGTAGTAAAGCTCTTCCCACAGTCAAAACACATATAATCTCTCACTTCATTATGTGTTTTCTTGTGCAGTTTAAAACAGTTCAGGCGTGAAAAACTCTTTCCACAGAGCAAACACACATAAGGCTTCTCATCTGAATGAACTTTCAGGTGTTGTTTTAGATTTGCAGATGAAATAAAATCTTTACCACACTGATCACAGTTAAATGTTTTTTCTCCAGAGTGAATGTGCAGATGAACACTGAGACCTGATGCGTGAGAAAAACTCTTTCCACACTGAGTGCATGTATACGGTTTTTCTCCAGTGTGAATTCTCATGTGTGTGTTAAGGTTTCCTTTCTTTGTGAAACTCTTTCCACACTGAGTGCATTTATACGGTTTTTCTCCAGTGTGAATTCTTATGTGTGTCTTAAGGTTTCCTTTGTGTGTGAAACTCTTTCCACACTGAGTGCAGGTGTGCGTCTTTTTGGCTTTTGTTCTTTGAATTGTAAAGTTACGATGTTCCTCCTCCACTTCATTCAGTTCTTGTCTTTGCTCTTTCACTCTCACCTGGTCTAAAATACACAGAAATACATTTAGAAGTCAGAGATCAGATCTTTCACTTTTTATTCTGTCATTCACTTGTTTATATTATTGTAAAAATATGTTTGACAACTGCTATATACAAGGTTATGATGTATTGGATGCATTTCTCTATCATTTATCATCCATATACTGCTTAATAATTCACATCAACCAAAGCAGTCAAAAATGAAGGATCAAGAATGGACACCAACCTATTTGTTCCTCAGTATCTTCATGTTTTATTCTGGATGGTTCTGGATCACTCATGTCTTCAATCTCCTCTTTAATAAACTCCATCTTTAACAGTCACACAGATTTCAGCTGCTACTCCTGGAGTTTGTCCTTCTCTTGTAGGATGATGGGAATATTCCCAGTATTTATTGGTGAATTGTTGTGGGAGGGGCTTCACTGCAGGTGTGAACTGTGATCACTGTGTTTTTATCCAATCTGCATTTAAAAAGTACAGGGCCATCATGTTTAACTGAGCTGCTGAAAAACCTCTTTGTCTCCAAAAGTTCCCTGTTTTCAGCTCATTCATTATGGTGATGTCTGAGATCTTCAGTAAATTGGCACATTAAATCGTTTTATTGGTGTCAACAGGCTGAAACAAACTACAGCATCATCACCTTTAACTTCAGTTCTTGTATTTGCTCTTTCCCCTCCATCTGGTCTGAAATAAACATATTAAGTTGTTAGAATGAGTTCAAGGAGGATAAATGTGAATGAAGAGCCAATTTTGTGTCAATAATGCAGTGCTGGAAAGTAACTAATTACATATACTTTCGTTACAGTACTTGAGTAGATTTTTCAATTTTTTTTTACTTTCTTGAGTATAATTAAATTGTGGTACTTTTACTCTCACTTGAGTAGAATAAAAAGAAAGTATTCAACTTCGCTACATTTATTTTTCACCAAAAGTACAAAGTACTTTGACAAATGTGCTGACGGAGCAACAGGGCAAGCTGACATTTGACAGACACTTTTCAAACTACTGCGATGGAGCCCTGCGCTTCAGCCAATAACAGACAGATCTGGAGCGCTTCGGCCAATAACAGACAGATCTGGAGCGCTTCGGCCAATAACAGACAGGTCTGACTCAGGTGCAAAACCAATCAAAAGTTCTGCTGGGGGGCGGGGCACTCGTGTTTTAAATCAGTATCGCTTACGTTTCAATTCAGTGAATATGCTCATATTCTGATTTTAAATGTTAATTATCGCAACTCCTGAAATGGGTCATCCCATTGATAATACCAGAGCACTGAGCAGTTGAAGAAAATGAAAAACTCAGCTCATAACATGGACGCAGTTATTGCACTGACGGAGCAAGAACAAATGTAAGTGTCTAAAATACATCCACACACAGTTCAATTAAATGGTAAATCTCGCCCTCTTTAACAACATAGTTAAACGAAATGTACGAAGCAAACTTTGTACAAAGCTGAAAAAACATCAACAACAGTGAAATAAGATCACAATATTTATCTGTCAATCAGATGAACATAAAAATGTAGTTTTTTACTATAGCAACAGTGGGCTCCCAGCACATTTTCGGTAAAACGAAAAAAAAAGGAGAATTTAATTTAACATGTTAACCCGTACCCCACTTAATTTTTTTTTTTTTTACTGGCACTTTTTTATTCATACTGTTGTAAATCTCTCTTTTTTTATGGGACCTCTCACTTATTCTTCTTTGCTTTCAATTATGAAATTTAACTGAAACATTCAAATGATCTTACCTGGACTTACTTTTCAAAATCACAATACATGAAATACAATGAAATTTGTTTCATGTTGCTTCTTAACACAGAGTATGTATTATTTTATTACATTCTATGATACAAGCTATGTTGATTAACATTGCTATAAAGGGTTAGTTCACCCAAAAATTTAATTTACCCCATGATTTACTCGCCTCAAGTCCTTCTAGGTGTACATGACATTCTTATTTCAGACGAATACAATCACAGTTATATTAAAAAATGCCCTGGCTCTTCCAAGCTTTATAATGGGAGTAAATGGCTGGAAAAAAATTGGAAAAAAACGAATTACTAATTACAAATTGCACAGCTCCAGTGGGTTACTAAAGGGCTTCGGAAGCGAAGCCCTGGGTTTTTGTAAGAAACAGAGCCGTGCACAGACATTTTGAGGGGCAGTGGCCTAAACCAAAAAAAAGGGGCACTAAGGGGGTGGTTGCTTGTTAACACAAATTATTCAGTTATTACATTTTAGACTTTATCAGGAGAATACTCTAACCAGGGGTGTTATTCATACCACTTTGTCTACAAAGTGTGCCAACAACAGAACATTTAGTTATTGGTATCAGATCTGATCGAGAGTACAATCATTTGATTAGACAAGCAGCTAATTCTAAGAACGTAGATATGTTGTACAAGTTGTTAGCACTAGTAGAAGACCAAGAGCAAAACATTACTGACATTAATACAAAAAAAAAAAGAATAATGTCGCAGAATCAACCACTGTCTTGCATAGCCTACCTGTTAATGCGTCAGCTTTCGTGATGCTTTTTACACTGGGCTCGTTTGCTGCGGTCCGAGGCCGAGCGCGATTGTTCCCGGCGCCCCCCCGCAACATTGGTCTGGTTTCACACTCAACTTGATTCTATCGAACTCTGGTCCGTTTGCGTGCATCTTACGTCATTGCAAACGTGCACGGCGCATGATAGAAAACACGACGCGGGTTAATATATTGTGTTTTTTATTAATTTGGTGCTATTATGCATAGCTGAGTAAACAGCACAGGTTTACTGTGTCTTCCCGCTGTTTGCAAATGGACTCTTTTGAGGAGACAGTGGATTAATTTGTTGCCCTGATTTGCACGCACTATGCGCGAATACACTGCAGACTCACTCTTGCTCGTATCCAAGGTAAATCTTCATCCCTTACGTGTGTTTTATTTTAATTAACTTCCTGAACAAGTACGCACCCGAGTCCGTGTTGCTTTCACATGCACGCGAACCGCAGCACAGTTCGGGAGCAACCGAACTCAGACCACCTCCTCCAGGCAGTCTCGGGTTCGGTACCCCAGTGCGCACCCGGGTCCCAAGACAGCGTTCACATTAGCGATTTTACATGCGAACCGTGCCCCGTTCCGAACTAAACTGCCAGTGTGAAAGGGTCATCAGTTTCAAGAGAGCGCCGCGCAGACAAATATACTGTGAGTGATGCTGCGGAGCGAGCGGGAAAACCTGGAGCGGATTGGCGGAATCAGCGGAATGCTTTGAGCGGAGCGGTGGGGGTGGGGAAGAGGGGCACCTCAGTCGATGAGGGCAGAGGGGCAGTGGCTCTAGCCACCGGGCCACCCCCCTGTGCACGGCCCTGGTAAGAAACATACCCATATTTATTACTTTATAATCTAAAATAACTTGCTTCCGCCAGACGACCGTACGCATACTACGCAATTCAACTTGTGCCACAGGAGTATAAGTGGAGTGCTTTTATCACGGATGGATGCACTTTTTTGGGCTTCAAATGTTCTCCATCCATTCACTGCCATTGTAAAGCTTGGAAGAGTCAGGACATTTTTTAATATAACTCTGGATTGCATTCGTCTGAAAGAAGAATGTCATATACACCTAGGCTGGCTTGAGGGTTAGTAAATCATGGGCTAATTTTCCTTTTTGGGTGAACTATCCCTTTAAATACATACATCAGTCTTATGAAAATACCTGAGATAGATGAACACAGATATATTATCGCTATCATGTGTTTGTCTTTATGTTTCAGTCAAAACGTCCCTATTTGAATATTATTATAAAAGGCATTTCCTTTATATGGTTTAATACTTCTATGAATCTCACTTGTGGACTTTCTCCGTGAGGGATGAATCAGTACTGGGCTTCCAGTATGAATGAAACCGATGACATGTGAGTGTTTAGCGCTCAATATCGCTATCATCTCCCCATTTTGGGTAAAAACAGAAAAATAATAAAGTACTTTGTACTTTGTAGTACTTGAGTAGTTTTAAAGCAAATACTTATTTACTCTTACTTGAGTCAAATTATTTTTCAGTACGTCTTGTACTCAAGTAAATTATTACTTCATCACGGTCTATTTTCGAACAGAAAGCGGTCAAAGAACAAAATTGTTTCGCAACACTCCTCTAGGCCCTTAAAGAAGGACAATTTTCAAGGTAAGTTTATTTCTTTACTGTTATTCTATTATGTTACTCCCAACCTGTAAAATCGCCTTTTTCACGAGGTATTTTTGACTGTGCTAAGTTACCGAGCGTGAATTGTGTTTTGCAGACAGAGCTCTCAACGGTAGAGGCATTTCTCATAATAAATGCTCTCCCAGGTCCGATTACTTCGAATTCTTTGCTTGGTTCAAGTCAAGTTACCATTTAAAATTCAGTTTGGCTTTCTTTTCTAGTAACTCTTAACTCGATTTACATGAATTTGTGATTCAGTAACAGATGCATTAATGTTATTCGCATTATATCATGCACATAAGATAGAGAATAATTACGAAACTACTTGAAATATCCAGATCCATTATAGTAATTAAAATGTAGTGGTTCCTGCGTTTTTGTGAGATTCACATGTACATAGTATTAAAAAGTCAAAGAGGTTGTTTTTGAAAGACGAGGCAGAGACGGATATTCTTGACTAACGTTACACTTTTCGGCGCGAAATGCGTTTTTTGTTGGAGCGCGCCGTTCGTGTCTGTTCCGGGGAAGAGACGGAATTCACTTGACCGAGAGAGAGACCAGAAAGCAAGGTAAAAAACATTCTGTGTGTGTTGACAGGTTTGTGCAGTGCACCCTAGTTTAACATTATACTCGTCAACGTAACAAACTTTACCACGGTAAACTGCGCCAACGTTTCATTTTACAGACTTTGTTAGATTATTGAATTGAAATGTTAGATTATTGAATTGTTAAAATACGCCAAGGAGCAACACTTAGTTTACATTAACATTAACTTAACTAATGTAAAATTCTGTCTTGGTTGTAGCCAGTGTTGGCCTACTGTTGAGAAATGGCTAACAAGTTTTATGGCCAGCGGCCACCTTTCTAGTTTTAGCATTAATTTGCAAACTATAACATATTCTATATTTATTTTTTTAATGGAATTTGATATTTACTGCAATTTTGTATGTGTTTAAAAAGGCAACTGCAACAAAGCGCCAATTCGCGTCAGTGACGTCTAGCAAGATTCCTGAGGTAAGCCTAAACTGTAATTGAAATCATATTTTTTTTAAATATATTTTGACATAAGTTTGCTAAAATGATTAGCATTATGTGATAAGTGCTTTGGAGCCACTTGTGCAGGTAGCATACAGTATCTTATAAAATCTCTATAAAATTGACTAACTTTATATCAAATAGATCTCATTTCATGTCTAACATTATAATTATCACACAGCATATTAACCAATCAGAAGATGGACCATTTTCTATGTTCAGTCTCACCAGATTAAATGTATCCAGGTAAGCATTGCAGTAAAACTCTCACTAATTCATTCATACCAAATCTAGCATTTTAACAACTCAAGTTTATATAGGCTATATTTACATTATTTTGATATTTTATTAGGCAGAAGACTCTGCCATTGCAGTCCCACCTGACCAGGAAGGTCCTAGTATCAGCACTACTGGAAGGAGAACGATCATCACTCAGTGATTTCTTGCATGTGTCTTACTGTGTATTTGTCTCAAACAGGAACCCCTTCACTGCAGACAAAATGAAATGGGCTAAAACATCGATTTCAGTCTTTCTCTCTATGGATCTCAGCATTTTTGGACAGAATTTAGGATATGTAAGTATTAAAATTTAATCTGGCATAATTGAATTTAGTTAATCTGAAATGTTTGAAAATGCAATTGACAAAAAGCTTAAGTTTTAGTAAATAATAATAAAAAAAATTTAAAAAAAAGAATATGGAATTTTCTCCTCTCTCTCTCTCTCTCTCTCTCTGTTTAATATAGTGTTGGACCCGGGATCTCCTCTGAAGGACTGAGTACATTTGTGTTTGTGGACACGCATACAGACCAGGGAACATTCTGATGTTGTCAGTCAAGTTCTGAACAGGAACCAATCTTTGGAGAAGTTCATTTATTCACAAAGGTGGACAAAAACATTGTGTTGGCTTTTTAAAGAATATTTTGATGATGACTTTTACTCCTATGCTGTGGAAAAGATGGGAGTACAAGACAGTCAGACATTGATAATAATAAAAAAATCTTTCTTGAGCATCAAAGAGACTTCTTTCAAAAACATTAGGGCACTTAAATACTTCTTTTCGCCACAAGTGTACATGAATCCAACAAATCTTTGGAAATAATTATTTTGAAGGTGGGGTTATGTGTCATGTATTATGAAAAGAACTGTGTTTTGCCCTGTTTTGGACATTTCCTTTTTGACTGCTTAATGTATTTATATTCTGCAGTTTTATGAATGTAAGGGTGCTATTTCATTATAATAATTGTATAAGCTAAACTACCAATGCCTCTACAATCATTTTGTCAAATGCTAAAGTTTGGTTTAGGATTTTATGTACTTTTTTTAACAATGTGTGCAGTGATGGACAGCACATAATGTGTTAATTTAACGTTACACATCTTTGTGCAAACCTTTCTGACATATTAACTTTGTTAAAATTAACACAAAACCCTAAACTCACCCATTAATGTGTAAAAATGTAACAATTTCCAGCATTGGCAGACTGATTATTATGTGATGTATACGAAATGTTTTAAATTAAAAGAAAGGTATTTTGTAATAATTTTGTTTTATTTTATTTGTTAATTTTAAAATTAATTCTGTATCAAAATTATGAAATCTAATTTATATTTAGTACAAATAAAAGTAATTACAGTAGTGTACTGATTAGCTTGATTTTTACAATAATGCACTGTATTACACAATTACAGTACCATGTAGTTACTGTAAAACTGAAATACGGTTTGGTACTGTAAATCTTAATTACAATAACTTACTGTAACAGTGTGTTTAGAAATATTGTCATGAAAGTGTACTTTAAGTTAAGCTTAATTAGATATTATTACAAAGTGCATTTGTAAAAAGTGCACTTAAGTGTGTTAAGAAATATTGTCATTAAAGTGTAATCCATTTGAGTACACTTAAGTGGTATTTAAATTTAATTATATTATATTATCTGCAAGTGCATTTTTTTAAAAGTATTCTATTATTATTTGAAGCACACAAAAAGTACGCTTCCAATACAATTAAGCACACTTTTTCACAAGGGGGAACTTGAACTGCGCCAAGGAAAAACGGGAGAAACAGTTTTCTCACTGTCTTGTCTCTCATTTATGGCACAAGATAAAGGTTTAATATCATAGGATGCAGGATCCAAACACGAATTTTGTATATTTTTATATTTTGTTTAGGGATTTTTGACATACTTCTGTGAGGAGTAAGAATGTCTCGGGTTACAACTGTAACCCTTGTTCCCTGAGAAGGGAATGAGACACTGCGTCAACTACGACACTTTGGGGAATGCCCTTAGCGTAACGCATTTGAAGTATGAATGAAACTAATCCAATCCTGATTGGCCTCCTTTAAAAGCAGGGAGTTTACTTCCTATTCCAATACCTGACCCTGCACTGGGTCGACTGCAGTCCACACCAACCCGTGTAATGTCGGGAGGTGGAATCGAACTGCAGCCTGTAACCCTTCTCAGGACCGAAGGAGAAATATTTGGCAGGTATCCTCAGAATTAAATGCAGCCATAAACACAGGATAAGTGAAACACGGTCTGAATGGTAGGCTGAATTAAAATATCGAATTTCTAAAGTCAGATAATATTTCATAATTTTAATTTCTTAAAATTGAATGCAGCATAATTATCAGACAATACTGTTTTAATATGTGTTATACGGTCTCGTAATCAACACGCTGCCTCAGCAAACGCGAGATTCGAGCCGCTACATTTGACTTTCATCCCTCGAGAAGAAAGTTAACAGGTGCGAGGCTGAAACATCCGACAGCACACGGATGTACGCATCGAGATATTTCTCAATGAACACAGCCAGCACCCTCAGGAGCTGACTGTGAATGCCTCGCACCCAAACAGTATTATTTCACAGATCGTGTGTGTATCTTTATTGCAGTAGACTCGTAATCTACGCGCTGCCTCGGCAAATGCGATATTCGAGTCGTTCACAATATGTTTGGCTTTCATCTCTCGAGAAGAAAGTCAACGGGCGCGAGGCTGAGACACCCGAAAACGCACGTTAACTGTGTGCGTCGAGATATTTCCCAGTGAACACAGCCAGCACCCTCAGGAGCTGACCGTGCATGCATCGCACCCACACAGTATCTTTATTGCAGTAGACTCGTAATCTACACACTGCCTCGGCAAACGTGAGATCCCAGCCACAGAATCTTTATTGCAGTAGACTCGTAATCTTCACGCTGAGTCGGCAAACGCGAGATCCCAGCCACAGAATCTTTATTGCAGTAGACTCGTAATCTTCACGCTGAGTCGGCAAACGCGAGATCCCAGCCACAGAATCTTTATTGCAGTAGACTCGTAATCTACACGCTGGCTCGGCAAACGTGAGATCCCAACCACAGAATCTTTATTGCAGTAGACTCGTAATCTACACGCTGAGTCGGCAAACGCGAGATCCCAGCCACAGAATCTTTATTGCAGTAGACTCGTAATCTTCACGCTGCCTCGGCAAACGCGAGATCCCAGCCACAGAATCTTTATTGCAGTAGACTCGTAATCTACACGCTGGCTCGGCAAACGTGAGATCCCAACCACAGAATCTTTATTGCAGTAGACTCGTAATCTTCACGCTGAATCGGCAAACGCGAGATCCCAGCCACAGAATCTTTATTGCAGTAGACTCGTAATCTACACGCTGCCTCGGCAAACGCGAGATCCCAGCCACAGAATCTTTATTGCAGTAGACTCGTAATCTACACGCTGAGTCGGCAAACGCGAGATCCCAGCCACAGAATCTTTATTGCAGTAGACTCGTAATCTACACGCTGAGTCGGCAAACGCGAGATCCCAGCCACAGAATCTTTATTGCAGTAGACTCGTAATCTACACGCTGGGTCGGCAAACGCGAGATCCCAGCCACAGAATCTTTATTGCAGTAGACTCGTAATCTACACGCTGAGTCGGCAAACGCGAGATCCCAGCCACAGAATCTTTATTGCAGTAGACTCGTAATCTACACGCTGGGTCGGCAAACGTGAGATCCCAGCCACAGAATCTTTATTGCAGTAGACTCGTAATCTTCACGCTGAGTCGGCAAACGCGAGATCCCAGCCACAGAATCTTTATTGCAGTAGACTCGTAATCTACACGCTGAGTCGGCAAACGCGAGATCCCAACCACAGAATCTTTATTGCAGTAGACTCGTAATCTACACACTGCCTCGGCAAACGTGAGATCCCAGCCACAGAATCTTTATTGCAGTAGACTCGTAATCTACACGCTGAGTCGGCAAACGCGAGATCCCAACCACAGAATCTTTATTGCAGTAGACTCGTAATCTACACGCTGAGTCGGCAAACGCGAGATCCCAGCCACAGAATCTTTATTGCAGTAGACTCGTAATCTTCACGCTGAGTCGGCAAACGCGAGATCCCAGCCACAGAATCTTTATTGCAGTAGACTCGTAATCTACACGCTGAGTCGGCAAACGCGAGATCCCAGCCACAGAATCTTTATTGCAGTAGACTCGTAATCTACACGCTGCCTCGGCAAACGCGAGATCCCAGCCACAGAATCTTTATTGCAGTAGACTCGTAATCTACACACTGCCTCGGCAAACAAGAGATCCGAGCCACTAGATTCTATATTGCAAAGAAGACCTTCATTTGTGACAATTCTTAAGGGACAAACACCAAAAAAAAGAGCAGTTCACCACGAGGCAACCAAAGGTACTGGTACGCAGTTGTCAACATATGTCTTCTGAAAAGGGCTACAAAGAGGCTAAGAGACTACTCTACTTCACGTTTTTGGTATATAATTCCATTGTTCTTCACTTTGTTTTAAGTCTTATATTTCTGACATCAAAGATCTCTGAGAAGTGATTTCACAAAAGAGAAGAAACCACAACACGCTTCAGTGGCGTGGCCGCCATTTTGGGGTGAATATTCCAACTGGAGTTACTGGACAAACGCAGAGATAACAGTAACACAGAAACAGACAGAATGACAACAAAATCCAAGTGTAATAATAGAATGCAGTGTTTGGCAATCCACTGCAAAAACTACAAGTGTTACAGTACAAATCTTGCCTTTCATTGTTTTCCCAAAGACCATGACAGTTAAATTTGGCCTATGGTATAGTGCTATCTTATACACCTGCTAACTTTAACTGTTTTTTAGTCTAGTAGTAAACTTAATTCCTTCTAGGAACTGCAGGTCCTAGCCATATAAACCATAATGATGATTTTTAGGGATATGCCACTAAGTCAAAATTAGCTTATTAAAGCTTAGCTTATTATTTGGACAGTGGCTGTGTTTTTTCGTTTTGTTTACATAGTCTTGCTTTAACGGTCATTAATATAAGACAGTACTGAAAAAAAAAAATTGCTGTAAAGCTGTTCTATTGCTGTTAGAAATTTAGTGTCCAACATTCCCAATTATCTTGATGCATGTCCTTAATTTAATTTAATTGGTATAAATTCAGTGTTTATAATGCTAATACCTGAACTTCAAGGAGTTATAAACCAAACTGAAGGTTTTGTGGAAAAAAAGTGGAAGACTTGTATGGAAGTAAAATAATGCCAAATGTTTTTGAAACAAAAAAGCCTGTTGAATTGCACTACTATTTATTAACCCTGCTTGTATTTTAATGCATTGTATTTTTAGGGCTTGCATTTTTATAGGCTGAAATTCAACAGGGTTGAATATTTAAGCTGTTAATATTTCAATTCAAAACATTTCAAACACATTTTCAGTATCAAACATTAAATAATCCATATACACCTTTCATATTTCACTTCCAAAATATCCAAACTGTTTTAAAAACAATCTATAATATTCAACAGGCAATTTTCTGTCCAAATTATTTCGCTTTACAAATTCTACAGTAAATTCAACATTGATATGCAGGAACTGCAGGAAAAGAAGTAGATTACAGAGCATAATCTCCATCTGCTGTTAGTCATAGCGCGTGTTGACAAAGACCAGAGCGACAGTTAGAGCAAGCCATTCATTCATAAAAAATACTGTTTAATGTTATTTTTCTTCATTTTCATAATAATGTCATAATGTATTTTGTGAAGTCAGAGTATGTTTATACATGTGTGCTGAGCAGACAGCTGGTAGTTATATTTTGCTTAGAGGTAGGTATGTGTACAATGCCACGTTCAGTGAGAGATGTTCCAATGATGATGATAAATTAAATGTGTACATCTCAAAGGAACGTTTAAACTGATGCAAATGTACCACTAATGTATATATACCGTAAAAATAGTTTCTTGATGTGGAAAGTGTGCATTAGGTATACATTCCATTTTAAACATAAGCCAATCGCTCCAGGATTTTGCTATGTTGCGATCGCAACAATTAACGCAACTTCAACAAATCCCCGTGAATTCAGTGCGACTTGCAATTTTGACCAATCACCGCAACTTTTCTGCAACTTTGACCAATCATTGCGGTCTCCAAAAAAGCGTCGTCCACTTTCCTCACGCAGCAGCTCACTCTCCTCATGGTGCGTTCACACCGGACGCGAATTGCGCGTCAGGCGCGAGTGATTTCAATGTTAAGTCAATGCAAAGACGCGTTACGCGCGTAAAAAAATTCCTGCGGCGCGAATGAGGCGTAGAGCGCGGCGCGGTAGACGCGAATTCGCCTCATTCGCGCGTCAAGTTCAAGCGAATGGCGCGAATTAAGCGTCTGGCGTGTTAAGCGCGAATGATTTAGTTAGTGCTATTTGTGCATTCACGCGTTTGACGCGAATTCGCGTCTGCCGCCCGAGTTGAAAAATCTGAACTTCTGCGTCAATTCGCGCCGCGTTAACCAATCCGGAGCCTAGCTGCATGCTGCTGTCACGTGGTGAAGTATCTGGAGGCTTCAATAAATTATTTTGTAAAATGACTGGTTCTAATGCACAACAAAGCAAATATTTTATCACATAAAACTTGATTTCAATATATGAGACATATTCATTTTGTATTGAATGCTATTCAATATATTCAATATATATTTGTATTGAATGCTATTCAATAGATATTCCATATCTAGATACATGAAATATTATTAATGTAAAGACAACCAACATACTGCATAAGTTCATATCTGGACAGTGTTGTTCGAGAGAGAGAGAAAAATCACAGGACAGATTAATCACTTTTGGAGGCTGGCTCCATTTATCATCAAAACAAAAATAAATGACAGATTAGGTGGATGGGGGCGAGGGTGCTCCTCGCTCCGATGCGGGACAACAGGTCATCAAGCTGGGCGCGGGACAGGAGGAAGTACCGCTGAAAGCCGCCGTCATCCAGGCGCAGCTCCTGGAGCGAGCCAATGGTGAAACTCGCCACACTGGGTTCGCCTTCGAAGGGTCTGATGGACACAAATACGGCGACGATTACCCCTACGCCGCCGTTCTGCTCTCCAGAGCTAATACAGAGGGGTGACTCTCCGATGAATGCTCGATCAACATAAAAAAGATGGCCGCCAACGGGTTTTGATTCTGACGCGCGTGACGCGCGTAAATTTCGCTTCAAACTTTTGTTTTTACGCGCGTCAGTTTCACTCTTGACACGCGAATTCGCGTCCGGTGTGAACGCACAGTCACACAGCAGGCGACTCACTCTCCTCACACAACGGGCGACGCTTCTTTTTTACAAAATAGGTAAAAATAAAACTCATTTTAAAGTTACATTCAACATTATGTTTTGCAGCTAGGCGGGCATTATAACGTGTGTTACAAAGTGAGTACATTTGTCTCTGAAGTAAAGGCTGGACTACAATAGAGCAGATGGTGAACAGTGTTTTCTCTGGGACATGGTAGGCTAAGTTCCTTTGGGGTGAACTTTTTCCACTTTGTAAACCTATAACATGCACAAAAAAAGATATATAACAATAAAAGAAAATTCCCGCTCCTCCGTGAGAGATACGAGACCGGTGCGTCTCACAGGTGTCGCTCATCAGTAATCACTCGCGTCGTTCTCCCGCGGCCCTGTCTCGTCCTGCTCGCCACAGTAAACATAATAGGCTTGTTTGAGATGAGCAAAATCTGCGCAGAACCGATCACCGGTGATCAGCGCGTAATGCACGCCGGTTAGAAATGTGTCCAAGTGCGGTCCGCCTTGCTCTGATGTCATGGTGACGTGTGTCAAAAAAGTCTCGCGAGCGCAAGGCGCACGTGTCGGATTCTACAGTCGCGCACAGTTGTTGAAAAAAAAAAAAACATATAGCCTATGTCTGTTTTAAAGAAAAAATGATTGATAAATTCCTTATTTGGAATGGAATTAAATAACAAGTACTTGTTATTGTCTTGTTCATTATATTTATTTTCACATAAAGGCAATATAACTTAAATTCCATCCAGTTTATTAGCAACACTGTGCACGAGCGTGAATACTGTGAATCCCACGAGATACCCATCATTGATCTCGCAAGGTGACTCACTAGTAGATAGCCTTGTTGTTTAACTGCACTCTCTTACTGGCTTGGGAATGGTAAAAACAATTTCACATTTCTACTACATAAATGACCCATGTTAACATTCATCTTTACAGAGGGAACATCCCTTTAAGTAAAAATCTATCTACCTTTGCCGTTTTAACCTATAAAAACAAATGCCAAAAACATCGCAACTTTCATCGCAACTTTTTAGAAAAGTGGCCGCAACATCAGGCATTTTAGGCTGCAACAATCACAAAAAAGATCCGCGAAACCCTGGAGGGACTGATAAGCATCATGTTTTGCAACCTTACAAGGAAGTTGAAAGTCGCTCAGTTGTGTATTTAATCTCAATCTTACTGTACCACCTCAGAGAAACATAGGCATGATGGGGGAAAGGAAGCAGAAACCCAGATAAACCATTTACAGCTAGCATGATGGGATGAGAAGATGGAGAACAGAGAAAACTGGAATGACCTCATTATTCTTACATGCCTGTGTTTCTCTCTGTCTGACACACGATACATAAATCTTTTGGCAAAAGTAACTGGTGAAGCTTCTGTGATAAAACAATAATAGGGGGAAGCCGGCTTTTCAAATCTACACTTGAGGTATTTGACATGATAAAGATTGTTGATCACTTGCAACATTTTTTTATGAGTGATAAGACTTGATAAATATCTAAAACTGTTCTCACACTGAGTACATTGATGCGGCTTCTCTCCAGTATGAAGTCGCTCATGTAATTTCAGGGTTCCAGACCGGGCAAAACTCTTGTCACAATATGAGCACTTGTAAGGTTTTTCTCCAGTATGAATTATTTGGTGCTGTTTCAGTTGACTAGATGTAGTAAAGCTCTTCCCACAGTCAAAGCACACATGATCTCTCACTTCATTATGTGTTTTCTTGTGCTTTTTAAAACAGTTCAGGCGTTTAAAACTCTTTCCACAGAGAGAACACACATAAGGCTACTCATCTGAATGAACTTCCAGGTGTTGTTTTAGATGTGCTGATGAAATAAACTCTTTACCACACTGATCACAGTTAAATAGTTTTTCTCCAGAGTGAATGTGCAGATGAACACTGAGCGTTGATGCTCGTGAAAAACTCTTTCCACACTGAGTGCAGTCGTACGGCTTCTCTCCAGTGTGAACTCGCTCATGTAAGTCGCTTCACCATGAAGCTTTTAAAGGGAATGTGAGATGGCGTTCTGATTGGTTTATTTCACGTTACACCCAAACCACACCTATGAGTAATGTAGCTACTTCAGACCAACCCATTTTAGATTTTTAGAGATCCGTCCACAAAGTTACTTGCGTTTCGCGTTTGATACTTGTGTTTCAAATCGTTAAAATAGGGCCCTAAATGTTTTTGTTCTTTACATTTTTTGTTTACACATTGTTTAATATTTTCAACTAAAAGAAAACCTTATGATGTAACGTAAGCTTATTGTGTATATTACTTTTCCCCATTAGTCAACGATATTGTTTAACATCCATGCGTAAAGGGACATATGCGCTAGTCAGTCAGAGAGCGCGGTAACAGATGACGTCAAATCTAGCGGGATTCCATTAATAAACTCCACGGAATCCCACTATTCACCTACGCAATGATTAAATTCAAGCAAACTTTAGCATACAACTAGCCTGACGTCTTCATACTCAGATTGTAGTCAGGATATGAGTCTGATACTGCTCCATTGAGCTGTGATTATGGGGCGTGTTTCAACTGAAACAGGAAAGAAAATGCTGCACTCAATTGGATAGACCTACAACCAATCAGAGCAACGGAGTAAGTGACGAATCCCGTAGGAAGAACGGCAAAAACATATTTCCAATCGACAAATGCCTTGATCGCTGTTCTCTGTTCCTCTTTTAAAATTAATGTGTTGTCGATATCTTATATGACAGACGTGATGGCGGAATCTAAACATCTCAATTCTCCAGTGGCAGCCATTCTTTGTTGTAAACGAATTCAACCCAAGCGCTCTTTGGTGACGTGGATGATTACGTTACTGTTGATCATCTGTCCATCATCGTATAAAGCCCGCCCTGACAATCTGATTGGTCTGAACAGCTTTGGTTCAAGCATAGTTGCTCCACACCGGATCAAGTCGAGACTGAACTTCCTGACCTCAAATGTTGTGGGCGGAGCTAAGTTCTGCTGGCATCCAGGCTAGCATACAACCTCTTTGGACAAATATACATAGTGAAAAGATGATACAAAATGTTATACCTTGGAAAATGGCATTTAAGATTTTTTAAGGGCCTTAATTATTTCTCTAAATTTATTTATCAACTTTTAATATTTTTTGGACCCCACGGACACCATGTATCATGTCACTTTTGCCATGCTCCTATTCTATAAATACTGTTGCATTCATTTTGCTGGTGGGATTCTGTCTGAAATTTGTCTAAGATCTTCCGGCCATGATTAAAGCATATTTAAAGGCATTGTCTGGAGTCTGTTTGGTTATTGCTGCGCTACAAATTAGTGGAGCACTAGAGATCTTATTTTAGTGTTCATGGGGGTCAAGACGTTGACCGACTCAGTCGGCCTCATTTAGTAGACTAGACCCAGGAAAACTAATGTCGATCAGGAGACGTTCGGGGGCGTTGATTAGGCCATCCTTAAAAATATTCATGTTTGCCGTAACCCGACCGACCCTGTCAATTTAGGACCGACCCAATTTTTTAGTTTTTTTCCCTTTTAGTCCGACCGACTTGCCGGTTGTAACTTGCGTTTAGACCGACCGATTTTTTTTTTACTCTTCAAACAACTAATACAAATTCAATAAAATAATATTAATTATATTTTAGTTAGTATTGTGAAAGTTGCTTATGCTTATTGCTTCAGTCATTTCTATATATAATAATATTAAACCATTTGTCTGTGATGCAATATTGCTATTCGCAGTCCAGAAGAGAGAGAGAGAGCAATCCCTCACGCGGAGCCACAGCGCGCACAACACGACAGCCCTGCTTAATGAGTGACAATGGGTTACATTTTAGATCTGGGATATTATTCTAATTTTATTTTATATTTCGGCTTTCAAAGATTAGAAAAATAAAGATGTTTGAGATGAAACCATCACAAACTAGATGCATTCTGCCTAGGCCAACTTCCTTCCCTTCACAGCGATGCTCTGTCATTTCTTCCTAAAACCCAAACGTACCGTCAGAATCAGCACGATCGGTGATTGTTGTAAAATGCAGTTTCTACTGTTGCTAAATTGCGGACGCGTTTAATCATTGAAAGAGCTATTAAAAGCACAAAAATCTGCGCAAGAGACGCTGTTCACGAGGCGACGCGCGCTCTGAAATGGACTACAACGAGACAAGAAAAGTATACTTAACTTTGGGCTTCATGTGCGCATCTAAACTATCAAATATACATAGAATCTAAAAATGACCAGCTCTGAGATTCACTTAAACACAGTTTATGTCTTAAATGGACGTAAATAGTTGGGAGAAAATGATGGTGCATCAGTCACCTATTAGATGCACTCGGCCTTAAAGGGGCATCGTCTGATAAAGCTGCTGACGATTGAGACATTAATGCGGATCGAACAACAAAAGGCAGAGAAAATCACTCACAGCTCTTGAATGAATAACTTAAAATTTAATAAGCATTAATCTATGTATGATAAACTATGCAGCGTTATTTTACATTTGATTACTAAATTATATTTCTTTTCAGACAGATACCTGAAAAGTAATTTTTTGACCTTCCTGAAATTAAAGCACTGTGTATATAATTTGTATCTTTGTTTAATTGTATTCTTTTTTTGAACAAGTGTTTGTACTTGTTGTGTATCCTATCTCATGTATATAAAACAAAAAAAGCCTGCACACTGCTGCATAACAAATAGATATTTTATTCGTTTTGTTAAAACATTGATTTTTCTTTTGCTATAGATATTTTACACTTCAAAATATAAAGCAAATGTTAATTACACACCAAAAAGAACCGATAAGAATACCGCTAAAGTACCGGATCGATAAGCAGTATCGGTAAGAGTAGTAATACCGTTAAAACCTTAACGATACCCATCCCTAGTAATGTTGCAGTAATGTTTGTGGTCACCGTTCAAAGTCATACGGGTTTGGGCACCATAATACGGGTTTGGGCACCATAATACATCTAAAAAATGAATTAAAACATCTGGACACCGCTTTAACTTGGCACGAAGTTCTGGAAAAACTGTGCCCAGATCTATCCCCTCCCTTCTCACCTGTCTAACGGTGATTGTGTCGACTGACCTGAAGGAAACCACTCAAATGTTGGTGGAGGAAACTCAAACTATTGAGGACGTGCTACAATTTGACCCTAAAATCAAATTGGTTTCTTTTAAATTTATATTTCAAAGTGAGCCACCACCACCGGCCTTTTTTTTTTAAACCAAAAATGTGTTTTAGGTGGACAGATCAATACAGTACACAGAACATGTAGGATGTTGGAAAATAACGATGTCTTTTCTGTTAACCAAATGCTTTTTAATATTCGCTATTACTTCAATGCAAGTGAACAAGCACGCTGTTATTTGTTGCTAAGTGACGTGCATGTTCAAGTAAGCCAGAAATGCGCAGATTCTGCGCAATACATTGTATTTAACCCTCTGGGGTCGGCAAACGCGCCGCCGCGTTTTGCTCGATTTTTTTCACATAGCAGCAAAATAGACTTAAAATCCTCTGTCATTTTTGGTCATACAGACTTAAGAAATATAAAATAAAAAAAACGTTGAATATGTACTTTTTTATGTGTCCACTTACAATCGAAATAAAACATTGTGCTTTTGTAAAATAAAGAAAATAAACTAGGGCTGCAACTAACGATTATTTTGATAATCGATTAATCGGACGATTATTTTTTCGATTAATCGATTAATCGGATAGAAATTAAATTAGATTTTTTTTTATTATAACTAAATAAAACCGTAAATCAGGGTATTTATGTGTAAAAGTGTACTTTAAAAAGTGCAAAAGCCACACATTGAGTTTTACTAATATCAATATTTGCATTGTTTTTAATGATAATTGCTGATGGCAAGTTGACAAACATGATTATTGTTAAAAAAATTATATCCAACATATTATGTTTTAACACAATTTTTGTTAAAACAAATTTACACAGACATGTTGTTCAGATGTGAATATCTGAACTAAAAACAAACTAAAAACATCTAAAATATATAATTCATTTAATTTTTATTTAAAATTAATTATATATAAGGAATATAAGGATAAAGAATATAATATATATTATATATAATATATAAAAGAATAATATAAGGATAAATTGATTAAATAAATATAGAAAGACTGAAAACAATTGTGTGAACGTAGAGCCGCAGTAGATCGCGTTTGAAAAACAATTAAAACTTAGTAGACAAATGCTATAAAAAGAGAACGGAATGGAGGTAACGTTACCCAGCAAGCTAACAGGCTTGAGTAAAGGACAGGAGAAATTATGCATTAGTGCACAAGCATTCGCTGAAAACCACTGAGTACAGTGACTAAAAAACAATATTTTACTGCTGCTGTTATACTGCCTTTATATTTAGTGCTTCGTTTTGTAAAGACCGTTTTAATTTAACCTATTTCTGCGGTAGCGCTATTTTAATCCATCACTTACGTTGCGAGCGAACTGATTGCGCAACCTGATGCTCGAGACAAAATACATTACAGACATCCCAAGATCCCGGAAGTCCCGGGAGTCTCCCGCATATTGATTGCGGCTCCCTGATGCCCGCGAATTAGTTCAAACTCCCGAAATCTAGAGCGCGCAAGCAAGAGCGCGCATGCGAGACAGAAGAGACTGCTCCAAACCGTGTAGCGCGCGCGCTCGGCAGAGCGCCTGAGGGAGAGAGACCTTGCGTGTGTGTGCGTACCAGTAAACGCTCCCCGTGACGTAAGCAGACCAACTAATCGATAATGACATTCGTTGACAACGATTTTCATAATCGATTATAATCGATTTTATCGATTAGTTGTTGCAGCCCTAAAATAAACAGGGTGTGCTTTCTGCCTCTCTGTCTCCGTTAATTTTTTTCTGGAGCACGTCTCTAAACTTAAACAAAGCTCAGCGAATACTATTCACCCAGGCATGAGCAGTATATCTTTATAATCATTTAAGTTTGTACTTTTAAAATATCTAATTCAAAATTAAAATAAATATTCTGTTTATGTAATCTATAAAAAAAGAGAGAGGTGTCAGCCGATCTCAGTAACGTTCTCTCAGCTCAATATTCTGCTAATTTGACACGCCCAAGGAGAGCGTGCGTTATTCAAACGCAAATGATCTGAAGCATCACATGCAAAGTGTCAACGCCCCTCATAAACTCGATAACACAACAAATGTAATCATCAGATTAATGTACTATTTCGTCTTGCGAGGCTGTGAGGAATAATCCTGGGACATTTACCTCAGAAAATGTGCTAGTTTATTTTCATTTCAAGGAGAAACGGATCTAGCCGCGAATTGTGAGTAAGTTTTTTATTCTTGTGCTTTGTTCTAATTGCGATATGGGATAGTGTCTGTAAACGCAAAAAGACTTTAAATTTTAATCACGTTTCTGTGTGTGAATGAATTAAGGGCACATATCGGCGCTGTTGCTTATGTTACAGATGAAATATGAAAGACATCATTTCACAGTTTTTGGATAGATTATAACGTTTTAATTCTAAAATAGACAACAAATAAGCTTTTGTTAGCCAGTTTCTGCTTATATGTAAATATGTTCGGTCAAAAATAAACTCACCAACTAAGATGTAATTATAGTATTTGTTCCAATGTAAGGGTACTTTAAAAAAGAATACTTTATAAGAAATTTATGGGAAAAGACAATTTTCTTTTCAAGATGTTTCCAACTCTAACTTTGAACAAATTCTGTGGAATGGCCCATATAGCCTATTTGAACATGATATGTTTCCAGGTATGACTATGTACTAAAAATGTGCTTTTGACTTATATGGATTACATATATATATATATAATCCCTAACAATAATTGCAATGCATCTAATACATGGATATAAATATACATTTTAACATCAAAATGAAAGCTACACACATTTACTAGACTAAACGACATTTCCACACACTCAATCAACAAAGATGTGGAGAGTTTTGTTAACACGGAAAACGGCGCGCAGGCGGCAAATACATAAATACATCATACATCAAACTGTTGGGAGAAAAGCGCATACATAAACTTGTTCCGGTTTTTTTTACCCTTCCATAATTTACATAAACCTAAAACTTACCTTAATACAGCCTATTTTCACTCTTTAACGCAGAGACTTACCTGACACAATAGTATCCAGCTGCAGACCCGCAGCACCACCAGTTTCAGAACCCCAGCGCCAGAACCGGAAGTAAGGGGCGGAGCTTACGTTCTAACACCAGCGCCAGGACCGGAAGTGAGGGGCGGAGCTTACGTTCTAAACCGAGTAACGCCACCTAACGTTTTGGAGCGTAATTTGCTTAGACACGAAACGTCATTATTACACAAGAAATGTCATACTTTATACTTATTATAATGATACATTAAGGTATAGTACAATAAGCATTTAAAACATTGATTTTGTGTAATATAATTCTATATAGTTATCCGTTTTATTGTATTATGAGAGTTACTTCCTGATCGTGAAAATAATGCTTGAAACTTATGGTCATTTTATATAAAATATACTTTATTTCACAAGAACATGTGCAGCATGCATTTTTCTTTATGTAAAATAATGTCAAAAATCTAAAAAGAGAGAGAAAATCCGGCATTGTTTTAAAAGAAACCATAAAAATGTACCGTACTTCAAATAATAGCCGAGTCCCAAATAGACGATTGTCTCTTTACACGCCTGGTGTGGCTGCAGGTCTGGGTAAATATAAGTCCGGTCTCAAATAGAGGTCGGGTCTGTTTTTTAGTTTCAGGTTGTATTAAATCTTCTAAAACCCGTCAGATCGTCCGCTTTTTGGCGGAATAGAATGACTGCTGCGCATGACAGGGCGCTTAACGAGCAGAGAGAGAGAGAGAGAGCCCCGGCCGCGCGCGCGCACTCTCACGTCTTCAAACAACACGAGCACTGTCTTGCTCTTTATTTGTCACATACCAGTTATAGTTCATACAACGAGCAGTGACTCTCTGTGTAATAAAAACATACCCTAAATATTATTTAAAAGGTGCAACAATTTTTAATATTTTTAAATACTTGCAAAAATAACCATGCTTGTGTCATTGTAAATAATTCCGCCCCTCCCTCACTTCCGGTTCTGGCGCTGGGGTTCTGGCACTGGGGTTCTGAAAATGGTGGTGCTGCGGGTCTGCAGCTGGATATATCTCACCTGACAAGCTCTCTCCAGTCACGGGCTGTTCTGACTGAGCGCGCGCGCCCGGTCCATTACAAATGACGTCACTCACAGAACTCAAAATATTATTCATAAAAATATATATATATATTTTCCTTCTGTCGTCCACAACAAAATAAATATGATATACATTTTGCAAAATATTATTTAGCAAAAAAAAAAAAAAACATTTATAGTTAATTGTTTCAGAACCGGAACAGTTAAAAAAACCAACCTCTCAAAGCTAAAAATACATTATTTGCACACACTTGCAACTTACTACAGCAGTTTAATGGCATTTTATGCCATCTTAAAATCAAGAAAACAACCAACTCTATTTTTAATTTCTATTTTTCAGTATGTTTAACATTTTACAAATGATTCAAATGATCAAATGATTCTTGTACAATCAGGATATAATATAGTTTACATTGGTTAAGTAAATTACATGAACATGTCTTATTGAAGCAGGTTTTACAAAGCAGTTATCCAGTGAGAAAAAAAAATACAAATAATTCTTTACACTAAATTAGGTCAGTCAGGTCATATACAGTATATACAGCGCTTTTAACAATATAGATTGTTTAAAAGCAGCTTTACAGTGATAATAGGAAATTAAAGTAACAGAGATTGTTTTGGCTTTACAGCAGCTCTAGAATAAAGTTATTGTCCAGCTAAAGTTAGTTTTGATCAGCAGTTCTCAACTGGGACATTTTACCATGGTCATTTCTCACACACACTCTCTCTCTCTCTCTCTCTCTCTCTCTCTCTCTCTCTCTCTCTCTCTCTCTCTCTCTCTCTCTCTCTCTCTCTCTCTCACACACACACACACACACTCTCTCTCTCTCACACACACACACACACACACACACACACACACACACACACACACACACACACACACACACACACACACACACACACACACACACACTCTCTCTCTCTCTCTCTCTCTCTCTCTCTCACACACACACACTCTCTCACACACACACACACACTCTCTCTCTCTCTCTCTCTCTCTCTCTCTCTCTCACACACACACACACACTCTCTCTCTCACACACACACACACACTCTCTCTCTCTCTCTCTCTCTCTCTCTCTCTCTCTCTCTCACACACACACACACACACACACACACACTGGTTTTGAGAACCAAATAAATGTATTTCACAAATATGGTAACAAATACATAAATAATAAGAATGAATAAACAGTAAATGTAAGGCTTTTAAAAAACAGTACCAAACTACACTGTAACTGTAGTTTTTTAACAAACTGTAAAAAAAAAATTAAAAAAATGTAGCCTTAAATTTAAGTACAA
The DNA here is from genome assembly GCF_051911475.1 of Siphateles boraxobius. Taxonomy (NCBI): domain Eukaryota; kingdom Metazoa; phylum Chordata; class Actinopteri; order Cypriniformes; family Leuciscidae; genus Siphateles; species Siphateles boraxobius. The sequence goes on along the minus strand of NW_027509186.1, from coordinate 39,909,092 downwards.
TCAACAAGTCATTTCAACTTAAATGACATTAAACTGACTTAAATAAGTTGCATGTTGTATAACTTAAAAAAATAAAGTATTATTTTGATGAGTTGAAGTCATGTAAAAACATATGTTGTCGACTTACAGATCATGTAGTTTTTTGTTAATACAAAAGTTGTTAGAGCCGCCAAAAATAAAGTGTACAAAATAACACAAAGTGAAATAATGTGAAGTGGCATTTTGGGGAAACGGAAACAACAGTAAATACACAATACTAACATGAACTATTAAAGAAACATGGAAACTTCTTCTGATGAATAGAATGAACATCATTCCTGCACGCAGATCCTTCCCAGTTAACACACGACCAGTTACGTAATTTATTGGTACTTTTTGGTAATTTCATGACTTACTAATTGACAACATAACTACGACACTCTGAGCGTCATTTATTTATTAATTTATTATTATTTATAATGAAGTGATGATATACAGCGAACGCCGTAAATGCAGTATAACGTCTGACAACAGTGACAAGACCGGAAAGCAGAGCCGGCCTGAGCCTTTTGGGGGCCCTAAGCAGAATTTGATTTAGGGGACCCCTCCGACTACGCGAAGTCACCTGTGCTTGACGATTATTGACACAAATGTCACGCAATAATGATACATTATAAATGAATACAGTGAGGTTATGTATTAATACAAAATAAATACTTAATAAAAAATAGATGCCTACTTAAATAAAAAAGTTTTAACTTTTACTTTACTCTTTTACTAACTCTTTGAAACTTCTTAAAACAAACTGTCTCAAAACATATAAAATAAATTATTTGCTAAAATAATGACAAAACTGAGAACATAATAAGAGCAAGGGTTCAACAATGACAATTATTGTTGAAAATTGTAAAAATATTATTTCTCAACTATCTCAATAGAGTGTAACTCTCCTCAAAATCTTATTTATTATTATTATTGTAACAGACTTTGTTGGATTGTACATGACATAATCCAACAAAGTCTGTTACTATAATACCGGTAATGATGTACTGGCGCTCGTTGTATGTAATCTATTTTTCCCCTCGGGGCTTGCCGTAGATAGGAATTGGTCGTGCGCACTTGGTACTGGAGTGTCGCAGGTTTTTGAAGTTAGTGATCTGGGCCCGTATTCCTAAAGAATCTTAATGCAAAAAGTAGCTCCTAGTGACAAAATTCTAAGAAAATTCTTAGAAATGTGGGCGTTTACTCCTAAAATTAAAGAAAAAATCCTAGTAAAGAAAAAAGTAATTCAGAAAGCATCTTAACCCTTAAAAGAGGTCTTAAGGTCAACATTGTTAGGAGCACGGACGAGGACTTTTAAGAGGCTTAAGAGTTTTTTTTAGCAGAGGAGAAAATGGCAGAAAGACGAAGAGGGAGAAGAAATGTGTTGCAGACAATAGATGACAGTGAGTTAATAAGACACTATAGATTAGATCGTGCAGGGATCATGTTTGTGACCGATCTTATTAGAGACACAATAACATCTCCGACACAGCGCAGGAATGGCGTAGTGCCAGAAATGAAATCACTACTGTACATTAAGATATTTGGCAGCTGGGAAAATGCATCAACGCAGCAGTGATGATTTGGGTCTGTCACAAACTTCTGTAAGCAGAGTGATCACAAACAATTACAGCACTTTCAGAACCTCTTATTGTGTCGCAGTTCATTGTGTTTCCACTGGACATTCCCACATTGCAGGCTCAAAAAAATGCATTTATGAATATAGCAGGCTTCCGCACAAGCAGGGGGAATGAACCGTAAATAATTTATAATTGACCGCTATAAGCTCCCACGTCTGCTTCTGTGCTGTGACACCCGGCCTGATTTTCCTTTAAAGGATAATTCCGGTATTTAACACTTTGAGTCTATTTTGTAGTTTGTTTTGAATGAACTAGAGTGGTGGACTTAGAAATTTTGACAATGGGTCCTGTCTCGACTTTTTGACTATTTTAGGATCGCCTCTTACCGCTTCAGAGTGGATGTCTATGGGCATGCTCAAACATGTCCTTAAAACAACCCTTAACGTTCATTTACAAAACTGCGCAACTCACCGAGTGGTTAGTGGTGTTCGTTGATGTTCCAAAACAAGTAGCGTAGCGAAATACAGTTTCTGTCGTGTTTTATTTGCCATTTTTTAAAATCACATTGATGTCTGCTGAAGGACTCAGTGCTCGTTGATATTACTGCGCTACCGGAAACGGAAAGGGGTCTGTTTACATTTGGTTGTAGTCTTTTCGCTCGGTTCTCCGTCTCTCAGAAGGCTAGCGTGAGCAGAGCAACTGTGCTCCCGGAGTAGCGAAATAAACAAACAAAAAATCCTTACATCTAAAATGGATTATGAAAGGTGGATTCTGGAGGACCCGCTCGATTTTGAGACCCCAAGGTCTTCTTCGTCTAGCGTTGGTCCAATAAGCGTCGGTACAGCTGTCCTTTTCAGATAGAGTTTATTCGGAGACTTTTCTTTTCGAGAACCTGTAGATTGAACATAGTCCTCGTCCCGAAAGTGAAAGGCACAAACACGATGGTCAGCTTCTCGAAGAACATCTAAAGGAGTGTTTATGTCAAACCCGAGGAATGAAAGCCACAACTTTAGTCATTCAGGGTTGTGGAAAGGAAGCCGATGACAACTCCTTTTTGGAGGGATTTTACCGCAGTTTCTGACCGCACAAATTCTTGCCATATTCGACTGTGACTTTTTTTACGGTGCCTAGACACCGTCCAGCGTCCTTGTTGTCGCCATCAAGTGGTCGGGAGTGTGCTTACGCTTCAGATTCAAATATCGAGCGGAAGTTTATACGCGGTTGTGAGGTATCTGAAAAATAGTTCCACTATAGCAAATAACACGGATTGAAAGCATACATTGCGCCGATATATTTGTTTTTAATTATCAACGAACACCACTAACCACTCGGTGAGTTGCACAGTTTTGTAAATGAACGTTAAGGGTTGTTTTAAGGACATGTTTGAGCATGCCCATAGACATCCACTCTGAAGCGGTCAGAGGCGATCCTAAAATAGTCAAAAAGTCGAGACAGGACCCATCGTCAACATTTCTAAGTCCACCACCCTAGTTCATCCAAAACAAACTACAAAATAGACTCAAAGTGTTAAATACCGGAATTATCCTTTAAGGATGGCCTTGTGTTCATCCACTAACTGGGCTCACAGTAAACACTGTTCCTCTGTCCAGTTGAGCTTTCTTGTCCTTCTTGTTTTTTTTATTCCATGTTTGCTACATTAAAACCAACATTCAAACCACCACTTAAATAGACAGTGGAACAGTTTTTATCATTCTAATCCAATCAAATACCTTAAAGGAAATTAAAAGTATGGTAAATAAGGATTTATATACACAAATATAATGTGTGTGTGTGTGTGTATGAGAATGGTCTAATAGGAAAAATAACGCATGTAATTTCAAAGTGGAGGCTTAGAATAGACCCTAATCACTCTTTTTTTCCTTCTTGGACAACCAACCAATCACAGTCTTCAAAAGATTGTGTCATACATAGCAACGGGGTCAGCCCCGCCTCCTCACTAAGATAAAAGTTTTTGTCTTTTCCTTACTCAGAGTTGCTCTCAGATCGGTCCCGAATCGCTCTTAAGCTAAGACTCCTACGTAAAAGTTTTTAAGCTAAATTAAACGTTTTCTAAAAGGATTCTTAGATTCTTTAGGAATACGGGCCCTGATGTGTGGTATAATAAAGTGGAGAAGAGGTCATAATGCTATGTTTATTATCTATTCAAACTGCTACCCTTACACCTAGAAGGTTAAGTTCCCCTGCGGCTATTTTCTCCAACTTAAACCGATACCGTGACTACGCGCAGTTGCGCACGAATTGTCTATGCACTCGCGAGGTGTCAAGATTATGCGCATGACTTAAACGCTGGCAGACACAGCAGCAGTTGTTGGCAGGTATATTGATCCTGAAATCAGAATTTTCTTGTCTTGAATTATTCATTCATTCATTTATGTCACTTGTTTAAGTCATAAAAAAAAAAAAATGTAAACTCGATTGAGGTGCCCCCTTATGCCTCGGGCCGGCCCTGGGAAAGTGTGTATTCCTAAAGTGAGACTTTTTATTTCATGACAAGTTATAAAAATAACATTATAATAATGACACTGACATATAGTTTTACACATCTCTGAATCAGGAAAACACGTTTTTCTCAGTTGCTTTTAATGAGTCTGACAGAAGTCTCAATAGCTTTCATGCTAGTCTTTCAAAATAAAAGCCTCGCATCATAAAATCATAGAATTATGTTTATTGTTGTTTCTTTGAATGCAAACTCCACGACCCTCTCTTTTGGAAGCAACTCCATATTTTGTTCATCTCACACCATTTACTTGAATGTATTTGACATGGGAATTAAATGTTGCTCATTGTGACGACTTCTTACGACACATCTTCATGTAAGTTAGAAGGCTTTTTATAAACTCACACTGAGTGCAGTCGTACGGCTTTCTCCAGAGTGAATGTGCAGATGATAACTGAGACCTGATACATGATAAAAACTCTTTCCACACTGAGTGCAAACGTACGGATTATATATATATTTTTAGCTTTTTTCTTGTGGCATTTCACAGCAGCACTAGTTTATTAGTTAAAGTCCCTGTAAAGGCAACTTAAAAAAAAAATTCTAACACATTATAAATGTTAGAAATGTATTGCTAAAACATATTACAAAGACTGTGAACTGTGAAGTACTGAATTGTGGAGTTAGACCGTTAAACAGTTTTTCACCATTGCTATTTTCCGGATTTTTTGGGCGGGGCTAACACGGGGCTCGATGACGCACTGGAGTGCCTGAGCTCCTGGACACGCCCCTACCTGATGACGCGGTGACTGGAGCCCCTGAGGCTGGCCACTCCACTAACAATATAAATAGAGCACATTCACATAAGTTTTGCCTCTCAATCGCAAGTTATTGTCAGTACTATTATAGTTACTACAGCGTACAGTTTGCTAGTTATGTCTTCGTCACGGAAATGTGCACTACCTGGATGCGATCATGAACAAAAAAGATCGGCGTCCTTATTTATATTTCCTAAAAACGATCACATCAAGAAGAGGTGGATTTATTTTGTGAAAAGCCACCTTGATGGAGATCTGAGGATCACCGCCAAAACCCGCCTCTGTAGTGATTATTTCACACGGGATAGTGGTATAAACTTTCGGCGGAGACAACTGGGATTCACTGATAATCCGCTGTTACTGGTGAATGGAGCCGAACCGACTATCTCCCGCCTCGGCCTTCATCCTCCCGTCGGGGCGACAACTGGTGACATCATCGGCAGTGCGTGCCCACCAATGAGTGTAAGTTTGTGTGCTTATGTTATAACGTTAATTAACCTAATAAGCTGCTAGGAGCATCCATTCCGGCTGTAGCGGGTGACAGTTGATTGTGGCGACGGCAGCTTTACCGCGAGGGGGCGTGGTTTCAGCGCAGCCAGCGGACACGCCCCCAACGTTTGAGAGCAGAGACTACTGCTCATTTTTTCAAGATTTTGATAGCTTATTTTATGTACTTGCCGGCTTTTCATTCAAACATGGCTGTTTGGCTAATAACACATTTTTCTGTGATATGACAAACTCAGAACACATACTTAATTTTGACTTTACAGGGACTTTAACTAACTACACATTTACTTAATGTGAATCTAACAAAACATTTGCTCACTGTGACACAGAACAATCATTTCTAATATGATTCACTAGATTATTTGATCGGGTGAAACTCTTCTCACACTGATTACAGTAGTACGGTAAATGAAATGTTGCTCATTGTGACAACTTACGACATATCTTCATGTGAGTCAGAAGGCTTCTTTTATGTTTAAAGCTCTTCTCACACTGAGTACAGTCGTACGGCTTTTCTCCAGTATGAACGTTCTTGTGTGATTTCAGGTGTCCAGACTGAGTGAAACTCTTGTCACAATATGAGCACTTGTAAGGTTTTTCTCCAGTATGAATTATTTGGTGCTGTTTCAGATGCTCAGATCTAGTAAAGCTCTTCCCACAGTCAAAGCACATATAATCTCTCACTTCATTGTGTGTTTTCTGGTGCAGTTTAAAATGATCCAGCCGTGAAAAACTCTTTCCACAGAGAGAACACAAATGAGGCTTCTCATCTGAATGAACTCTCAGGTGTTTTTTTAGATTTGATGATGAAATAAAATCTTTACCACACTGACCACAGCTAAATGGCCTTTCTCCAGAGTGAATGTGCAGATGATGCCTGAGACCTGATGCATGAGAAAAACTCTTTCCACACTGAGTGCATGTATACGGTTTCTCTCCAGTGTGAATTCTCATGTGTGTGTTAAGGTGTCCTTTGTCTGTGAAACTCTTTCCACACTGAGTGCATGTGTGTGTCTTTTTGGCTTTTGTTCTCTGAATTGTAAAGTTACGATGTTCCTCCTCCACTTCATTCAGTTCTTGTCTTTTCTCTTTCACTCTCACCTGGTCTAAAATACACAGAAATACAGTTAGAATCAGTTCAAGTGAACCATTATTTATTAACAGAAAGCAACAGAGATCAGATATTTCACTTTTTGTTCTGTCATTCACTTGTTAATATAATCAAAATATGTTTGACAACTGCTAAAGGTTATGATTATTTGGATGTATATCATTTATCATCCATATACTGCGTATTAATTGACATCAACCAAAGCATCAACAATGAAGAATCAAGAATGGACACCAACCTGTTTGTTCCTCAGTATCTTCATGTTTTATTCTGGATGGTTCTGGATCACTCATGTCTTCAATCTCCTCTCTAATAAACTCCATCTTTAACAGTCACACAGATTTCAGCTGCTACTCCTGGAGTTTGTCCTTCTCTTGTAGGATGATGGGAATATTCCCAGTATTTATTGGTGAATTGTTGTGGGAGGGGCTTCACTGCAGGTGTGAACTGTGATCACTGTGTTTTTATCCAATCTGCATTTAAAAAGTACAGAGTCATCATGTTTAACTGAGCTGCTGAAAAGCCTCTTGTCTCCAAAAGTTCCCTGTTTTCAGCTCATTCATTATGGTGATGTCTGAGATCTTCAGTAAATTGGCACATTAAATCGTTTTATTGGTGTCAACTAGGGCTGGGGTAAACGATTATTAACTAAACGATTAATTGGACGATTATTTTATCGATTAGTCGACTAATCTAACGACTAATTGGGCGATTAATATAAAGATTATTTTTCTGCTGCTCGATAAATAAAAAACCATAATGTATCTCAAATAGGGATGCTAACCGATGACCGTTTGACCGATGGTTGACCGTCTCAACGTTAACCGATCAAAGTTGTCGGTAGTCGGTTAAAAAAAAAGTGATCTCTAAATTAGGTATTATAGACAGTGGACTAAACGCTACTACAGTTAGCCATCTTAATCGAAGATATTTTTGTGTGAAGTGAACAAATCCCTCACACTCAATTTTTCATAACTCGCCTGTTTCTACTTAATAAACCAATAAAAACATTTGGCGCGAGGTCACAGCGTTTGTGTTCACGCGTTTATGTTCACGCGCTCATAAGGTTTGCGAAAAGTAAAGGCTAACGTTAGTGTGTGGGACCATTTCACCAAAAAAGAATGACTCAGTAAGTTGCAACTTGTGTGATACAGTGCTTAAATACAGTACTGTAGAAATACATTACATCTGCATTTCAGTGGTAACAGATAAGGTGATGATGATCATCATCTTTCTTTATTATTGTTATCACATAACGTTACCTCAAACTAATCGGAGTCTCTTCGGAGCTGTCATTTTCTTAAATGAGCCGCTGCAATGTTTCAAATGAGCTTCTAATGCTAGACCAACGCCTTTATTTTCAACGCGATCACCTTGTACCCAAACCATTTCGAAACTAAGGAGCCATTTGTCCTCCGATTACATACAAGCTCCTCGGCGCCGCGTTTGCGGGACTCATGTTTCGCGCTGTAGGGGATTTAAAAAAAGTGTCGTGAGTGGAAGCGCGGCGCCGGGGCAGTGTATGTGTGTGTGTGTGTGTGTGAGCGGGAGGCAGAGAGAGATGCGACAGAGTTGCGAAATTGCAGGCGCGGCTCGAAATGGCTGTTATTTCAAATAGCGTGGCATATTTTAAACTAATCGGTTAACCGGTTTCAACCGGCTAATGAGGCTCGGTGGTCGGTCAAGAAAATGTTTAGTTTTTGCCATCCCTAATCTCAAATAAATACAAACTAGCGTACTGAATCATGATACTATAAGCTGGCTAACGTTTGTCTAATGTTATGTATTTGAACACCATCATTAGAACTCTATAACCGCCAAAACAGTGTTATTAAAATATTTTTTACAAACATTTTTTATCATAGAGAATGTTTAAATGCTAATATCAGCTTACGAGGGAAACGGAGGCGGAGTTAGTGGTGCTTTGGAGGCTGTTGCTGGAGATGATTCGGGAGAGGTCTGTGAACCGCTCTGCCAAGAAGAGAAATCTTGGAGATCTCCTTAATAAACGGAGGTCTGAAGTCTCGCCGACCCACCGCTACAGCACTAGCGTCAATAGGCTGAAACAAACTACAGCATCATTACCTTTGAAATTTCACTTCAGTTCTTGTCTTTGCTCTTTCACTTACATCTGGTCTGAAACATCCTAACTCATTCTAACAACTTAATGTTTTAATATAAGGAGTTAGATGGAGGATAAATGTGAATTTTCAAGCAAGCCCTGATTTAATAACAGAAAACAAGCGAGATCTGCTTATCAAATACTATATTTTTGATTAGTGGTCGACCGATATGGGTTTTTTGATTGCCGATGCCGATATCTTAGAGAGTAGGGTGGCCGATGGCCGATATATATATATATATATATATATATATATATATATATATTTTTTTTTTTTTTTTTTTTTTTTTTTTTATACACACTTTATATTTTATATATTTTACTTTATAAAAAATCTTTAAAATAAGCATGCTTAGGCCCTATGCTTTAGATGACAACTTCTTGAATCTGCAATCCTATTACAGTATTTTTCACAAATAAAGTAATTGTTTAAAAATATATGAATGTGAATAAAAATTAAGTAAAAACTGTAACAGGGCACTCTGTAATCTGGTAATTTCATGCGCACTGATAATCATATTTTTTTTACTTTGACTTTTGACAAGGCAACGCTAATTTTACATACAGCACACAGTGAAAACAACATGAATATGACACAGTGGGCAACTGAATATAGCACAGTATATTTTAAAATCAAGGATTTAAAGTTTTTTGATCGCATCTCCTGTGAAGCTGATCTTCTGTTCGCATTCACTCACTTCACACCACTGTCACTCGCAGTAACACGTTTATGCAGGCTACAAATGCACACTTCAGAAGATATCACAGCTGGATTCGATTAAATCTGCAAGGTTTGTGAAATTAAATGTTTATTAGATATTCAGAGATTTGTTTAAATCATGTAGATGTGCATTTGCTGAATGTTGACGGTAAATGACAAAAGTATTTTAGCCTGATTGTTTGCCTTTTCGGTTACAAATAATATAAAAGCAAACGCATTACTTTTTCGCCAACCATTTACTTTCTTTGATTACCAGTTCTGTAGCTACCGGTTCTGTCTAACAAAGTATTAGATATGACTGACAGAGATCGAAAACTAATGAAGACTGAGAATGTGAGGGAGCGCTCTGTGATCAGGCGCTGCCGTTTTCTGAGGTGCTGGTGTTCTCAGCGCCGCCCGTCAAATTTAAAGTCTGCAGCACCGTCAATCAGAAAAACTCATCGGCCGATGCCGATATTTTAAAAAAGCAAAATATCGGCCGATATATCGGTTGAACACTATTTTTGATGTATCAAAGGTTAGTTTTGTCATCCTCTTGTTAATAGTAAAGATGTGAACGACAACTGTTGTTCAAGATTATGATATAAGTGCATTTATATTCCTAGATAATGTGCTTATTTTTCAGCAAAAATGATTTTGATGAATCTTGCCATGATTTTTTTTTAACGCTGAAAATTATGTTTTGTGTAGAAGGTAACTATATAATTAAACAAGAGAATCTGGTTATTCAGATAATAGGCTATATGTTTTGTCTTTAAACTTTCGTACAAATCAAATTACACACCAGTGAATTTAGTCAAAAAATGTCTTAAATATATAGCAGATTTCACCCAGCAACACAAATGAAACACATTGTTTACTGAGCTAAAACAAGAAGTAGGAATTCACTTTAGAAACACTTTAGAAACGGCAGACTTGCTTCCGGCAAGATGGCGGACCGGGTGCATTGCATTTATTGAGCTCTCTAGGCCTATCCCAGATGATAACAAATAATCCTTTTGAAGTGACTAATAACTGGGAATTTTAAACCACCGAAAGAATTGTGCACCATGACGACAAAAAAAAAGAATCTGGCTTTTTCCCGCAGCAACGACTCAACTGACGGCCATGAGAATGTTAGAAAGATGCAAGTGGATTCCACCGAGAAAACTAAAAGAAAAGATCCGTTCTCACCGTTAAAGATCACACCATCTGCTAAAAGGAAGGACACGGGGACAGCAGGGAAAGAAGGTATGGATGCGGTCCTGGAAGCAATAAAGCAGCTAACTGTTAAGGTGGATACACTAGGCACCCAGCTGCAACATAACTCCATGTTGACTAGCATAGCTAAGGCTAGGACTGTAGTCAAGACCACCTTTGTCGAGTCCAAGACAAGACCAAGACCAAAGAGGTTCGAGTCCAAGACAAGACCGAGTCCAAAAAGGTTTGAGTCCGAGTCAAGACCGAGTCCAGGACAGGGGGAAAAAAAGTCTTGTGCAAGACATTATCAAGACAATCATTTTGGGTTATTATTTGTTGATCTAAAAGCAAAAACAGTGTCACAACACCCAGGATTTTTAAGTATAGACACTCCCCTTGATATCATATTATCTTCTAATCTAAAGAAAACAGAATGATGACATATGGTGATACCTCATAATAGCAGTGTTTCACTGTGGATCTGAAAGACGCATACTTTTACATTCAGATAGACCTCCATCACTGGCCATTCTTGAGATACGCCTTCGAGGGGCAGGCTTATCAATACACAGTTCTGACGTTCGGTCTGTCCCTAGCACCCTGTACATTTACGAAGTGCATGGACGCGGCGCTTTCTCCCCTGACTCCGGGGAGTGCGCGTGCTGAATTATATCTCGATGACTGGCTGGTTCTGGCGCAATCGCGGCTCACACCAGAGCAAATAAACGGCGGACATATAAATGGCTTTTATTTGTGCCTACTGGGAACATAATAAAGACACCTGGACTCGGTCGAGACCAAAAGCTATATTTGGCAAGACCAGTGGCCGAGACCGAGACAAGTCCGAGCCCGAATACCAGCAAGTCCGAGATCATAGAAAAACGGTCTCGAGTCAGGACTCGAGTCCAAGACCGGACTCGAGAACTACAGCTATAGCTAAGGCTGTCGAGTTCAATGCGGCAGAAATTAAAGACTGCAAAACGCAGTTACCATCGGCTGTTTGTGATGTGTCGGCTGTAAAGAAAGACAACGCAGATCTAATGGAACGTGTTCTTGAGCTAGAAAGATATAAACGCCGGTGGAATCTTAGGATTCGTGGACTAAAAGAAAGGGAAGGTGAAGACATACGTGAGGCGGTCGCTGATTTACTATTTAAAATCTCACCATCATGGTCCTCGAGCATCAACCAGATTGTGGACACAGTTCATCGAATTGGTAGGCGTGAAGAAAACAAAACAAGACATGCATAATTCACTTCACTCAGAGATTGCATCGAGATGCACTGTGGAGAATGACCAAGTATCCACGCGATCTGCAAAGAACTTCGTATCAGCTTTATCGAAGACCTCTGCAAAGCCGACAGGGTCGGTATAAGTATAAGTAAAATGATCAGAGCTGTACTGTGGCCTAAGATAAAAGAAGCAAGAGATGCTGGAAAGCGTGCGTACTTCAGAGGTGGAGCTAGATACATTAACGGACAGAGAGTCACTTGGGAGCACACAAGGTAACGTTATAGGATCAAGGGGCCTGTTGTTTAAGGTTTGATAAGGCCTTTTGACTTTAAGATCATTTTGGATGGTTTCATCTACAGCGAATCCATACTGAAGGAACATTACCTGTTTGGGCGTTCTTTCTTTCTTCTCGTCAAAGTATAGTCTGTTGGACTATTTTTTACTGACGGTTAGGGGTGTGCAATATATAAAAAAAATGATATCTCGATATTTTCTGGGATTTTCTCGATAACGATTATTAGACGATATTTTGCTGAGTGTGTACTCTGTTGGTACTTTGGCAGGTTTAGGACTGTCGTGGCCAGAGACTCCTAAAGTTTTTGATATTCTTCATTTTTTTTCCCAATATGTTTCAATTGATTTTTACCTAATATTGGCATTTTTACCTTTTAAAGGAATTTTTTAAACCTATAATTAAATTGTGTCAATTTCATTAAATTTAATCAAATTAAATTATAAAAATAAGACACAATCTGTTACCAATCGAATGAAATCAGAATGAACAAAAGTAATCTTTGCAATATTGATATTTAAAATGATTTAAAACAAGAAAAGATACTTTAAATGTGAAATTGAAACCACCAGTAGGGGGCAGCAAGTCACTGTTAATGAGTGAATCATTGAGATTCAACCAATTCATGCAAACGGCTGATTCATTCGAATAACTAATCATTTGACTATCTTAATCTATTCTAGTCAACTGATTCGTTCAAAAAGCTGATTCACTCAGTAAGGAATCACCGCCGTGTGTGGGCTGTTATGAACTATTTTCGTTCGCAAAATAGAGCAAAAACATGCATGGTGTCTAAAATGTAAGTCACTTAATATTACCTTCTTGTTTATGAAACATTAAACCTACGATAATCAATATCACATTTATTATCAATCTGATATTTGGAGAAAACTGCACTCTTGTTATATTTATTACTAAATTATATAAATAAAGACTAAATCACGCAGTGAAAGTGTGCACTCTAAATGCGTACCCGTACTAGTCTAATCTACAAGACTACATCACGTAGTAGAGCTCTCTCTCTCTCTCTCTGATAATGCCAAATCGCACATCGTTAAAACAACAATTACGATATTATCGCAGACAATATATATCGCACACCCCTACTGATGGTTGTTAGTTTGTTTGTTTATGGGGCTTAAGAGAGAACACTAAGAGGAAATCAATATTTTTGTTTTGCAGGGGTGAAAAAGCACACTTTATTTTGTTGCAAGAAACACTCAAAACCAGAGGATGAAAAGTTTTGGGTAAACCAATGGGGTGACAAAATTATCTTTGATCATGGGTCTACTAGATCAGCAGGTGTGGCCATCTTGTTCTGTAACTCACCTGGTAAAGTAGTGACATCTAGATTTAGCAATAACGGTCACTGGCTAATTTGTGCTCTGGAAATGGATGTTCATTACTTTATTCTGGTCAATGTTTACGGGTTCAATAATTTAATTCAAAACAGACAGTTAATTTCAGATGTTTCTAATGTCATAGTAAACCTCCAACTCCTTTATCCAACTGCTGTTATAGTAATGGGTGGTGACTTTGACATGGTTAGTTATGAATGGCTAGATAGATGTCCATCCAGATGTAACCACAGTACTTATAACCTTGTTTTAACTGATCTTTGTCCCACTCACAATTTTTTGGACCCCTGGCGATTTAAATATCATAACGCAAAGCAATATTAATGGTTTAAACAAAACAATGTAGCAAAGTCAAGAATAGATTTTTGGTTAACCTCAGTCTCCGCTATAAACTTTGTTAACTCCTGGTGTTAGCCGACAGAATAAAGGGTATTGGACATTCAATTCTAGTTTATTAAAAAGCCAATCATTTAATGAAGGTATCAAAGCCACAATCTATAATGTGATGTCTGATAATTCGATAGTATCCTATTTCTGTAAATGGGAATTCCTTAAATTTAAAATTAGAGAATATTCGATTCATTTTGGAAAAACAATCAATAGAAGTAACAGATTATCTGAAATAATATTATTAAAGAAATAAATATCTATTATATTATAACTTCACCTACTGATAATGATCTACAGAAACTACAAAATATTCTAAACAATCTTGATGAAATCTATCTTCGTAAAGCAGAAGGTGCTTTTATCAGATCCAGATCCAAATGGATTGGGGAATGGGGAAAGTAGTACATCATACTTCTGTCATTTAGAAAAAAAGAAAAAGCCTTATCGCCCCAGGGTCAGGTAATCACAGATGAAGCTTCAATCACTAAGGAAGTTGTCTCTTTCTACATGAATTTATATTCCTCAACCTTTTCCCTGGACGATGAAATATTCTTTTTCAACCATATTAAATATCTTATTCCCCATATAGATGATGAAGATGTAGCGCTGTGTGATGCTGATATTACTTCTGAGGAGTTCTATAAAGTAGTAAGTAGTTTGTCTTCAGACAAATCTCCAGCATGTGATGGCCTTACGGGCAATTTTTATAAACTCATTTGGATCTTACTAAAAGATCCATTTTTGCTTATGTTAAAAAAAGCAACTGAAAGTATGACTTTCCCTCTCACTATGAAACAAGGTATCATAACATTAATCCCCAAACCTGATAAGGACCCCCCCCCCAACATTTTAGATAACTTCAGACCAATCACATTATTGAACACTGATTATAAAATCTTAACCCTTATATATGCAAACAGATTGAAATTATTTTTACACAAAATCATAAGTGATTCCCAATCCGGTTTTTATGAAGGGGAGATCCATACACAACAATATTCGGTTAGTGCTTGATCTTCTAGGTTACAGACATTTTATAGAAAATTATGGCTTTATTCTTTTCATTGACTTCTACGAGGCATTTGATTCAATTGAACACACATTTATTTTTGATTGTTTACAATTGTTTGGTTTTGGAGATAAATTTCAAAATATTATAAAATCCCTTTACGAAAATTCTAATAGTTTGGTTTCTTTATCAGGAGGTACATCCAATCAATCGTGGCATAAAACAGGGTTGCCCTATTTCTCCATTTCTTTTAATTATAACCACGGAGATGCTTTCTATCTTTATCAAGAACTCAAGCGTAGCCCCATTAGAGATACTACTTGGCCAGCCAGTAATCATCAGCCAGTTTGCAGATGATACTACCATTTTCATGAAACAGCTATCAGAGGTCCCCAAAATATTACAAATAATTCACACCTTCTCTAAAGCCTCCGGTTTAAAAATGAATTTGAACAAGTGTGAATTAATGCCAATTCATCAATGTCACTTAACATTAGATTTTATAGGGATGTTATAAGCCTCACTTAAGTACTTAGGAATGCTTATTTCAAAAGATTCTGTTGAAAATGAATATATGAATGTGTGGAAAGTAGGCCTATTAGATAAATGTCAAATTTAAACTTAACTCTTGGCTATTGCGAAATTAGGTAGAGTATTTTTGACTAAGATGGAAAGCATTTCAAGATTAATCTATCCTGCATACAGAATAGCTATTTCAACTAGAGCCATTAAAAAAATGTATCAGGTTAACTTTGGTTACATCTGGAGAAAGAAAACCCATTACAATAGAAGAGTAGAGATGACAAAAGATTTTAAATAATAATTGGTTGAAATCCTTTTTAATCCACAATCATTTTTGGTTTCAAATTCCCAGAGAATTGTTTAAGAAATTAGGAGGAATACAATGTTTACTAAGCTGTGATTTCACCGTTCAACGTCTGCCAATTAAATTATCCCAATTTCATCAACAGGTTTTGTTATACTGGAAGATTTTATACAATCATTACTTTACACCACACAATACACCTTTATGGAATAAAAGATATATTATGGTTAGGAGCAAATCACTGTTTGACAAGAACTTTGGTCAGTGTCCCATTAATTGATAGTAATAGTGGAATTATATCATATGAAAATTTCTGTGTTAAATATAATCTTATTTGCGATCAGGCCAAATTTAAATCTATTACTAAAGCCATCCCTAATTCTGTTGTATGTCTAATTAAAGAAATTATCTCTCATTCTATCTCTATGATCCCACATTTCCCAGCATTTCAGTTGAAGGCTGTGATTTTAAAGGAAACCAACTTTCAAACAAAACTGTTAGAAATAAATTCAACAACATTTCTTATCCTATATTAGTTTATAGAGACTCAAGTTGTTACACCTCAGCGAGAACAGTACATTCAGATTCACTGTCAGGATATAAAATATTACCCAGAGCACTCTGCTTTAATACATGTAGCCTTAATGTAACTAGAAAGACTATTAATACAGTATAATATATAATTTAAAATAAAATGAAGAAATACATCTGCATTCCTTCCCATACCCTCTAACATTTCCCTTAGTTTCAGATAACGTAAGCTAGCCAAACTGAGCCTCAGCTTTTGGCCTGGTTGCAAAGTAGTTGTAGAGTTTTTGACTGCATCAATAATAATGTATACGACGGGCTATATATTAAATATTCTAGCCTAAAAATGTTAGACAACCTTTCTGCCAACTTCCCTTCTCCATCACAACGTGTGTTCGCGCGATGCTGTTGTTGGTTACCTAGTAACGTTAACGAATGTACGGTGGCCGAGAATGTTCCGTCAACTTCCGTATTTCGCGTATCTATGTTGCCTAGTAACGAACGCAATCTGGTCGAGATACATGCTGGCGGCAGGAAACTTCACTTTGTGTGACTGCGCCTCGTTTACAACGTTATATATAAAGCTTGTAGGACAACTTGGTTGGCATTGCCTTTTCAGCGTGAGAAATACAAAGTGTGGCGTGTGAGCTGGTTGAATTGCGTGTCTCACGGCCAATGCGTGAGACTTGAGAACCCTGTTAGAAAAGACACATTAATTGACCCTTCGCTAAGCTACGCCTGAAAACCGCCACTGGCCAATCGTGTCTTAGCAACCGTAACTAGGCGTGGGCGGTCTGGCAAGCTTTCGAGCGGGGGGAAACATGCCGAAGCGTTGTTCGTATGGATTGTGCAAATCTGATTCCCAGTATCCTCAAAGTTTGGACGCAGGAATGGAATTTATTTCCTTCCCGAAAATATAAAGTCAAGGGGAGAAATTATGTGCGTGATCCAGCAGTGTGGGAGACCCCATTCACAACTAAGTGTCGACAGGATTAACAAAAACACCTTTTGCTTGGAAGTTGGAAATAATGAGGGTTCTTTGTTCATAATGCATATGTTTTAATGTAAAATAAGACGAATAAAGACAAGACGGATGCTCACTGACATACTTTAAAATATATTTCAGCATTTTGTTAATCGACGGCCTACTAGGCTACCCCTGACTGAGTAACTTTAACCCAATCCGATCACTGCTCTCCAGGTTATTCCACAAGATTTATGGATAAACTGTTTGATTTTTTTTTTTTTTTATTGTTTCTCATTTGAATGGTTAGTGTATGAGACGCTGCTTGCTCTGGGACTATAGGCTTTAGCTTCATTTTTTATGAAATTATTCTCTAATCGGTTGCATATTATGTCGTAGATATATCCCTCGAATGCATACTGCTGTCCCCTTTGTCTTGCTCTCTCAGATATTTCACATGTTCGCCAAAAATTACTAATTATCTCATTGGGAATGTCTGACACCGGTGCATACACACTGTATGCTTGACAAGGCGTAGCAACAGTAACTAGGGAGGGCGGGGCTTAGCGAAGGGTCAATTACCATCCTTCCTAAAAATAACTGCAATCTAATACACAGGTCACAGATATGACTAAAAACATAGGCTACATTAACATCAAAATAAAAGTTAAACCCATTTAAACGATATTTCCACAGACTTCAATCCACCAAAAAAATATGTAGAGATTTTTTTTTAATGGAGATTCAGCACCAAAGTCCCAAAATACATCAAACCAGTGGCAGAATAACGCATACATAACATTATTCCGGTTTTATGGCACTTCCATAATATAAACTCAAAACTTCACTTAATTGAGGCTTCAGTAAAGTGAGGATCATTTGCAGCTTTACTGTGCGTTCACACCGCCGCCGGCGAGAGCGTCAAAGTGGCCGGAAGTCATTAATTTTCAATGAGAGCCGGCGGCGAGCTGCGGCGAAGGCGGCGCGGCGCGTCTTGGACCGACGGTGAGAGCGAGGGGAGTTGAAATCAGGTCAACTTTATGGTAATGCGCCATGACGCGGTTCGGCGGCAACCAATCGGAATGTAGAAGTGCTCCGTTTGAGAGGATTCCAGCGAACGCAGGCCAGGTAACATTGGTTCCCAAGCAAAATGGAGGAGAAGTTAGCGCCACACCAAACGCAACAACTTGATCATCCATAATAATATTGTGAGTTTGATAAGAAAAAGCCGCGCAACACTATTATAGGCAACATTTTCGCCGTAGAACGCTTGTTTTACAACAGGAATGCAATTCATTTGCAATTCATTTGCTGTAAACAACACTGATTTGACCAATTGCATTAAGGCTACAACCAGGACAGTTATTGTAATGTAGACTGCACACAAATCAATGTTAAGTAAAGGCCAAGTCTAGTAAACGTCCTATAAACTGCATATTGAAATTAGACTCGTAGTTGAAAATAAACACAAAAGCCACACCACACAAATTGAATTTATTTATTTCGTTTGCAAAGTAAATATAATTGTTAATCTCTTTCCATCTGTAATTTTCTTACTTTCACATTTCAAATATATTATTAGGTTAACTTATACCCTACGTGTGGCCAGTCTGCACAAATACTGATCAATATGCTTATTTGCTTGCGGCCGCTTTAAATGAAGTTTAAAAAAAGATCAAGCATTCGATCTACGTCGGAGCATCAGAGCGTCCACGAATCTTGCACGCCGTCGTTAGCAGGGCGGCGAAAGCGTATTTTGCCGCTCTCGCCGGCGGCGGTGTGAACGTACAGTTATTGTCTCGGTCGTAATATCAGGGTCATTATCCAGCAAACACAAGAGACAAAACAACTCGTAATCTGAAAACAGGCGTAAAGTCAGGCAGCAAACTTACAAAAATCAGTCCACAGTAGAAAACAGTCCGGGACAGGCAGCAAACAATCACGAAGAGAATAAACAGTCCAAGAGTAATCCACAGGAAGACAACACCGCAGGAAGAAATGCTCAGAGATGTTCACCAGGGCAAAACAAAACTTCCCAATGAGGAACTTCTTCTTCTTCCTTGGTGTTTTAGGGCAGTTGGCATCCAAAACGTTGCAATACTGCCACCTGCTGTTTATTATCTTGTCACTTCATACTTATATTCTTCTTTCCAGTCCAGTCCTCTTTAGAAAATAAAATAAATGTTTATTTACTTCTTCTCTCTTCCCATTCTAATATATGTTTACATTATATTGTCCAATACCAATTTCTTGTAAATTATGTTTCAACTCTTGCCTTTCTTGTGTAAATTTCCTGCATGACATAAAAATGTGACTGACTGTTTCCTCCTCTTTACATTCATCACATTGACCTGTGGGACGCTTTCCTAAAATACAAAGAGTTTCATTTAACTTACTATGTCCAATCCTACGTTTTGTTAATACAACTTGCTCTTTCCTTCTATTTGACATCTCTCTTATAATACCTACTTTATTTTGAATCATGTATAGATGTCTTCCTTTACTTTCATGATCCCATTGGTATATTGACATATTTCCATTACCTTTTTCCACACTAGACTCTTACCTTCTGATTTTGGTCACACACACACACACATACACACACACACACACACACACACACACACACACACACACACACACACACACACACACACACACACACACACACACACACACACACACACACACACACACACACACACACACACACACTATTTTTCAAGATTTCATATAATATTTCTTGAAGCTTTTCCAGTCTTTATACTCATAAGAACTGATACAGAGTCACTACATACTAAAATGTTGCTAACCCTGGATTGTTCGATCCATTCTAATGCAATACCTATAGCACATAATTCAACAGCATAAACATTTAGGTTGTCAGATGTTCTTTTGCTAATGCCTATCTCATATTTAGGGATGTATACCGCAAACCCTGTTGCATCTGATTGTAGGTCCTTTGACCCATCTGTAAAAATCTGAATACTGTCTTTATACTTGTTCTTATATTTATACATTGGTTATATCTATATTTCTGTTACATCCTGTAATTGATAGAAGCTCTAAATCAACGTTCGGAATTTCCAAAGTCCAAATTGGTTTAACAGGCCATAGCACAGGGGTTCTCAAACTTTTTGTGTGTGTGGACCACTATTTGTAATCAAGAATTTTCGCGGACCAACTCATAATACACATAATAAAACATGTCTACACACAGTCCTACCTGAATTAATCCGCACCTCTAAATAGGCTTACTAGCACTAAAACTATAACTGGTCATCACAACAGGCTTGTTAAAAGAAAGTTTACTTCACACAACGGCTGCCACATATTTAATTTATTTATTTACTCAAGCGCTCGAGGGCATAATCAGGATGGGGGTAGATGGGGTGGTTTCATGACAATTAAAAAAAAAAAAATTAATTGGTTGTTGCGTTAAATCTTACCCAGATACAATCGTGCTATTTTCTGATTGGTTATTGTGTAGCTCGACTAACAACACCAGGGGAGACGCGCTTGATTCCTGCCGGTTCCATAGTTAGAGCGGAGCGGCCAGAGAAATTCTTGGAGCTGCGGCATATTAAATATATTATAAATAGTTTTTCTGCGTGAGAAATACGTGTGGCGGGAGTGCGTGACAAAGGACCGAAATGAGTGACTGTCACGCTCAATGTGTGACACTTGAGAGCCCTGATGAAGAACCTGTTGCTATCCACCGATCCATGTTACGGCACTGAACTTGAACGTCACGGCCGAGCGCCACTAGCCTATTTTAGTAATCACACAATAACTTGACAATTTAATTTAAATTTTATATCAATATAGGCCTACATATTCTTTTTACTTTTTATTTTCTTATGGGAATTTCCTGGTAAAATGAAGGTAAAAAAATATTTTATATTTTATTTTGCCTTTCCACGGACCACCTGCAGTACCCTGACGGACCACTAGTGGTCCGCGGACCACAGTTTGAGAATTGCTGCCATAGCACAGCAAATCTTTTATTATACACTTAATACACCCTTTCTTTTGCAATTAAATCACCTGTCCAGCCAAAACTTTCTTTCTTTCTTCTCTCCTTTTCCCAGCACTTCTGTAACACCTTTTTTGTTGGATGACTATCCTCGTGCCCTCTAAGATTTATCCAATAGTTTTCTGACAATTGTTTCCGTCTAAGCCACAATGGCATTTCACCTCCCTCAACCTGAAGTGCACATACTGGAGAAGTTTTGATTGCCCACAAGCATATTCTTAAAGCACACGATTGCACAATGTCCAATTCAGCTAATGTTGTCTTTGCTGCTGACCCATATGCAACACTCCCATGTCACTGCAATGATTGGTCCAGTTTTGGTCTGCGATCTCTAACCCAGAATAAAACCTGCTCCAGTACAGCTTAGCCGTGTAGCGGAAGTTACCATGGTGATGAACACAACTAAAAACCAGTCCACTTTCTTGAGCCCGAAAAAGCCTCAAACTTTAGATTTGCTCAAACTAATCTCGAACTTTATCTATTAGCAACTGAAACCGGCTTTGTGCAACAGGCCACAGGACGTTTTTGTTGTTTTATAGAGACAAAGAACTGCCTTACACTGACAGCTAAATGACAAGTCAGAATGTTACAACTCAAAAACAACTTCCACAAAACTAACATCACATAACTCAAGTTTATTTCACTATACGTTTGCTTTATCTGAATCTCACAGTTCATTTTCATTATTGGATCTGTAGAAACCTTTTACTCACAAAATCACACATTGTCAGTAAAAATGGTAATTTCATTTGTTGTTGAGAATTGACACGATGGTAAAAGGTCGGAACACAAGCAGGCAGCAAAGAATCCCGAAGAGAATAAACAGTCCAAGAGAAATTCACGGGAAGATAATTACACACGAAGAAACGCTCAGAGATGTTCACCAGGGCAAAACAAAAATTAAATTCTTCTTCTTTCTTTTTTTTTGGCGGTTGGCAAACAACTCTTAGGTGCATTACCGCCAGTGGGATTTGGTAGGTGGGGGAACCGTCAAATTTTGTGTAGGTGCAACAGGGAAAAATGACTCACCGTGGGACAACATATTGAGTATCGTTGTATAGCAATACTTTTTGGGACAAGAGTGTCACTGTGGCACCAAGTATCACAATACTTATTTACTTGATATTTGAATGGTTTTATTTTGGTCTATCAACACTGATATGATGACGATAAAAACGGCTGAACACTGGGAAAAAAGTGTCCCAGTGTCGTCGTGTGAACGACAACAATCATTCATATAACTATCTGGAACAATCATAAACGCATTAAACTTCAGTTTACAAAGACGTGAAACTCACCGAGTGGTCTGGGGTGTTCACTGATATGCTCACGCAAAAATCGCTGCAAAAGATGCTTTCCAACAGGTTTTATCGTAGTTTTTGGAAGAATGTCCGGTTGTGAGGCGTTGGAAAAGTAGGTCCATAGTTTTACAACGAATGGTAAAACACCTGTTGGAAAGCATCTTTTGCAGTGATTTTTGCGTGAGCATATCAGTGAACACCCCAGACCACTCGGTGAGTTTCACGTCTTTGTAAACTGAAGTTTAATGCGTTTATATGAATGATTGTTCCAGTGCCCCTATGAAACCATTGTATAGGTGGGGGGGGTGCTAACACAAAAACCTAAAATTCTCGGGACAGCAGCATGTGTCCAAATTTTAATCTTAACCGTTCGATTTCATCAGAAACGATCTTAAAACAGGGCTTTACTTGTAAAACGCCAAACTTACCCTTTAGTCAGTTTTAATTCAGGGATTGCATATGCCACTCCTACTCTCTTGTTTCTTTTTGATGCATCTGTATCTTAATATTATTTCCATATTTTCCTCCCACATACATTTCAAATGTACAGTTATCTATGGTAATCCCATTCTCTCTTTCTTCCAGTAGCGTTAGATCTATTGCTACCTCTTCAAGCATCCAAGGAGGAACACACAAATATGCTACCGTTGGACTTAAACTTAACGTATTAACTTCCGTTTCTCTAGCAACATTCTCTATTGCCCAACCAAAACTTGAGATCTGTTTTTTCTCCTTCTTTTGACAGGGCAATAGAAATGAGGCACTTCTTCTTCATCTGTGTTTTTTTATTGGCAGTTTGCAAACAAAGTCCATTACTGCCATCTGGATTGAGGTGTGAACTTATTGGGATGACATTTTATACATGTTACTAAACTATGCAAGTTATTCACAAGTGTATATGCATTCATTACTAACATAATATGTATTGGTATGGATTTCATATTAGTGTGCACGTGTATTTCATATATGTATTTTGAACATCCAATAGTATACATGTATATGCGAGTACTTTATAGGTGTATATGCACGTGTTATGTATGTATTGATAAGCGAAGTTTGATTTAAATCCTACGTGGCGCCTCATACTTTCAGCCTGTTGACACCAATAAAACGATTTAATGTGCCAATTTACTGAAGATCTCAGACATCACCATAATGAATGAGCTGAAAATAGGTAACTTTTGGAGACAAAGAGGTTTTTCAGCAGCTCAGTTAAACATGATGGCCCTGTACTTTTTAAATGCAGATTGGATAAAAACAGTGATCACAGTTCACACCTGCAGTGAAGCCCCTCCCACAACAATTCACCAATAAATACTGGGAATATTCCCATCATCCTACAAGAGAAGGACAAACTCCAGGAGTAGCAGCTGAAATCTGTGTGACTGTTAAAGATGGAGTTTATTAAAGAGGAGATTGAAGACATGAGTGATCCAGAACCATCCAGAATAAAACATGAAGATACTGAGAAACAAACAGGTTGGTGTCCATTCTTGATTCTTCATTGTTGACTGCTTTGATAGATGTGAATTAATAAGCCGTATATGGGTGATAAATTACGAAATGCATCTAAATCATATCTTTATATATGGCAGTGGTCAAACATATTTTAACTATATTAACAAATGAATGACTGAACAAAAAGTGAAAGATCTGATCTCTGTTGCTTTCCGCTATTAAATAATGGTTCACTTGAACTGATTCTAACTGTATTTCTGTGTATTTTAGACCAGGTGAGAGTGAAAGAGCAAAGACAAGAACTGAATGAAGTGGAGGAGGAACATCCTAACTTTACAATTCAAAGAACAAAAGCCAAAAAGACGCACACCTGCACTCAGTGTGGAAAGAGTTTCACACAGAAAGGAAACCTTAACACACACATGAGTATTCACACTGGAGAGAAACCGTATACATGCACTCAGTGTGGAAAGAGTTTCACACAGAAAGGAACCCTTAACACACACATGAGTATTCACACTGGAGAGAAACCGTATACATGCACTCAGTGTGGAAAGAGTTTTTCTCATGCATCAGGTCTCAGTCATCATCTGCACATTCACTCTGGAGAAAAACCATTTAACTGTGGTCAGTGTGGTAAATATTTTATTTCATCATCAAATCTAAAAAAACACCTAAAAGTTCATTCAGATGAGAAGCCTTATGTGTGTTCTCTCTGTGGAAAGAGTTATTCAAGGCCTGACAGTTTTAAATATCACAAGAAAACACACAATGAAGTGAAAGATTATATGTGTTTTGACTGTGGGAAGAGCTTTACTACATCTGGTGAACTGAAACAGCATCAACGAATTCATACTGGAGAAAAACCTTACAAGTGCTCATATTGTGACAAGAGTTTCACTCAGTCTGGAAACCTGAAATCACACAAGAAAGTTCATACTAGAGAAGCCGTACGACTGTACTCAGTGTGAGTTTTATATATAAAAAAGCCTTCTGACTCACATGAAGATGTGTCGTAAGAAGTCGTCACAGTGAGCAACATTTCATTTTCAAGTCAAATACTTTCAAGTAAATGTTGTGAGATGTACAAAATATGGAGTTGCTTCCAAAAGAGTGGGTCGTGAAGTTTGCATTCAAAGAAACAACAACAAACATAATTCTATGATTTTATGATGCAAGGCTTTTATTTTGAAAGACTAGCATGAAAGCTATTGAGACTTCTGTCAGACTCCTTTAAAGCAACTGAGAAAAACGTGTTTTCCTGATTCAGTATCTTTGTTCAGAGATTATTGTCATTATTATAATATTATTTTTATAACTTGTCATGAAATAAAAAGTCTCTCACCTTAGGAATACACACTTTCCTGTCTTGTCACTTCTTGTCAGCCGTTATACTGCAAATACGGCGCGCACTGGATATCATCACTTCATTATAAATAATAATAAATAAATAAATGACGCACAGAGTGTCGTAGTTATGTTGTCAATTAGTACGTCATGAAATTACCAAAAAGTACCAATAAATTACGTAACTGGTCGTGTGTTAACTGGGAAGGATCTGCGTGCAGGAATGATGTTCATTCTTTTCATCAGAAGACGTTTCCATATGTTTCATTAATAGTTCATGTTATATTGTGTATTTACTGTTGTTTCTGTTTCCCCAAAATGCCACTTCACATTATTTCACTATGTGTTATTTTGTACACTTTATTTTTGGTGGCTCTACCAACTTATTTTTATTAACAAAAAACTAAATGATCTGTAAGTCGACAACATTCGACAAGTCGACAAGACTTCAACTCATCAAAATAAGTATTTAAGTAAGTGTGTGTGTGTGTGTGTGTGTGTGTGTGCGTCAGTCACAGCTTAATGACCATGGTAAAATGTCCCAGTTGAGAACCACTGATCAAAACTAACTTTAGCTGGACAATAACTTTATTCTAAAGCTGCTGTAAAGCCAAAACAATCTCTGTTACTTTAATTTCCTATTATCACTGTAAAGCTGCTTTTAAACAATCTATATTGTTAAAAGCGCTATGTATATATATATATGTAGAAAAAAAACACCCAAAGTAGAATACTTTTTGTCTAATGCAGATGCTATATAGTCAACTAATTTAATAACTGCCATTGAAGTCGTTCGACTGAATCCATATTGATCGTCACTTATGTCATGCATTTTTCTAGGAAACTATCAAGCCTCTTCAGAAAAAGTTTTTCTAGTATTTTTGAAAATTGAGATAATTTAATTGGTCTATAGTTTGAGTATAAATGACTATCACCAATCTTGTAAATTGGAATAATTTTTGCAATTTTCATCTGATCTGGAAACACGCCAGATTTAAAGGACAAATTGAAGATATAGGTCAGGGGTTCTAATATTAAATGGATTATGTTCTTAACTAGTTTCATATCAATATCTTTCCAATCGGTTGAGCTTTTATTTTTAAAACCATTCAATCTCCAGTATTTCAGTTTTGGTAATGTCAGACACATACATCGAGGAACAGTTCCCACTAATATTTTCACAACTCTTTATGTTTCTACTTTTTGATGCGATAATACCTTTTGCCAGATTGGAACCAACATTAACAAAATAATCATTGATTTCATTTACTATCTGATTTGGATTTCTAATAAGGACTTCATTATCATTTGTGAAATAACTTGGACACTCTCGTTTATTATTCATTTTTTAAATAATATTGTTTAGTACTTTCCAAGTTCCTTGCATATTTAGGGGCCAAGCACTGAAGGTGCGGAGGCACCTATTGTATCTGTTCCGGTTCTTCTTCTTCTTCTTCCGACTGGGTGTCTATGGCAGCCCATAGAACCTTTTGCGGGAAAGTTGTTTTGGTTTGGCATTCTGATAGAGGACAGTCCCAACATTGAATACACCAATTTTGGTGTCTCTAACTCATTGCCTCTAGCCCCACCACTTGTCCAAAATTTCACTTTTATTATGCTAATAACTTTTGAACCATAAGGCCTATCGACAAAATTCCTGAGCTCATGGCGATTCGATTGCACCATGTGACGACATTTTCTGTCATAAAATCATTGTTCAAAAAAACGACCTTTTCACTACTACTAATACTTACTACTTTCAGCCTCGTTTCTTTTCTTTTTTTTTTTTTTTGAAAATAATGTTTTGTGTAGAAGGTAACTACAGAATTAAACGAGAGAATCTGGTAATTCGGATAATAAATGATTTTGTCTATGAAATTTCATTATACAAATGAAATTACAGAAAAATAGGTTGTCAACTTTTTTTGTCTTGTAAAGTTAAATATATAGCAGATTTCAATTAGCGACACAAATTAACCACATCTGCAGTTTATTGACAGAGGACACACAAACACACTAGAGATGGGAGGATTACCAGTTTCACTATAAACCACGACAAAATGTACTGGCGGTTAGTATTATCATTTAAAATGTAATTATCATTAAAACCGTGTTTGATTATCGCGATTTTAATAACATAAATCCCGTCCAGCCAGCAACAGTCTGACGCAGGCGCGCAGCGCGCAATGTTGGAGTTTTTTTATTCGAGAAGGAATGGCGGAAGGCGGTGACCGTGCTCAGGAGATTTTTCAGCCTTTTAAGAGGACCAAATCTGAGGTGTAGCAGAGAATGTCCAATAGGGGGAGAATTGGCACAGTATGGTTACTTCCAGTTTCTGGACTGGCTGCAGTAACATGTCTCTGTCCATGCGGGGGCGCTCAGGGTCCGAAATTAACACCCGCCAAGCGCCAAATCCGGGTAGATTTTCCGTTTGGCAAGTAAATCTCAAAAGGTTATCCACCACACTGGCGGGTAGAGTTGCACGATTATGACAAAAATCATAATTGCCGATTATTCCCTTGAAATTGTAATTGCGATTATTAATTACGATTATCACAATTTACATTTAATATAGGCATATTATAATACATGTTTACACAAAAATTGTTAACACACACAAGTACTGTCCCCCTTTACTTAACATACACATAAATTGTAAGAATGACTCATAGTAAAGAAAAACATTAGGACTATGCTAAAGCAATTAGCAATAGCAGTCCCAAACTAGTTTTTGTTAATACAATGTTGATATGAACCACCACAGTCATTTAAAAATATAAAAAACTAACACAAAGTGAAAATAAAGTGACATTTTTGGGTTATGGAAACGACACTTACCATGGTAAATACAAAATACTAACAAGAACTGTTAATGAAACAGCTCCTGGTGAATAGAATGGAAATCATACCTGCATGCAAATCCTTCTCAGCTAACACGTGATTTATTGGTATTTTACTTTTATTCCGTGACTAACTAATTTACATTGTAACGACGTTGCATGCTCGTAGTTTCTTTTGCACTTTATACAGTGAAGCAGTGATTGCATTGTACTTGCACTAGGCCTAGTGCTATTTTAATACCGCGTAGCATATTTTGCAAGTAAGTTTGTCGCCCTTTCTGTCGAAATGGTCCCACACAATAGCTACTTCTTTTTCACTTGCTTCATTGTGCTTGCTCAGCGAAATATGTCTTTAGGCGCGTGTGGTTGCGAGTGTCGACGCACCCCATGATTTAACAAATATAGGCTATATACTGTTTTTTTAACCATGCAGCAAACAAACAAAAAAGCTAAATGTGTGTGTATATATATATATATATATATATATATACACACAGGTCCTTCTCAAAAAATTAGCATATTGTGATAAAGTTCATCATTTTCCATAATGTAATGATAAAAATTAAACTTTCATATATTTTAGATTCATTGCACACCAACTGTAATATTTCAGGTCTTTTATTGTTTTAATACTGATGATTTTGGCATACAGCTCATGAAAACCCAAAATTCCCATCTCAAAAAATTAGCATATCATGAAAAAGGTTCTCTAAACAAGCTATTAACCTAATAATCTGAATCAACTAATTAACTCTAAACACACTCTAAAAGATTCCTGAGGCTTTTAAAAACTCCCAGCCTGTTTCATTACTCAAAACCGCACTCATGGGTAAGACTGCCGACCTGACTGCTGTCCAGAAGGCCATCATTGACACCCTCAAGCAAGAGGGTAAGACACAGAAATAAAATTCTGAACAAATAGGCTGTTCCCAGAGTGCTGTATCAAGGCACCTCAATGGAAAGTCTGTGGGAAGGAAAAAGTGTGGCAAAAAACGCTGCACAACGAGAAGAGGTGACCGGACCTTGAGGAAGATTGTGGAGAAGGACCGATTCCAGACCTTGGGGGACCTGCGGAAGCAGTGGACTGAGTCTGGAGTAGAAACATCCAGAGCCACCGTGCACAGGCGTGTGCAGGAAATGGGCTACAGGTGCCGCATTCCCCAGGTCAAGCCACTTTTGAACCAGAAACAAAGGCAGAAGCGCCTGACCTGGGCTACAGAGAAGCAGCACTGGACTGTTGCTCAGTGGTCCAAGGTACTTTTTTCGGATGAAAGCAAATTTTGCATGTCATTCGGAAATCAAGGTGCCAGAGTCTGGAGGAAGACTGGGGAGAAGGAAATGCCAAAAGTCCAGTGTCAAGTACCCACAGTCAGTGATGGTCTGGGGTGCCATGTCAGCTGCTGGTGTTGGTCCACTGTGTTTTATCAAGGGCAGGGTCAATGCAGCTAGCTATCAGGAGATTTTGGAGCACTTCATGCTTCCATCTGCTGAAAAGCTTTATGGAGATGAAGATTTCATTTTTCAGCACGACCTGGCACCTGCTCACAGTGCCAAAACCACTGGTAAATGGTTTACTGACCATGGTATTACTGTGCTCAATTGGCCTGCCAACTCTCCTGACCTGAACCCCATAGAGAATCTGTGGGATATTGTGAAGAGAAAGTTGAGAGACGCAAGACCCAACACTCTGGATGAGCTTAAGGCCGCTATCGAAGCATCCTGGGCCTCCATAACACCTCAGCAGTGCCACAGACTGATTGCCTCCATGCCACGCCGCATTGAAGCAGTCATTTCTGCAAAAGGATTCCCGACCAAGTATTGAGTGCATAACTGAACATAATTATTTGAAGGTTGACTTTTTTTGTATTAAAAACACTTCTTTTATTGGTCGGATGAAATATGCTAATTTTTTGAGATAGTAATTTTGGGTTTTCATGAACTGTATGCCAAAATCATCAGTATTAAAACAATAAAAGACCTGAAATATTTCAGTTGGTGTGCAATGAATCTAAAATATATGAAAGTTAAATTTTTATGGTGTTTAAATGCGTTTTGCACCATATTCACTGCAGCAACTGTAGCTTCTAGCTTTCTGCTGCTTCTCTTACAAGGTAGTGATGAAACGCACTCTGTAGCGCTGTTTGTTCGCGTTCGGCTACGGTAGAAACATGACGTCACAATATGTAGACCTTCATAGAAGAGGGTGCCCGCGGTTATGTAGATGTTATGTAGATATAAATGTCTCATTCTAAGGTAATAAAAACTTTACGGTTTATTAAGTAAGTTCTTTATACACCACTGAAAACATAGTTATGGATGTCATAGTACATTTCTGTTAATAGATACTCAACATTTTCACACATCGCACCTTTAAATGAGTTAGACAGAAGTCTCAATAGCTTTCATGCTAGTCTTTCAAAATAAAAGCCTCGCATCATAAAATCATAGAATTATGTTTGTTTTTGTTTCTTTGACTGCAAACTCCACGACCCTCTCAAAACGGTCTTGCGACCCACCAGTTGAGAAACAATGAACTAGATGATATCGTGCTTTTGGAAGCAACTCCATATCTTCTTCATCTCACACCATTTACTTGAATGTATTTGACATGAAAATGAAATGTTGCTCATTGTGACGACTTCTTACGACATATCTTCATGTGAGTCAGAAGGCTTTTTTTATGTTTGAAGCTCTTCTCACACTGAATACAGTAGTACGGCTTTTCTCTAGTGTGAACTCGCTTGTGTACTTTCAGGTTTCCAGGCTGAGTGAAACTCTTGTCACAATATGAGCACTTATAAGGTTTTTCTCCAGTATGAATTCTTTGGTGCTGTTTCAGACAGTCAGCTCTAGTAAAGCTCTTCCCACAGTCCAAACACACATGACCTCTCACTTCATTATGTGTTTTCTTGTGATGTTTAAAATTGTCCAGCCGTGAAAAACTCTTTCCACAGAGCGAACACACATAAGGATTCTCATCTGAATGAACTTTTAGGTGTTTTTTTAGATTTGATGATGAAATAAAATCTTTACCACACTGATCACAGTTAAATGGGTTTTCTCCAGAGTGCATGAGCAGATGATAACTGAGAGTTGATTCACTAGTGAAACTCTTTCCACACTGAGTGCATGTATACGGTTTCTCTCCAGTGTGAATTCTCATGTGTTTGTTAAGATTTCCTTTGTGTGTGAAACTCTTTTCACACTGAGTGCATGTATACAGTTTCTCTCCAGTGTGAATTCTCATGTGTTTGTTAAGGTTTCCTTTGTGTGTGAAACTCTTCCCACACTGAGTGCATGTATACGGTTTCTCTCCAGTGTGAATTCTCATGTGTTCGTTAAGGTGTCCTTTCCGTGTGAAACTCTTTCCACACTGAGTGCATGTATACGGTTTCTCTCCAGTGTGAATTCTCATGTGTTTGTTAAGATTTCCTTTGTGTGTGAAACTCTTTTCACACTGAGTGCATGTATACAGTTTCTCTCCAGTGTGAATTCTCATGTGTTTGTTAAGGTTTCCTTTGTGTGTGAAACTCTTCCCACACTGAGTGCATGTATACGGTTTCTCTCCAGTGTGAATTCTCATGTGTATGTCAAGGTTTCCTTTGTGTGTGAAACTCTTCCCACACTGAGTGCATGTATACAGCTTCTCTCCAGTGTGAATTCTCAAGTGTATGTCAAGGGATCCTTTGTGTCTGAAACTCTTTCCACACTGAGTGCATGTATACGGTTTCTCTCCAGTGTGAATTCTCATGTGCATGTCAAGGTTTCCTTTGTGTCTGAAACTCTTTCCACACTGAGTGCATGTATACAGCTTCTCTCCGGTGTGAATTCTCATGTGTTCGTTAAGGTGTCCTTTCCGTGTGAAACTCTTTCCACACTGAGTGCATGTATACGGTTTCTCTCCAGTGTGAATTCTCATGTGTGTGTTAAGAGTTCCTTTCTGTGTGAAACTCTTTCCACACTGAGTGCAGGTGTGCTTCTTTTTGGCTTTTGTTCTTTGAATTGTAAAGTTACGATGTTCCTCCTCCACTTCATTCAGTTCTTGTATTTGCTCTTTCACTCTCACCTGGTCTAAAATGCATAGAAAGACAGTTACAATCAGTTCAAATGAACCATTGTTTAATAGCGGAAAGAAATAGAGATAAGATCTTTCACTTTTTATTCTGTCATTCACTTGTTTATATAGTTAAAATATGTTTGACAACTGCCATATATAAAGATATGATTTAGATGCATTTCGTAATTTATCACCCATATACTGCTTATTAATTCACATCTATCAAAGCAGTCAACAATGAAGAATCAAGCATGCACACCAACCTATTTGTTCCTCAGCATCTTCATGTTTTATTCTGGATGGTTCTGGATCACTCATGTCTTCAATCTCCTCTTTAATAAACTCCATCTTTAACAGTCACACAGATTTCAGCTGCTACTCCTGGAGTTTGTCCTTCTCTTGTAGGATGATGGGAATATTCCCAGTATTTATTGGTGAATTGTTGTGGGAGGGGCTTCACTGCAGGTGTGAACTGTGATCACTGTGTTTTTATCCAATCTGCATTTAAAAAGTACAGGGCCATCATGTTTAACTAAGCTGCTGAAAAACCTCTTTGTCTCTAAAAGTTCCCTGTTTTCAGCTCATTCATTATTGTGATGTCTGAGATCTTCAGTAAATTGGCACATTAAATCGTTTTATTGGTGTCAACAGGCTGAAACAAACTACAGCATCATCACCTTTAACTTCAGTTCTTGTCTTTGCCCTTTCACCTCCATCGGTTCTAAAACATTAAAACATTAAGTTGTTAGAATGAGTTCTGGAGGATAAATGTGAATTTTCAAGTGAACCCTGATTTAATAACAGAAAACAAGTGAGATCTGTTTATCAAATATCAGATCCTCTTGTTAATAGTAAAAATGTGAATGACAACTGCTGTAAGATTATGGTATAAGTGAATTTATGACATTTAATCCTAGATTATTTGCTTATTTTTCACAGCTCTTATGATTGGTATCTAACAATAAATATATATATATATATATATATATATATATATATATACATATATATACATATATATACATATATATACATATATATACATATATATATATATATATATATATATATATATATATATATATATATATATATATATATATATAGTTTATGTTTTGTGTAGAAGGTAACTATAGAATTAAACGAGAATATCTGGTTAATCAGATAATAGGCTACATGTTTTGTTTTTGAAATTTTATTGTAAAAATCAAATTACACCAGTGACTGTTGTCAAAAAAATGTTTGTCTTGTAAATATAGCAGATTTCACCCAGCAACACAAAGACAGAGGACAGACAATAAACACACACACAACTTCAGATTCACTCTATTTGGTCCTCCCTAACTGCAATCGACTCGGTTACTAACGTAACCTCGGTTTCCTGAGAGGAGGGAACGAGTATTGCGTAAGTAGCTTACGCTATGGGAAAACTCCTTTTCTCGAGAATATTGAAGTCTTTATGTAAAACGCATTGCAGCTGCACAGCAGACAGCAATGAGCGAAGGAACTCGGTCATTGGCTGTGCTGCGGCAACTTGCTCGAACCAATGACGGGGCGACTCTGAATGCGCGACCAATGAGCGCGCCTCACGCCCGCGCGCGTCAGAGCCCGCCAAGATGGGCGTGGCCAAGAGCTATATATTGGGCGCCCGTCATGAGAGTTCTTTAGGTTAAAACGACTGAAGCGAACTAACCAAGCACAAGCACGGCATCTTACGCAATACTCGTTCCCTCCTCTCAGAGAACCGAGGTTACGTTAGTAACCGAGTCGTTCCCTTTCGAGAGGTCTCTCCTATTGCGTAAGTAGCTTACGCTATGGGAACACCATGCAAAACGCTGTGCGTGCTGAACTTCGCCTTATGATAGCCAGAGGCAGGTGCCTGAGCTAAAAAAGCAAAGTTATCATCCAACCAGCCGGGGGTTCAGCCAACCAGTGAAGGGTTCATCCTCCTAGCGCCCCTTAGGAAACGAATAATTAGGTCGTTTCTTCCCAATGGACGTTCCATCACAGGGTCGTGTGACGCCGTGATGGCCGCCACATATACTTTGAGCGTGGAGGGGAAGCGGCCCGCCTCCAGAAGCCCTTGTAGAAAAGCGAGTACGTTCGTAATCTCGCATGTTTCAGGGTTCAGGCCCTCGGCGTTACACCAGTCACAGAACACTTTCCATTTCTGGGCATATAAGCTTCTCGTGGAGGGCGCCCGCGCCTCAGCGATGATTTTTAGCGCTCCACTCGTGAGGTTCCTGGGAACCCGTTGAGGGGCCATGCATGAAGGGCCCACAGATCGGGGCGGGGATGAAATATCATCCCGCTGGCCTGACTGAGGAGGTCTGGCCTCAGTGGAATCGGCCGTGGTGCAGATTGCATTTGCATCAATTCTGGAAACCATGTTTGGTTCTTCCAGAGTGGGGCTATCAGGAGCACTGCGTTTTTCTCCTCTCTGACCCGACTGATGACCTGTGGCAGCATCGAGATCGGGGGAAAAGCATATAAGGGGCGGCTCGGCCAGCTCCGGGCGAGCGCGTCCGTGCTTTTCGTGAAGAAAAGAGGGCAGTGTGCATTCTCCTTGGAGGCGAAGAGGTCGACCTCCGCCTTGCCGAAGATTTTCCATAACCACTGAATCGTCAGCGGGTTGAGAGGCCATTCTCCTGGGAGAATCTTGTCTCTGGATAGCATGTCTGCCCCTTGGTTCAGCGCGCCTGGCACATGCGCTGCTCTCAGCGAGCGCAAGTTGTGCTGGGACCATAAGATGAGTCTCCTGGCCATTGAATGCATGGAGTCCACCCTGGCGATTTATGTACGACACTACCGTCATGTTGTCCGTTCGGACCAGGCCGTGTTCGTTTTTTAGATGTGGAAGCAGGGCTCTGAGAGCCAAAGCGACCGCTTTCATCTCCAGACAGTTTATGTGTAGGCGCTTCTCCGGGTTTGACCAAAAGCCGGAGACAGGCCTGCCCTCGTAAAGGGCCCCCCAACCTATTTTGGAGGCATCTGTTGTGATCATCTTTCTCCTTGTGTTCACACCCAGGCTCACGCCTGACTGGTACCAGTCGGCGGCTTTCCAGCGCGTCAGGGCTTTTATACAGCCGTGGTTCGCTCTAATTAAAAGGTGGCCCGAACGCCACGCGTGAGCAGGGACGCGGCTCTTGAGCCAGCGTTGGAGAGGACGCATATGCAACAATCCTAGCTGGAGTACGGCCGATGCTGAGGCCATGAGACCCAGCATCCTCTGAAACCGCTTGACGGGGGCACGCGCGCCCGCCCTGAATGATGTTGCAAGGCGCCGGATGGCGGTCTGATGAGAGACGAGCTGTCATTTGCATCGAGTCTAGAACTATTCCCAGGAAAGAAATCTTCTGGCTGGGAGATAGTATACTTTTTGCAAAATTGATTCTTAGACCCAGGCATTCTAGATGGCTGATAATCCAAGATCTGTGTGTTATTAACTGACTCTCTGATTGTGCTAGGACCAGCCAATCGTCGATATAATTCAGTATTCGCACTCCCCTTCGTCTCAAGGGGGAAAGTGCTGCATCCATACATTTCGTGAATGTACGGGGAGCCAGGGACAGGCCGAACGGAAGTACTGTGTACTGGTAGGACTGTCCCTCGAACGGGAATCTCAGAAAAGCCCTGTGATGAGGCGCTATTGGAATGTGAAAGTAAGCATCTTTCCTATCCACTGAGAGAAATCAATCTCCTGGGCGTACTTGCGCGAGGATATGTTTGGTTGTTAACATTCTGAACGAGCGAATCATTAGTGCTTTGTTCAGGTGTCTGAGATCTAGGATGGGGCGGAGACCGCCATCCTTTTTCGGGACGAGAAAATAGCGGCTGTAAAAACCTGCCCCGCTCATAGAGGGGGAAACAGTTTCCACAGCGCCCTTTTCTACTAATTTGCGCACCTCG
Source organism: Siphateles boraxobius (assembly GCF_051911475.1). Taxonomy (NCBI): domain Eukaryota; kingdom Metazoa; phylum Chordata; class Actinopteri; order Cypriniformes; family Leuciscidae; genus Siphateles; species Siphateles boraxobius. The sequence continues at coordinate 39,873,028 of NW_027509186.1, read as the reverse complement.
GTGTGTAGAATATGCGAACACTCCTTTCTCACTTTCGTCTCGACCACAGTCGTAAAACGTGGTGGTCTGCGAGCGAACTGGAGCGAGTATCCGTGTTTTATTATATTCAACACCCATTTCGGCATATCTGTAATGTTTTCCCACGCCGCTGCATGTACAGATATGGGCTGAATACAGGCTAGGGGCGGGCCGCTGTGACGTAGGGACCCGGCCAGCGAATTGCCTGAGCTCGTAGCTCTCAGAGGCGCGGGCGCGCGCTGAGCAGCCGAGTGAATGGGCGCGTGTGTGATTACAACAGCGCGCGCTATGTTTGTAAGACTCGCAGCCTGAGCTGGGGTTGTGTTTGACACTGCAGGGACAGTGTTTATAAGTGGGGGTGCATAGACAGTGGTAGGCACACGCGTCACTTTTATAATGTTTCCCGCTTTTACTGGGGATGAATTCATAACTGTGTGAACAGTGCTTGTGTGTAGTGTAGTGTAGTATACATTCATGGGGCGTGCAGCCTGAACTGGGAATGAATTTGGCACTGTTTTGACAGTATCTGGGAATGCACACTTTGTGGACATGTGAACCCTTAGTGACACAGGCAGAAAAAGACTCTTTTTGTGTTTTTTGTGTGTCGCCGTAAAAACGGCGTTTGTTTGCAGGTGAGCGAGCTCTGTGACTGGCCCATTGACTGCTGTATAGACATTTCCAGCCGCCTGTACGGGGACTGGGTAATGTTTGAGATTTTGCAGATAGAGTGGTCCGGCTTTTGCGAGACACGCACTCTCTCTTCTCATTCCTGTGGCTAGGAAGGCTTTCGAGGCTCAGGGTTCAGCAAGATCTTGGGCCGAGGACCCCGTCGCTCAGGAGGCGGCTTGCGGTTGTGGGAGCGCGAGCGGCGTCGAGCGTCAGTCTGAGGCGCGGGCTGAGAGGCGTTGGGGGCTGCTCTAGCCCGCTGCGGCTGTGGCGGCCTCTGTCTGCTCTGCGATGAGCTGCGTTTAGGCAGAAAATGGCGCATAGCTTGTGAAGCGTTCTGGGCCTCAGTGAAGGGGTTCGGCGAAACCTTTAACTGCCGGTCCAAACAGCCCGCTGGTGGAGATAGGCGCGTCGAGAAACGGGGCTTTATCCGCGTCTTTCTTCTCCGTCAAAGTCAGCCACAAATGGTGCTCGAGAACAGTCAAATTAGCCATGGCGCGGCCAATAGACTGGGCGGTGGCCTTCGTGGCTCGCAGGGCTATGTCAGTCGCGCTGCGTAGGTCCTTGAAGGCTTCGGGTTCGGGGCCAGACTCGTCCAGGGAGTGGAGAAGCTTGGCTTGGAACACTTGAAGTACCGCCATCGAGTGAAGCGCTGACGCAGCTTGGCCTGCGGCGGCGTAGGCGCGACCAGCGAGAGCCGAAGTAGTGCGGCAGGGCTTCGAGGGGTGGGAAGCCTTGGCTTTCCATCCAGTGGTGGAGGGCGGGCAGAGATGATTGGCCACGGCTTCCTCGAGGGGCGGCGTTCCCTCGTAGCCTCTTTCCTTCGCGCCGTCCACAGAGGAGAGCGACGAAGAAAAAGAAGGCTTCAGACGCGCAGAGTGGGGGGCTTTCCATGACTTGGTGAGTTCGTCGTGAACTTCCGGGAAGAAAGGAGAAGGCCTTTGCCGAGGGGCCTGCTGGCGCCCCTGCAGAAACCACTCGTCCAGTCGGCTTCGGGTTGGTTCTTCGGGAGAAGACCAATCGAGCCCGAGGTCCTCCACGGTCTTAGAGAGGATGCGGACAATCTCCGTATCCATAGAGGATCCCCCACTCGTGTTAGTTAGCGTCGACGGGGCGGGGTCGAAAGTGGAGCCCGGCCAGTCGTCAGATGCAGCGTCGATGGACAAAGAGTCATCTACTCCCCCGTCGTCCTCGGACGCGCCGAGAGTCACAAGGAGGACACGAGCGGCGGTGAAGCACGCGGAGACTGGCTCGGCGTGACGTCACTGAGCTCAGGCTCAGGAAGCCTCTGTGAGCGGCGCTTTTTCTTAACACGCGGCTCAAACAGAGGGGTGTCGGCGATGGGCTCGCTCGCGGTGAAAACGGCGAAGCGAGCCCGCAGTGCGGAGAGACCCATGTCGTCAAATTCCGGGCATCCGCCCTTGGTCAAAGCAGCTTCTGCGTGGTCCCGGCCCAGGCAGCGAGCGCAGATGATGTGACGATCCCCGTCCGGAAGAAGGTCTCTGCACGACCCGCAGGAAGGCATTTGGAACAACGCCCCAGAAAATTGCTCTTTTACAAATGTCGCGGGGCGAACAGATGTAAATGCTTGTGTGTAGCGCCGGATGGCTCAGTAGGATGGCGTTCGAAGGCGGCTGAAGATGCCGACGTCCTCGTAGCCATCCCGCTGGTACGCTTTTCCACGGCGGCGAAGGCTTCCAATAATCCGGAGGATTCAGCGAAGAAGGTGTTCGCTGAAGGAGATTAAATCTAAAGAACTCTCATGACGGGGCGCCCAATATATAGCTCTTGGCCACGCCCATCTTGGCGGGCTCTGACGCTCTCAAGGCGCGCTCATTGGTCGCGCATTCAGAGTCGCCCCGTCATTGGTTCGAGCAAGTTGCCGCAGCACAGCCAATGACCGAGCTCCTGCGCTCATTGCTGTCTGCTGTGCAGCTGCAATGCGTTTTACATAAAGACTTCAATATTCTCGAGAAAAGGAGTTTCCCCTAGCGTAAGCTACTTACGTAATAGGGGAGACCTCTCGAAAAAGAACCACAGTTACACAGGTATGGCTAAAAACATACATCAAAATGAAAGCTAACACATTTAAACAACATTTCCACAGACTCAATCCACCAAAATCATATGAAATTTATTCATAAAAAACCGTGCGTTAATAAAACTCCAAAAATACATCGAACTGTTAGCAAAAAAACGCATACATAATCTTTTTACGTTTTTTTTTTTTTTTTGCCACTTCCATAGTTAATATAGACTCAACATTTACCTTATACAGCATATTTTCACTCTTTAATGCAGAGACCTACCTGGGTGCGTTTCCCGAAAGCATCGTTAGCCAACTATGGTCACAAGTTCCATCGTTATCAGCATAGTTCAACGGGTCTCTGTTTTTATTGTGCCAAGCCTAAAGCACACCTGTGCAACAATCATACTGTCTAATCGACATCGATTTGTGAACAATATTTGAGAGAAATAGGCCTTTTGTGTACATAGAAAAAGTTCAGCTCATGAAAAATGGGGGCAAAAACAAAGGTGTTGCGTTTATAATTTTGTTCAGTGTAGTTGAATCTTGTATAACTTTTTTTTTTGATTAGTTGATGTAAAAACATTTGTCATTTTTTACAGTCTAGGATTTTTTATATATATATAAAACAATTTTTTGGTAGAGCCACCAAAAATAAAATGTCCAAAATAATACAAAGTGAAATAATGTGAAGTGGCATGAATGTTCTTTTAATGGCAGCAGTGAATATATTAACTGAACAATTATTTGAACTGTACATTAAACTAAACATTGGAACATTTATTTTTATGTAATTTATCCACAAAGTGTGCAGCTTTTGTCACTGCAGTGCATCTTTCTGGGCTTCTGGAAGAACATTTCCAGAGCCTCTTAATATGGGAAGTCAGAAATTAGAGATGCACTGATTACAATTTTCTAGGCTGATTCTGATTTCCGATTTTTCAGAGTTTGACTTGCCGATACCGATTTTAGCCGATTCCGATTTCATTTTTTCTAACCACTTTACAGCACACACAAATATTTATTTTCTCTCTTTTCCTTAGTAGAACATTTTACATAGAACTGTAATCGCTATAAAATAGAACTATATAAATTACTCCTGGTATGGGAAATTCACACACATCTAAAGTGCAGTGTTATGGAAGAACCATTTTCTTTTCACAGCCAATATCCAACTAAAAAAAATGTGTTCATTTCAAAAAGAAATTTAATTTTCTTTTATTACATAGCCTACACCAGTTCTTGTTAAAACACACCAGACATGATAAAAAAAATATGGCAAAAATCCCAAAAAAATTTTTTTAAGGCTATGGAGAGTATATTTTGATTTGGTAATAAAAGCATATATCCTGAATTATTTTTTTTTTCATCTTGTGTGTAAACAAAATGAAAAAAGAATTTTGCACCTGGCTTTATCATATGTATCATATGAAAATATATGCAAAATCGTGGATATTTAATGAGATAATGCCCAATTTGCATAATTAAACATACAAATTTCAAAAGCTTGTAATACATTTTTTTATATAAATGTGTAAGTAATCAACTGAGGAAGTTTGGTGATATCTATTATTGTAAAATTTTACCCACCTGTAGAGTCTCACCTAAATATATAAAAAACATACTTTCAATGAATTATAATTTTGTAAGTTACCTGTATTTTTGAATTATTATTACTTAATCACAACAACTCAGCTGTAGTTTGATTGATATTACTTGTAATGCACAATAAACAACATGAATCATGAAAATCAACCAGAACGGAGTAATCTGTTTTTACAAATGATTACTCTGTTGTAAATGTCCCAATTGGGAGAGGGTGTGCAATTTTCAAAGAGTTTAATTAAACGTTCATGTTATTTTGCTTGCATTTGTGAGTTGATAAACGTAACTAGTTGTGTAAACTAGGCACATAATAGCCATATATCTAAATATAGTTGTGTAAACTAGGCACATAATAGCCATATATCTAAATATTGATAAATCAATCAATATAGCCCTGAATCGAATTGAATCGTGGCGCAGAATTTGAGGTATCGGCAAATATCGCTTCGCTGCCTGAGAGAATCGATATAGTATAGTGATGAACTGTCTGATTACACCCCTAATAAATATATAGCAGATTTCACCTAGCACCACAAATGAACCATATCTGCAGTTTATTGACAGAGGACAGACTATAAACACACATACACCTACAGATTCACTGGGTGCGTCACAATTCGCATAATATCTGTCCTAAATAGTAATCATAAATAGAATTAGTACATTACAAATCGTAGTATGTTGAAATAACTGTTCCAAAGATACCCGGATGGTCTACTATTTCCAGTCAGAAGCCGAAGTGCAGACCGATGCGGACTCTAATGGCTAAAGGCCAATTTATACTTCTGCTTCGGGTGCGCGCAATAGGTACGTCGTTGCATACGCACAGATGTGTACCATACTCAGTACCCTGATGTGCACCTCCTCAAAAATGTAACTACACATTGGTGGTGGTGATGGCACAGTGGATAAGACACATGCCTTTGGTGTGAGAGACCCGGGTTCGAATCCACTGTGAAACACCAATGTGTCCCTGAGCAAGACACTTAACCCCTAGTTGCTCCAGAGGCGTGCGACCTCTGACATAGCAATTGTAGGTCGCTTTGGATAAAAGCATCAGGTAAATGAATAAATGTAAATATTTTATGGGGTGGTGATGGCGCAGTGGATAAGACACATGCCTTTGGTGTGAGAGACCCGGGTTCGAATCCACTGTGAGACACCAATATGTCCCTGAGCAAGACACTTAACCCCTAGTTGCTCCAGAGGCGTGCGACCTCTGACATATAACAATTGTAAGTCGCTTTGGATAAAAGCGTCAGATAAATGTAAATGATGAATGAATGAATGATACACATTGCGACGACGCAGACCGCAACATCTTTGGTCGGCTTGGTATCATCTCGTTTCCTCCTACGCATTTCCAGCGTGTTCTTCTGCACTGCCCGCCATTTCTAAATTCAGTAATTCAGTGAAGAAACATGGAAATGGACCAAGTGACCAAGTGATAAGTAGGGCTGGGTACCGAGTTCGGTACTTTTTGGGTACCGAGTTCGGTACTTTTTAGGTACCGACCGAATTGCCTCAATACTACAGAGTATCGAAACAGGTCTTGTTTTTCGGTACCAAGTTTCGGTACCTAAGTGGTTAATCTCGTCAACGTCAGTGAAACAATAAACATGCAGCATGATTGGCTGTGGCGGAAAAACACTAGTTTACGCGGCTGCCCAGAGACGTGGCTCGTCGCACGTGAGGCTGTAGTGTGTGTGTGTGTGTAAGCGTGCAACCCAGATAGATAGAAAATATTTGGAAATGATCAAAAGTGTAACTATGTACCCGACTCGATGCCATAAGCACACGATGCAATATTTTCGACAAGATAATTGCTGCCAAGACCGGAAACACAATAAATCTGATAAGGCACTTAAAAGCGCACAGAATAAACTCGAGAGTAGAACGTTTATCCGTCTTCGACTGCAAGAACTGGAGCGCGTCAAAAATGAGCCGAAACTCAGCGTATAGGATACTTGCCTCACAGACATGAGAAATAGTTCTATATATGTTCAAAATATGTCTACTTTTAAATGAAGCAATTAGAAATAAATAGTTTGATTACCTAATCCATATAGGCACGCGCGCGTTCACTACTGCAGGGATGACGAGTCAGCATCGCAAATTCGCAATAATCATCTTTGCGGCCAACACGTTTAGTAAACACTTGTTCATTAATAAACAATTAAAATATCTCCTTGCTATCGTTTCCCGACACATCCATAATCATTAGGCTACTTTTGCCAGTGCTTTGCGCAAGCTTCATGTGTGCTGAGCGTGAGGCATATATCCCGCACCCCAGTAGACTATATTTAATTCAATTCACATTTATTTGTATAGCATTTTTCACAATACATATCGTTTCAAAGGAGCTTTACAGAAAATGCATGTGTCTAAATTACAATTAAGAGTGATCTGTTATCAGGGGTGACCGTGTGTAATGCATTTCAATTAATTTTCATTCAATGTGGTGTGACCAAATATCATGTGGTGTGACCACTGCAGACTGTTTTTCATGATAGATATATGTCCTAGATTGGCAGGTTTTGGGCTTTTATATTCAATTGATGGTTTAGATACAAAAGGTACTTTAATTTAGTATAATTTGGAATAGATTTTTATGCAATTTGGGATTTTTTTAAAATATGTTTCAGACGGTTTATGTTTACTCTTTGTACAATATGAAAAAAATGCAACAAAAAATTTATAGCATGTAATTTTAGTTTAGTAATTATGCATTTATTAGTAATGTATTTATTATTGCCTATTTATTTATTTAAAACTATTTTAATCTATTTTACCAGATGCCAATGCCAAGTGAAGTAAAAATTCTGACCCTGCAGGAAGAGTGGAGTACTTTGCTAGGATAAGAGTGAAATATTATTACAGTTTAAAATAGCTGGGTTCTATGTGAATATATATATATATATATATATATATATATATATATATAGTAAACTGTAATTTATTCCTGTGATCAAAGCAACATTTTCAGCTTCATTACTCCAGTCTTCAGTGTCACATGATCCTTCACAAATCATTCTAATATAATGATTTGCTGCTCAAGAAACTTAATTATTATCAATGCTGATCTATGCTCTAGATCTAACGCTCAATTTCCAGATTGAGGATTTTAGTTATACCATTTTATATTATTACTATTTACTACTGGAAATTGTGGAAACTGTGATACTTTTTATACATGTCAGGATTATTTGATGAATAGAAAGTTCAAAAGAACAGCATTTATTTTAAATAGAATCTTTTGTAACATTTTAGCATTTCATCATGTATTTCATTCTAGCCTAAATATCTTTACTGTCACTTTATCAATTTAATTTTTCCTTGATTAATAAAGTATTAATTACTTTAAAAACCCCCCAAAAAAATTAATATTGACCCCAAATATTACCTATATACAATATTTGTATGTATATATATATAACATCATTATTTGTTAGAAAAAAATTCGAAGTCAAGTTAAATGAAATGGTGCACTTATGTTTGCGATGTGATTTTTATTAAAAAAAATTTTTTATAAAATGTTTGTGTTCAGGAAAATTCTGTGAATTTTGTATAACATTTGGTTTAAATCTATTTTTTGTATAAAAGGCATTGTTCATTGATCTCTGTAAATAGATTTTTAACTATATAAGGTCTTAGTTGTCATTTGGAGCGACCACTCATCATGTGGTGCGACCAATAAAAGCAATCTCTGTATTAAATTTAAAATAAAATATCTTATTTCTGTGGCTGAAATATGAATCACTGATAAAGTATGCTTAAGTGAATGATATTTTTAAAACATTTTTATCAGTTTTATGTGATTTACAGGAAAAATAAGTCTGTTAAAGGGGTCATGAACTGGCTTTTTAAAAAAAATTATATTGTTGTCTGAGGTCAATTTATGACGATCGCTTGGTTTTTACATTCAAAAACATCAAAATGAATAAGTAATAGGCTATTTTCTACCCTAGTTTTGAGCCTAGCTCAAAAACGCTCGGTTTTTATGGGCGTCTCGCATTGAAGACTTGGAAATAAACGCCCACTGCTGTGAGTGGATAACAGTTTTGCATAATAATGAGTTTCAACTCACACGTCAGTGCACGTGGGGAAATTGTTTTGAAAACTTCAAATGTTGTAAAATGGCAACCGGAATGATTCGCCCATACATGTTCGACCCAGAGTCCGATCCCGAATCGCAGGACAATGAACCAACAACACCTCAAATACAATGGATACTTCAGCCTGTGACAGCGTGGTAAGTTATTGTTAATTGTTTACGCTACTTCTAATGTAGGCTATCTTTAATGTTTTTATAGAAATTTTACTCACATAAGTGTGTTGCACCATTCCTGTCGGATCCAATATAGAAGGCACAGCACCGTTTTTCAATCTTAATCGGTCTGCAAATCCTGTCTCGACCTGTGTCTTGTTTACAAAACAGTCCTCGGCGAAATGAAGCGAACAAACGGACAATGTTTTACCCACATCAGCTGGAACCTCATTAAAAATAAATTTTAAACATGCATTCCTATTGGAATCCAGAGGAAGCTTATGCAGCGACGGTCTTCTTCCACAACCAGGCACTGCACAATATTTAGTAAACGGCATGTTTACTGCTCGGTAGCTCGATCCGGTTTGTCATCACGAGGTAGGCCTATGTTATTTAGCTATGCCTGTAATGCGCGAATCGGTGGGCGGGGCTAAACCGGCTGTGTTGAAGTAGGCGTTGATCTTCTTCTGCGGGGGTGGTGTTTTATCCTCTTTGACGTCATAGTTCCCCAGTTTGAAAAACGAGTCGTTTGCTGAGCCTGGTGTCAATAAAAGCATTTATTGGACTAACAAGGACGTTTTCAGTTCTGAAACTTACAGGATATTCTTATAATATGGTGACCTCTTAGATGTCAAAAGCTCAAGGAAAATTTGATTTCTCAGTTCATCACCCCTTTAACTATATTTAAGGCGGCAACTCTAAAATTATAGAACAAAAAAAGGGATCATTATTTACAAAAACTTAAAAGAAATGCAAATACTTTGTTTCTAAACACTTTACCTACTATTGAACTTGTAAAAAAAAGGTTAAGCATGTTAAGGAAATTAATTATTTTAAGATAAATCACAGTCACACCACATGACATTTTTTAAGGCTATGGCCAATTCATCTAGATGAAGAAACACTAAAATCACTTAAATTAAAATTTTTATATGAATTTATGTATACACAACATCCTTAATGTTTGAACAATTGCAACAGGTATTATTATTTTTTTGTATTTTAAAATCGGCCTGTTGAAAATCCTTATACGTCATTGACCCATTTACGTTTAATAACCCTTTTTACACTCATTCAAAATAGTGTGAATATAGTGCTTTAAATTTTTCACAGATTTATGAATTTATAAAATACATATTTTAATCTGTCACAATAACATCTATGCTCATCAGAAATATCAATCCATGGTGTTTATTCATCCTTTTGTGAGTAATTTCACGCAAGCCCTATGCGTTTCACTTGCATTGCACGTTACGACAGCGTCAGTCAGTCAATGACCTGAGTTATGATTCAAAGAGTTCACAGTGACGCCATCTTGGCCCTCCTTTATTAATTCAAGTGGAGGTGACGTATTTCCTGTTCCAGAGTGGAGCTCCACTAGCCCACGGTCCGCAGCCAGACCCTTCTCATAATTTTAATACACTGTTTACAACTTTGCTAATCTGTTTCCCCAGGTAATCCCAGATCCTCAGCCCTGCTGTGAGACATCTTCTTGACCTGGTCTGACTAAGCCCTGACACATCTATTCTGCTGAAAAAATGAAAATGCCCTTTGTTTTTCACGGTTCATCAAAAAACCCTTTTAATGTTTTGCTATTCTGATTGGTGGAGCACATTTTCAGTCGCTATACATGTTGAAAATTGTCTTTACTAGATATCGCTGTCTATAGAAGCCTTTTATTAGGTTACCTTAACTAAAATGCCAATTAAAAACACAGGGCTATGCCTGGCCTTTCTCTTAATACATCCATGGTCTGGCCTGGCAGAGTTTACATGGGCAGGGTTTATTTTTTGTGTGCATAGTTTCAGACGGATCTATTTATTGTTGTTAATAAGATATGTTAAATGTTCTACCATTATATATATATTACTGCCATATATTACTACTAGAGCCTGCTTTGACCAAACAGTTGAAGTGTCATTTAGTTATAAAGATAGTCATGCTAAGATAATACATATTCAACTTTTATAAGAATAAATATATAATAATTAACTTTACTATTACTATTTCTGATATGTAAATATCAACCATTTATGTTTGGGGTTTAAAAGGATTCTAAGCATGTATACCATGATTTATCCAAACGTATGAGGTCAAACAACTACACTTAACCACTATAAAGTTGCCTTACAAACCTTCAACTTCCTGTACTGTCTTTTCTTCTTGCTGGCTCTCTCAATATTTATTTTGTTAGCATACTGCATGTAGCATTCTCTATGGTAGCCAACAAGAATTGGCACAACTCGAATGTGGCCGCCTGTGATTTCATATTTTTCCACAGCTTTTTGGGCGATTTGGCTTTCTTTTGTATTTAAATTCACTCACTCTAAAAACATTGTACTAACTTGATCCAACTTCATAGTGAAAGGATATGATGTTTGTTGATGTACAGCTAGTAACATGCACACAACACTCCATATCCAAGATAAAGTGCCAAAATCTAGATTACCCAAAATTAGATGGAATCAATAAAAAAAATAATTTTAAATACATAAATGTCAGCCCTCTGAAAAGTATGATCATGCATATGTATATAGTTATATATATATATATATATATATATATATATATATATATATATATATATATAAAACGTGTTTTGTTATATACAAATGTTTATTGATATATTTACTAAATGTATTAGTTTGACCTTTTAATTTGAATTACTGAAATACATTAACTTTGGCACATTATTCTAATTTTTCGAGTTTCACTTGTAAATATCTTACTTTCTATGGTAAATATAGGACTACAATATAACATTACCGCTATGTTATTTGATTACTCCCGCCCATTTCGGGGTCCAAGTCTGGCCGACTGCGATTGGTTAGTATTTTTAAGGACGTTAAAAACTACAATCCGATTGGTTCAGCTACTAGAGCTGTCCAGCGATTTGCCTAAGAAGATTGACGATCAAAACATACGTTTGTGAAAATATATGATCAAACCAAAATTGCCAACAAATTTTATTTGACTACATATAATGACTTAATATCGTACGTAAAAGAAGCGTATACTCTATTGATGGAGATCGATCAACAACACGAAAAACGCGTTCGGCCCACCGTATAATAGTGATTACACAGAGAAAGGGTCCACAATTCCAAATTAAGACCCACACCATCCAAAAACCCAGCTACATTTCTGATTTGACTCCCAGTCCGTGTAATGTAGTGTAGAGAACAAAACGGATTCAATGAAAACCGTAGCATTTTAAATTATGAATAATGTCCATGGCCCCCCTCCTGAAACCTGATGCCACCACAGGAAAAAAATCTCTAGATCCGCCACTGTCTAATTAGCCTACACAGGTCACAGTTATGGCTATAAACATACATTAACATCAAAATGAAAGCTAAACACATTTTAACGAAATTTCCACAGACTTAATCCACCAAAATTATATGCGGAGAATTTTTGCTTTAAAATGCGCGTTAATAAAAAAAAAAAAAAAAAAAAAAAAAAATCGAACTGTTGGCAGAAAAATGCATACATAAACTTGTTCCGGTTTTATTGGCACTTCCATAATTAATATAAACTCAAAACTTCACTTAATACAGCATATTTTCACACTTTAATGCAGAGACTTACCTGACTGACTTTCTCCAGTCACGTGCTGTTCTGACTGAGCGAGCGCGCCCGGTCCATTACAAATGACGTCACTCACAGAACGAACTCAAAATATTATTCATAAACAAAAATATAAATTTTCCCTCTGTCGTGCACAACAAAATAAATATTATATACATAAAGTAAAATACTGTTAAATATTTGAAGCATATAGTTAATTGTTTCAGAATTTGAACAGTTGCACACAAAAAAACACTCACAACACTATACAAATACATTATATTTGCACACACTTGCAACTTACTACAGCAGTTTTAATGGCATTTTATACCATCTTAAAATCAAGAAAACAACCAACTCTATTTGTCAATATGTTTAATATTTTACAGCTTTTATTATCTTCTACAGCGAATGACTCGTGTAGGCTACAATCAGGAAATAATAGTTAACATTGGAAATAAGTGCATTACATGAATATGTCTTATTCAAGCAGATTTTGCATAGGTTATCCAGTTAGAAACAATACAAATGATTATTGACAATAAATTAGGGGTGGGCAAAATCTCGATATTTAAGATATATCGAGATATTTTTTAAACACGATATGGATTTTGACACATCGTATCAATATATTGTTTTTATTTAATTCTGATTGCGCCACTTTGCTTGTTTGCCCTTCTCTATGTTGTGCTCGCGCCCGCGCCTCCTTGCTTTTGTTCGCCCTCCCCTCACGTGTTTTGTCTCATTCAACATGGCGGCGCCCGCAACCAGCCCGGAGGCTACAGAACTCGTCTAAAAAAAAGGACAACTGGCTCCATTATATGGATATACTTCAGTTCAGGAGCGGAGTGGGACCAAAAAATCTACCGGGAAATTTCGTAGACCACCGGCCTAGGGAGGTATTTTGTGTTAAAAAAAAAAAAAATTATATATTTTAAATAGATTAAGAAAGCCACCATTACTGGTCACATCTATGGTTAGATTGATTTGTTTAGATCCAGTGAAGTCGTGTCCCACCACATTTTCTCAGTATCGATATTGTCCCCCACCACTTTTTGAAAAATTGAGGCACGGATGTACTAATACAAATAAATAAAACATCTCCAATTAACTAGCAGAGCATTAATTTAGTTCGCTACTAAATAAGAGATCTAGCACTAAAATGTGTTTGTTTGTTTTTTAAATCAAGCTGAGCGCTCGTTGCCGCGGCGATCGGTTGTCATGGATACTCTCTTGTGGATTGCGGTGCACAGTCTTCACTCGGACGCGCGTTTCAATCTTTCGCTGTTGCGAAGACACTCTAACCCTAACCCTAACGGGGGCAGATTAGAACCCGTAACCTCTGACACGCTTGGCAAGTGATCTACCACAAGACCATTTAAGCACACTGAATTTGCAGATCGATGCATTTATTTACGGGTTGAGCAGAGAGGCTGCACAGTTTGACCAGTGGGCAGCGGCCGCACACCAGGCCCGCCGGATGGTGTTGCTATGAACTTGCAATGTATGACTATTATCAGACCCGCCCTCGCGGCCTCGAAACACTACCAGCCCACCGGGAAAAATCCTGACTCTCCCGATTGCCACTCCGCCCCTGCTTCGGTTTCAAGGCCTCAGACGAACAGCAGACAGATGTCTACTGCCGCGAATGCAGAAAATTGGTTCCAACCAAAGCTTCTCGCACCACGAACCTTTTCCACCATTTACAGACAAGGCACAAGCTCGCATACGAGGAGTGCACCAGACTAAGGACCCCGGCCACTAAACCCACTAGCTCTGGCAACACTCCAAACACTACACAGTAGAGGCCTGCGCGGGACACAATTTTCAGACCCGCTCCCGCCCGCTCCCGCAGTGTTCAGTCCCGCTCCCGCCCGCTCCCGCAAAGATTTGTCATTTTAGGTACCGCTCCCGCCCGCATCTGTGATATAATGTCCCGCTCCCGCCCGCACTTTCTGTCTGACGAAAGGTCTTGTGGAAAAAAATGCGTGCACACAAAATTCCTTACCAATACTTGGTAACATATTTATTGGTCCCATATTACGAACAGCATAATATTCACAACAGTACTTTATCTGAAGCACTAGAGGCGCTCTGTTTTCCTCGTCCATGCTGTCTATTTTGAACTTGAACTAGCTTGCGAATTCGAACTCGGAGCAGCGGGAAAGGAATTGTCTCTAAACAAGTGTGCGTGAGATTAGGCCCCGCCCTACCCGACAACATTCACAAGTTTAGGCTGCTTAAAACGTTTTTATTGCTGACAATCAGAATCTCCCTCACAACTACAAATTATGTACGCTACTTTAATCATTTATATATTTTACTTTATACTCATATTTCATTTGCGGGAGTGCAGCGTATCATCCCTCCCGCCCGCACCCGCAAGTGGATCTCATTATCCCGCCCGCTCCCGCAATGACCTTTAAAAATTTCTCCCGCGGGACTGCAGACCTCTACTACACAGATAACCAGGGCTGCCAACTCTCACGCATTGAGCGTGAGACACACGCAATTGACCCAAATCTCACGCTCTCACGCCACACCCCCGATTTCTCACGCTTAAGTGTCAACCCGGTAGGTAAAATGCCTGAAAGATGAGTTTATCTATATATCTACCTGTTGAGCCACTCGCGATCGACTAGTTATACCGCAAATTAGTTAAATATCCCGTAATCTAGAGTAAAGATATTGTGCTCCAAACCGCGCGCACGGCAGAGGTAAGCGAGCGAGAGACCTTGCGTGTGCAGACAACCCCCCCCCCCCCCCCCCCCCCCCCCCGTTGGAGTAGTCTCACGCCAAGCTAAACCCAAAAGTTGGCAGCCCTGGATAACACTCCACAACTCTTTAACGCGGAGTGTAGAATATGAAAGAAAGAGCGCAAGGTGGTGTAGCATCACAGAGTCCGTGGCATTTCATATAGCGGTGGACATGGCACCCATTTTTGTCGTTGAACAACGTGGCTTTATACGCATGCTAAAAACACTTGATCCAAGATACAGTTTACCTAGTCGGCATTACTTTGCGAGATAAGTACTCTCGCGACTGTACACTACGGAGAGAGAGCGGCTTGCTGCTGAATTGGAGAAGGTTACTTACTATTCCCTGACTACAGACATGTGGAGAAGCAGGACATGCAAGCCTTACATGTGCGTCACTATACATTATATTTTGGACTGGAAGATTAAAAGCGCATGGCTTCAAACACTTATTTCCCACAATATCACATGGGTGAAAATACCGCAGAGGCCCACATAACAACAACCTGGATGTTAAATCCAAATGGACCCGTGGCCATTACCACTGACAATGGAGCGAATATCGTCTGCACAGTCTAAAACAACAACTGGATGCAATCCATGCAATGTTTTGGTCACAGACTACATTTGGCGATTGGGGAGTGCAGACCTGGGTGTTATACTAGACCGCAACTTGTCTTTCGAAAATAATATTTCATATGTTACAAGAACAGCCTTTTTCCACCTTAGAAACATTGCTAAGCTACGTAACATGCTATCTGTTTCTGATGCAGAAAAGTTAGTTCATGCATTCATGACCTCGAGACTAGATTACTGTAATGCTTTATTAGCTGGTTGTCCTGCATCCTCAATAAACAAGCTACAGTTAGTGCAAAATGCAGCCGCTAGAGTTCTTACTAGGTCAAGAAAATATGATCATATAACACCAATTTTATCATCTCTACACTGGTTACCTATTAAGTTCCGTATCAATTACAAACTATTTCTACTGACCTATAAAGGTCCTTTCACACTGGACGCGATTTTGACGCACGAATAATTTGCGCGATGGTTTTATTTTTTGATCAGCTGTTTGTGTAATGAGTGCTTCCACACCAAACGCGAATGTGCTGAGGCGAAAAAACTACTTTTATTTTTTTCGCTTCGATGTCAATTTTTTTTACTTTTGCGGCGACAGAAAAGGCTTCATTCAGCCAATCACATACAAGTAAACAAAGGTAAAGCTTGTTGACGCTTTGGCCGCTCTGACGTAGCAGCATTATGTGCGAGAGAAGAGAAGTCACAACATGAAATGTAAACTAAAAACAAGCAATACAATGAAACTAGAAACCTTTTATAATGACAGCATTTTTATATTGCCTATTCCGCATCTCAACGCACGCATACCCTATCATTTATGACATTACCTTTTGCTTATAGGGATCAGTTACAAAAGAACGAGGCATGGGATAAAATAGCTGGGATAATTGGTGTATCCAGTGAGTTGATGAAGTGCGTGCTGATGATTTATAATATTTTTGACTAGGAGGGAAATAATTGATTTGGAATATTTTCAACATTCATGGTTGTGTGTTTCATATTATTTTTGCATGCATGTATAGCCCACAGACCAGAGCATGCGAGTAAAGCGGAGTGGGGTGATGCTTAAATATAAGTTAAAAAACTTAAACATTTGTTTCATATGTATGTTTAAATAATATAATGTTATTTTTTTATTTTCATCTATGTTGATTAGCTATATGAAAAGGGAACCACATGAGATGAGTAAGATAGGATAAGATGCCCAATATATCGAAAACATTTGGAATGGGTCAGACATAATTTTGGCCTCTTTTTAAGTTTTGTTTTGTAGGAAGCCTTTCTTTAAAGTGAATTTCGTTTTGTATAAATTGTATCATAATTTTAATCAATGTTTCATCAACAAATTGCCTGGATTAATAAATAAGAAGAAAAGATAGTAGACAATATAATTAGGACACGGAGGAGCCGACACGTGAACTGGAGCGCGTCTCATAGCCTACCGAAAACTGACAGAAAACACTAGTTTATTAATAAACAATTCAAATGTTTAATGCATAATCCTTACTTTGGCCGGTTCTTTGTGGCAAAGTTTTAGCTCCTTTACAAGATTAGCATACTGCCCTTCAGACTCTCTGTTCTTTAAGATTGGGTGCACACAAAACCTTCTTTTCTGTCTTTTAAATAAAATGAAAAGCTCGTCTTCACAGGATGATGATGATAATGATGAAGTGTCCATGTTTTCTCAGCTGTCGGCGCGAAAGTTTTGGAATGTTGAAGCTCTGAAAGTCGCAAATTCGCGTCGCGGCTGATGTGAATGGTTTTGACGCGAACTATTCGCTTTTCCGTTTCGCTTCTTCGTTACGCGTCCGTTGTGAAAGGGCCTTAAAGCCCTAAATGGTTTAGCTCCTGTGTATTTAATGGACCTTCTATCGCCCTACACCGTGTCCTAACTACACGCGACGCGATAAAATTCCAGCGACAACAAGTGTGTCTGTCCACACTAGACGCGACGCGACTGTGAGAGGCCACACGTCAATCAAAAATCACAGCCATTCAGAACAGCGTGTGGGCGCCTCTCTGTGAAAGCGCACTGCTGGCCCGCACTCGCATTGGAAATGGGTAAGGACATAATCAAATCAAGAAATAACATTATTAAAAATCAAAACATTAACAAAATATACTCATTGACTAATTTTGTTATGAAGTACAGTTGTATGTTTGCATAGAATTCAGTTTGAACGCTATATGATATTCTTTCAAAATCTGAGGTAAATTATCCATTATCGCTTGTGGCACAATGACCTATTTTTAACTAAAAACAAATAATGTGTACTCATAACCAGTGTAATTTCTTCATATGACAATCAGTTTATTCGATCTTGTTCATAGGGAAATTCAATGAGATCTCTGTGTGGGCGGATCTGTCAGTTGCGACGTCGCAGAAATAGGAACCGTTTCTAAATTAGAAACTTCTTGTGTCGCTGTCGCGTCTGGTTAGGACAAAAACTCTGATTAACATGGAAAATATACCTTTTATCGCGTGTCGCGGCGTCGCGTCGCGTGTAGTTAGGACACGGTGCTACAATCCATCGCGTTCTTCAAGATCACTAAATTCGAGGCTTCTGGTCATTCCTAGGATATCTAAGTCCACTAAAGGAGGGAGGGCGTTCTCGCATTTAGCTCCTAAACTCTGGAATAGCCTTCCTGATATTGTTCCAGGCTCAGACTCGCTGTCCCAGTTTAAAACTAGATTAAAGATGCATCTCTTTATTTTTTATTTTTTTTTATTTAATTTTTTTTATTAAGTTTTCTGCAGACATCTAAAGGGTGTTACAAACAACAGATGTAAAATGAAACAAGGTGTCTGAAAGAGAGAGAAAAGAAAGAAATCAACAGAACAGTTCCGCACATCAATATAGACCCCACCAATCAACCCCCCCCCCCCCCCCCACCCCTAAGGCCACTCATAGCTCTCATGTAAATAATTTTTTTTTTAAAGTAAAAAATTATAATAATAATAAAATTGAAAAAAATGTATATATATATATATATATATATAATAAAAATAATAAAATAAATAAATAAAAATAAATACGCATACAAAAGTTGTTATTATAAGACAGTAAACAAAAGAAGAAAAGTCTCCCCCCTCTCCACAGAAGTCTAATCAGGAGGTCCTGACTTCACGATAAGGCCTTCAATCACAGCAAAAACGTCAGTGTTATTTCAACTCCCATAGTGTTAAATTTAACACTTTCACAGAGTTTATATAATTCTCACCCATCCAGAGTTAAATTAACACTTTGGATAGTGATAATATTTTAACTCCATAATAGTGTTAAAAATGTAACACTCAAGGGTGTTATTTCTTAACACATTTATTAGAAATTTTTACACTACACTTGTGTTATTCCTTGGTGTTAATTCCTAACATTGTCACACTTTAATAGTATTTTTAACTCTTAATCGTGTTACTCCCTTACTCTTAAAAGTGTTAATTTAAATCATTCTGTGTTATTATAATAACACTAGTGTATTCAAGATAGTTGTTACAATGCTCTGAAAATGCCTTTACACTATAGGAAAAAATAAACGTACAAAGAATTCAACTTTTTTTTTTAATAAAGGCAAAATATCCAAGCACCATACAATTGAACTCTATATGCACAGAGAAAATAATGGTACAATGTAAAGGCTATCATCTTTACCATAAGCACTTTGTAAGTCAAAAGGCTTATACATTTGAAGAGAGTCTGCTTTCATCACATCCGTTTCATCACTTTCAAACACATTGTAGGCATGAAAGTGCTCATTAAGTGCTCTTCATCTTCTGAAATACACTTGCTTCATCGGGAGAGTGAACAAGAAATGAAATGGCCTCCCTGCAGGCATCTCCATCTAGTTGCTCAGGCAGTGTGTTTGATGATCTTTGGCGCTTTGGTCCTTGTGGTTGATACACCGAGGCTTCCTTGACTGGCCGTTTTCCTGCAGTCCTGGAAATGGTTTTGAGGCGCCATGCTAAATATCCAGTGCCCTTTTCCCCATCATAGAAATGCTCCTGTTACATTTAAATGAATAAACACAAATAAATCACAAAATGATCTTACAGAAAGTGCAGATGCAGCATTGTGAAACAAAAGAACAATTACTTATTTAATAGATTTTCTTTTTTCAAATTAATTTGCAATATCCTTATAACCCAAGTAATTTCAAATCAGGGCACTATTATCAATATTGTTGTTGAATTATCAAATCTTTTCACTTTTATAAGCAACTGTAATTACTTTATAATGAAAACTACAACACCAAAGCCCTTTTCTGTAAATTGGGTGCTGTGTTTTCTTAAGGTTTTAAACTTACATAGCCATTTGGAGAAAAAGGATCCTTCAGTGAGGGAAAGAGAGTAATAGTTCCCAGGGCATACTTCTCCTTCTGCTGACGGGAAGGAAACCTGCTATAGAGTGAAGAAAGTCAATCTTTAATAATTCCTCTTTATATAGTACAATAAACATTAGTTATATCATAACAAGATTACATCCTTTTTTTTTAAATTCCTTTGTAATAAAAACCTTTTTAAATCTTACACATGTCTCTCAGTCATATCACTCGCCAATAGGTTGACAAGCTGTCTCCGAGTGCGGTGCATTAGTGAATTTTCTGACTTGTACTCTTCAAGAATATCCTCTCCTCCAGGCTTCTTAAGCAAGGCCTTTTCTACCATCTACTCACATAACAGGAAAATGAAATTTAAGTTTTAGTGTTCAATTCTTTCTATTAAATAAAATCAGAAAAAAACATAGCACAACATGTCTGTATGGTAAAAATCTAGGAAGGGGCAAAGTAATAACATTTTCTTTGATAAAGAGTTTGGAACCAAATGCTTCAATTGTTGATAATCTTAATTTAGCATGACACCTTAATTTGATTTACCATCAATTATAAGAAGTTTTCAGCTCTCAATTACCTCCTTTGCCGCCTCTGACACAGAAGCCTTTGTTGCAGAACTGCTCATGTGTTCTTTGCTGGATATATTTCTGCTTGTTGTGGGAATACTCAGTTCTCTACGGTCACTGTCACTTGAAAAAAGGGATGTGGTATCCGTGAGGGAAGATGGTGCTGAAGATGGTGGTAAAGGAGAAAATTCTTTAAAAAGAGAGAATTTGATTAACTTAACTTTTTGTGGCTTTACCCATTTTAGTATAAACATTTTAAGTTACCCTAAAGTATTTGGATGATATTTTTAGTAATCAGTAACAAACTTGTTCCATCATTGCCCACTGCCTTGTTCGTTCCATAACTAAAGGTCAATGTCAGCTGCATCAAAGAGCCCCATCCATAAACACAGGTTTTCTTAATGACACCTACCTTCATCTGAAATGCTGTACTGACGTACTGTCAGGCAC
Source organism: Siphateles boraxobius (assembly GCF_051911475.1). Classification (NCBI taxonomy): domain Eukaryota; kingdom Metazoa; phylum Chordata; class Actinopteri; order Cypriniformes; family Leuciscidae; genus Siphateles; species Siphateles boraxobius. The sequence continues at coordinate 39,852,196 of NW_027509186.1, read as the reverse complement.
ATGTCTGGATTGGCCTCCAACAGCTCTAGAAGAATGTCTTCCTCTACTGCTGTGTCAGTTTCATCAAAAATGTAAAGTTGAGCCTCATCAGGAAGCCCAAACTTGTTTTTGACTATAAAAAGAGAGAATGTAACAAGATAAAGTCACCTGGAGCAAGTTTTAAATCATCCTACTTAACTATTTCCTTGACTTGTAAATGTTAAAGGATCTGCAGCAAAAGTATACTGCCATGTACTAACTAATGTTGATGATTACACTATGAACTGTCAAAAGTAAAGCCCTGCAATTAAAATAAAATGACAACATTTTAATAAACTGTTAAATACAGCCAAAAGTATTTAAATAGGTCAGCCACAGATAATCATGTACTGTGATTTGTTGCAAAAGTGGCTACATATTTTGTTTGGCCTTTAAAGGATGGCTATTTACCTTCCCTGGTGAATTCCGAATAGGTGAAGCCTGAGTGCAATTTGATGTACTTCTTGACACTACGGTATTTCACCTTCAGCAACATAGTAACATCCTGAAACTGCACCTAGTGGAGAAAAAGTGAGAAGTGGTTCAATCTTAACTGCAAGGATATATGTTAGTTTATGTTTAAGTGGCAAACAAGCAGTGAAAATTGCTATTATAATATGCAATGAAACAAATTAAAAAAATATTCTGGTTTGACACATGATGCCCTGGCAACTTTTTTGAACTTCATTCAGAAACCAAGCATTATTAAAAGTTGTTTCCTTGTCATTTTGCGAACAGACCTGATTTTATTTTTCATCTGGATCATGATGTTGCGGCTTCGGCATACGTTTTACCCATTTAAGAAAGTAAATCACGGCAGAATTAGTTTATTTTGGGTTCATGATTACCACTTGCATGCATCCACCATAGCCCAAAACTCTATTTAGAGAACAAACATTTTAAAAGTTGTTTGCTTGTTGTCTTGCGGATGGACCTGATATAGGCTACCGTAGTTCGAATTCAAACGTTTTACAAATCTTCATCACGATGTTTGTATTTCGGCTTAGTTTTATCAGTTTATTGCAATTAAAAAAACAGTTAAATCTGAACCTCAAATAACGTTGGCGCTGGAAGCAGCACAAATGTTGGCGCCGACGAAAAATTTTAATTTTCCCTGCACGCAGACATGCAACGCATTTTGAACCTAACGACGACGCCACATAAAATGACTTTGATTAAACGTTACTATAAGCACACTGAACATACAGTGGTTTTCTTAAATGTAACGTTACAAACACTGTTAAGCACAAGTTGTTAACGTTATATTAAAACGCGCTGGCGTAATTTTACAGTTTTTCAGTTGCTGAACTAGCCTAATTTGACTGTCGATTTGCAAACGTTAAGACTAACATTCTATAAAATGATAAATGTGGTTCTCACCCTTCTAACCGAATATTCCTAACAGAAATGTCCTCTCACACACGTTCTCTCACACAATGTTCTCTCTACCATCACCTAACATTAATTTAAAAAAATAAACCGACGACAACCCCCACCATACGTTAACTTAATCCACACGTTTGCAAATCGACTGCATCACACTCCACTTAACGTTAAAACATGGTTTAAATACCGACTAACGTTAACAGCCTTTATAAGTTGATAAATGTGGTACCTTTTAAGCCGAATATCCCAATCGGTAGGTGTAGTGAAGAGACGAGTGATTCTCCCGCTCGTCAATGAGCGCGAAAAAACCGGATGTGGAAAGTAACTCAAAATTAGTGTATGCTCCTGACTCCTTGAAATGACGCCCCCCACAGAGCTTTTTCAGCACTGCAAGTGTTAAAATAACACACAAATCAACACCCATTCACTCGGAATAATTTACACTGGGAATTTAACTCAAATTAACACTACAGATTTTGCTGTGTAGTCAGTACAGGGCTCCAAGTTTTATGAAATGATCTCAGCGAACCTTTAAGAGAGTGTCTAATTTTTTCAAGGTGGATGCATTGCAATACCTCTCTTATCCAATCATCATGTGATGGAGGAGAAGAATGCTTCCATTTAAGGAGGATGGCACGCCTGGCTAGCAAAGTAGTAAAGGCAATGACGCAGTGCGCTGTAGCTGGTATACCTCTGATTGGGGAAAGGCCGAACAGGACAGTTAAGGAATTAGGGATAAAAGTGTAATTGAGAGCCTGTGAGAGAGTTCTGAAAATGTCGGACCAATAGTCTGATAGCACCGGGCATGACCAGAACATGTGAAGATGATCGACTGGGGATGGTCTGCATCTGTTACAGGCACCACTTTACATTGTATTAGGGCATGTCTAGCACAAATAGATGAAGAGTGAACTAAACTGAGGATGTTTTTCCACTGGTCATCGGAAATGTCAATGCCCAAATCTTGCTTCCAAATCTTAGCTTAAGGGAGTTAATCGGAGAAGGGGTTAAGGAGTATATTTTACCATCAATTATTGAAATCGATCGTCTTTGACCAGAGTCGAAGGTGAGAATTGAGTCAATTTCTGATTCGGGTGGACGATTGGGAAAATGGGGAAATAACTTTTGAATAAAGTGCCTCACTTGAAAAAAAAACGAAAAAGATGACTATTAGGAAGGTTAAATTTAGCTGATAAAGAAGAGAAAGAGGAGAAGACTTCATTTTCATACAAGTAGTTTAGAGTAGAGAGACCCTTAGCTGCCCAAATATCAAAGAAGCTGTCTGCAAGAGACGGGGAAAATAAGTGATTATTTGAAATTGGTATATGAATCGATGCTCTATGTAGACCAAATTGTTTCCTGAATTGATGCCAAATCTTAATAGTATTAATAACTATTGGATTGCTCGAGATTTTGTGTACCCCTGGGAGCAGATGTTAGAAAGTAAATAACGAGAGGAAGATATCTCTATATGCACCCAGGGCAGACTAGAGGGCACAACTTTTAAGGCCAACCCAATATAGTAATTTAAGAATGTTACATGCCCAAAAGTAGTATCGAAAATTTGGCAGGGCTAAACCCCCTTCAGATTTGGGAAGCTGAAGAACTGACTTCCTGCGAGCCGGTTTGTTATTCCAAAGGAATCCATTCAATTGCTGATCTAAATTAGTGAAAAAGGATTTATTAATGCAAACTGGAAGATGTTGGAAAAGATACAAAAACTTCGGCAGGATAACCATTTTAATAAGGTTTGCACGACCTATTTCAGAAAGGGAAAGGGAACTCCACTTAGCCATCTCTGACTTACATTTTTCAAAAAGTGGTGTAAAGTTCTTAAGAAACAAGTCTTTGAGCGAACCGATGATAAATATCCCCAGATATTTAAACCCATCCAAGGCTAACTTAAAGGGGAATGAAGAAAGAGGAAGAAATTTAGCCAATTGGTTAACAAAAAATAACTCGCTTTTTTGAAGGTTTAACTTGTACCCTGATAGGCAGCCAAACTGTTCTAGAACAGATAATATAGGGGGGAAAGAAGCTATGGGGTCGGAGACGTATAATAACAAATCGTCTGCATAGAGGGAAAGTTTATGGACCAAGCCATGGCGTGTGATGCCTTTAAATGCATCATGACTTCGAAGCCTGATGGCCAACGGCTCAATAGCTATATTAAATAACAAAGGCGAGAGCGGGCAGCCTTGACGTGTCCCCCGCTGAACTAAAAAGGGTGGCGATCGAACACCGTTGGTACACACCGATGCAGACGGGAGAGCATACAAAAGCCGTATCCAAGAAATGAGTTTAGAGTCAAACCCGAATTTTCCTAACACAGAGAACAGGTAGTCCCACTCGACCCTATCGAAAGCTTTCTCCGCATCCAATGAAACTATGACTTCAGGGGTATTAGATGGGGGAGAGAAAATAATGTCAAGTAGTCTCCGAGTATTGAAGAAGGAATGCCTATCCAATGTAAACCCTGTTTTATCTAATGAAATTATGGATGGCATTACATTTTGGAGGCGGAGAGACAGAATTTTGGCTAGTATCTTGCAGTCTACATTTAACAGAGAAATCGGTCTGTAGCTACCGCAAGAAGTGGGGTCCCTGTCTTTCTTCAAGAGCAAGGATATAGAAGCCATATACAGCGTCGATGGGAGTTGGCCTTCTTGAAATGAATTATTGTACATCCTCACTAAAATTGGTACTAATAAATTAGAATATGCCTTGTAGAATTCAACTGTAAACCCATCGGGGCCTGGGGATTTCTTATTTTGCATCGAGTTAATCGCTTCTTTGACTTCTTGGGGGGAAATGGGGCTGCCCAATTTCTTAGCCCAATCTTCATCAATTCTAGGAAATATTAAAGAATCTAAGGGATTGGGGGACAATATCGAAGCTGAAGACTGCTCAGTGGTATAAAGGTTAATGTAAAAGTCTAAAAAAACTCTGTTGATTTCAGCTGGGTCTGAAGTAAGATTACCACGAGGGGACATAACTCTTGGAATTAGTCTAGAGGCACTGGCCGCACGGGCCTGTTGGGCTAGTAGTCTACCCGCCTTATCGCCATGTTCGAAAAAACGTTGCTTGGATTGCTGCAGTTGTCTCTCTACAATATGAGTCATCAGGCAATCATATTGTGATTGTAGCAGAAGTCGTTTTTTGTAAAGAGCAGGTGAGGGAGAGACGGTGTAAGTTTCATCAAGATTGAGGAGTTTGTCTAAGATATCCTGCCTTTTAGTCCTTTCAGCCTTACGCATGTACGAAGTGAAGGAAATAATCTGACCTCGAACAAAGGCTTTAAGGGCTTCCCATAAGAATCCACTGTTGACCTCAGGGGTATCATTGAATTCAATGTAATTACTAATTTGAGTGGCCACAAAGTTCTCAAACTCATGTTGCGCCAATAAATGGGAACTAAATTTCCAAAGTGATGGGGAGATAGCACTAAGAGGAAGATTAATATCAAGTGAGGTGGGGGCATGGTCCGAAACAACTATGGGGTGATAGCCACTAGCGGTAACCAGATGGAACCAATTATTATCAATCAGGAAAAAGTCAATCCGGGAAAAGGTTTGGTGTGGCGGAGAAAAAAAAGAGAAAACTTTACTCTGGGGATTTTTAAACCTCCAGGGGTCCAATTAAAGCAATTAAAAACTACTTTAGCAGAATTAGATAGATTAATTTGCTTGGAAGACGACCTGTCGAGAATTGTGTCTTGCACTAGGTTAAAGTCGCCTCTTATCAGTATATGATGATTATCGCTATTTGGGATTTTAGCAAAGACGTTGATGAAGAATTGGGCATCGTCCCAGTAGGGAGTATAAATAGAGACTAGGACTACTGAAAGGTTCTGTAACAAGCCTGATACTATGACATAACGGCCATTGACATCCTCAATAATATGTGCTGGCTCAAACAATATATTCTTGGCAATAATAATAGCAGCCCCCCTAGCTTTGGCCGAGAATTTCGAGTGAAACACATGACTCATCCAAGGCTTTTTGATTCTTTGGATATCTGATGTTTTAAGATGCGTTTCCTGTAAAAATATAATATCCCCCTTCAAATGTTTCAGCTGCATCATTACCTTACCAATCTTAATGGCCTTATTCATTCCTTTGGTGTTCCATGAAATCAGGCGCACACCTTTACTCATTCTTGACGTATCAATAGCCATCTAGAACGATGCATATTGTAGTAACTGGAACTGCATGGCCTTCTGCAACGGGGAGAGAGAGGAAAAGGAGACAGAAAAAAAAAAAAAAAAATTCTTATTTGTGACCTCATCAGAAACATTCCCCCAAAACACGAACATTGTCCGAGCAACACGGCTCAACGCTTTACAGCGATACAAGACTTCCACCGTCTCATTCCCACCACCTTTGAATGTCAAGCCCCCCTTTTGTAATGAAAATTTAAAGTGAACAACGAATGGATCACAGTCCAACCCAGTCATATATATTCGAATAGGCACATACTATAAGCGCCACTACTATAAGCATCACTGCAAATTCTTACGAGCAAAGAATAAGCGTGATGCAATAGAAGGCGCAAAACACAAATCCATTTAGGATAACACTAGTATTTATTCCAGCCTGTGATTTAAGAACCAAACAAAATGAATCCAAAGAAAACAAGTGTAATAACCAAGTACTGCCTGTCATACAATGTGCATCACACACAAACTGTAGGCACTACAGCTGTAAAACTAGTCTCACAGGCACTGGGTGTGTAGCTTAAAAAAAAAAAAAAAAAAAAAACACACTCACAGACACCTTAGTCTGTGTCTAATGGACTGACCAAAAAAAATTGTTAAAACAAAATGTGTATAATAACCACAAGCACCAGGCCTAACGCAGGGAAAAGAGAAAAATGAATAAATAAATTAACAAATAATAATAATAATTTGGTACGCCTGTAAGTGTACATTGATCTACATGAACTAAATCACTGAACTAAGTGGACACAAGGGTGTATACAAAACAATGCCTCCATAATGCTAAATAAAAGACATCTAACGTTATAGATCTAGAGTAACCACTTTCATATATAACAACCAAACATTATGTATAATACGCACATCTCAGTGTGAAAATCCAAGCATTTAACGAATACCGCTTCTTGAGTCAGTCGATCCAGCCCTGAGTTACTCCAAAAGTCAACTTCGAGTTTAGACCACTGCAGGACGAATAGATGCGATGTAGTCCTTGGCTTCAGTGACTGATGCAAATCTTCTCCTATCACCATCCCTCGTTACGTTAGTAAGCCTAGCCGGAAACAACAGCGCTGGTTTTAAGCCGAGATTGTACAGTTCAGATAGCACCTCTCTGTACTTGGAGCGTTGTTCCATCACCTCCGGCGCATAGTCTTCGTAAATGGAAATAGGTGTGCCGCGGTAATTAAGCTTTCCCCTCTTCGCTCTGGCCTCACGGATGATCTTTTCCTTTTGTTGGAATTTATGTAGCCGAATGATAACAGGTCTGGGCCTCTGCCCCGGCCTCGGTTTATCAGCCAGCGACCGGTGTGCTCTATCACATTCCGGCGGGGATTCCAGTACTCCGTCCCCAAATACTTCCGCAAGTAGTTCTGAGAAGAAGATAGATGGTCGGGGCCCTTCAATGGATTCGGGTAGTCCAATAATTCTTATGTTATTACGCCGGCTACGTGACTCGAGATCCACGACTTTGGATAGCAATTTAGCGTTGCTCTCTGTTAGGGTAGCACAAGTCGTTTCCAAGGCTTGCACGCGCTCATACTGTGCATTAACGTGTGTCTCGAGCGAAGCTATCTTCGAAGCGTGGTCCGTCACGGCAGCTTGAATTTGGTCTAGCTTTACCTCGAGTCTTGAAACGGCAGTATTAAAGTCTGCAGATAGAGCGACCCGGTGTTCCTCAAGAAGGCTAGCGATGGCTGCCATGTTAACCTCTTTGCCGTCGTCTCCACTCGCCTCGGCTTTCTGATCCTTTCTGCTTTGTTTTGTAGTTTTAGCTGCCATAATTTGATGCCAATATGTATATGCAACACAGATATTGCCCCCTTGGTAGTGAAATAGCAGAAATAGTAGGGTTTTAAAACTATTGTGGACAAAAAAAAGTGGGAGCGAGACTTAACGCGTTTCTACGTGTGTGTGTGTTTGTGTGTACATGTAGGTTAGTCTGCTTGGGACTGCCTGGGTGTGAAATGTTTGGTTGAGTGGAAGGGGGTGTGGCAAATAATCTGGTCTTTTTAAAAAAACAGTGTATTGCAGAATAATTAAAAAGTACAATGTCAAAATAATAACTTTATTACAAATTAAAAAGAAACTATACATTACAAACAAAATTAAGAGATAATTCATGGCTTGAGCTATTAAACTACATTTAAAAACAATTTATTTTATTTTTTACAGGTCATGGAATGCAAGACCCTCGTATCACACGGGCCATTGCTCTATGTAAGAAAACTGTGAGCGCATTCTCCTACAGCTGGAAAAAGCGGAGGGAGCTGGCCGAAGTCCAGGCACAGATGAATTTACCAGCTCATCAGCTCAGTACGGAGTCGACCACACGGTGGGGATCACGTCTACAAATGGTAGAACGCGTCCTTGAGCAGGAAAGGGCTCTTGCCAAAGTCCTGTCTGCTGACAAGAAAACAAGACCTCTGGTTCTTACCTGGCAAGACATAGAGGTGCTAGAGGCCATCCAAAGAGCACTGAAGCCCCTGCACAACTTCACTGACGCTTTGTCAGGCGAGGAGTATGTGACACTCTCATACGTAAGACCTGTGCTCCACCTCTTTAACAGCAGCCTCCTTGCTCCTGAGGAAGGTGACAGTGAGCTAACAAAGTCCATCAAACACACCACCTTGACTTACTTAAATGAAAAGTATTCAGAGCCCTCTACCAGTGACTTTCTGGACATGGCTTCCTTTATAGACCCACGGTTTCGGGGGAAATATGTCAGCAGTGGGAAAATGGTTGCATTGAAAGAGAGGGTCATCTGTGAAGCACAGAGTTTGCTAGGTGATCAGGGGAGCTCTGCAGGTGTTGACAAAGCTGTGCCTCAGGCCTCATCCACACTACTGCGTTTTAGTTTGGAAACGGAGAATTAAAACGAATACGATCTCCGTCCACACCAGCGTTTTAGCTGCGTATTAGAGTTGATCTCCGTCCACATTAAAACGACTGAAAACGCGGATCACGTCACCATTCACCTACACTGAGCATGCGCGTGCCGGTGTAAACAGGAATCAGATTAACTATTCCTCAGATTTCGCCAAGGTTGATAACTGCCGATCTGGACATTTGAAAGTTTTCGGACCATTTCTCAGGAACCACAACTTCATTGATAAAATTATCCCACCATGCGCTGGTAGTTCCCGGCTTAACCCAAAACCGACGCTCCATGTGCGGTCGATATCGCCTCTGCACACGGGAATTGTCACGGATCGCTCGAATAATAGCTTGCCTCCAACGCATGTAGGCAGTATAGCATTGTAAAATTCAGAATTTACTTGCACTAACGTAACTGCTAGTCCAGGCTGTTGTTGTATGTTTTCTTCCGTTGTATGACACCCAATCAGAGAGCCGAGCGTGAGCCTCTGCGTCATCGTTTCTAAAGTCCTCCGTTTTGAACCGTCTACACTAAAACGCTCTCCGGAGATTCAAAACGCAAAACGGGGTCGGCAGCGTTTCTAAACTTCTCCGTTTTAGGTCTTCGTTTTTGCCATTTTAGTGTGAGCGGGAGGTGCAAACGTAGCAAAAGGTCTGCGTTTCTAAACTAAAACGTAGTAGTGTGGATGGGGCCTCAGTCCGCACAAGAGAGTGCCATAGCAGATCCTTTGCCCCCCATTGCTAAAAAGAAAAAAACTCTAGCCAGTTTTTTTGTCCAAGACGCAACCCCTTACACTTCTTCATTCACACCTCGCGAGTCCATTGAGAATGAGTTGTCAAGCTATTTACAGTCTGTATGTTTGGAGAGTGAGGCAGACCCACTACAATGGTGGTAGGAACATGAGGTTGCCTATCCAGCACTGAGCACCCTAGCAAAAAAGTACCTCTGTGTGCCTGCCACTAGCAGTCCTTCTGAAAGGATCTTCAGCTGCAGTGGAAATATAGTTACTTGTCAAAGGGCTACACTTAACCCTGACACAGTAGACAGATTGGTATTCCTTGCTCAAAATATTAAAATGTAAAAGAGTTACACGAACTTGTTTTTTGGCTATTTGTTGATGGCTACAACAGAGTTAATGCAATGAGGTTGAGTTGTTTTATTTTTGAACGAAAAGGCAGCAATATGTATTATTTCTTTTATTTTACAGTTAAATTATTATGTAATCAGGGACATCTTAAATGTTGCAGAAGCACTTTGTTCCTATGCACTGCCTATCATGAATAGAGTTGTTTCATTTTTGAATGAAAAGAAGGCAATATGTATCTTCCTTTATTTTACAGTTAAATTATTATTTTTGTATACAGGGATTTTTTTTTTAAATGTCGCGGAAGCACTTTGTTCCTACGTGTAATGCCTACCTCTTTGCACTTCAAAAAAAAAAAAAAAAAAGACTGTGGTATTTGGCATATTTGTTTTCGCAGTAGTTTTTGGGGGGTTGTTTTTCCTGTAAAGATATCGAGATATATATCGTATATCGAGATATAGCAAAATATATAGAGATATATTTTTTGCTCCATATCGCCCAGCCCTACACTAAATTAAACTAGATCAGTCAAGTCACCTTTATTTATATAACGCTTTACTGTAAACAATATACTTTAGATTGTTTCAAAGCAGCTTTACAGTGATAAAAGGATTAAAGTAACAGATTGTTTTGGCTTTACAGCAGCTCTAGAATAAAGTTATTGTCCAGCTAAAGTTAGTTTTGATCAGTGGTTCTCAACTCAGACATTTTACCATGGTCATTAAGCTGCGACTGTCTGTCTGTGTGTGTGTGTGTGTGTGTGTGTGCGTGCGTGCGTGCGTGCGTGCGTGTGTGTGTGTGTGTGTGTGTGTGTTTATTGAGTGTTGTATGCATTTTGGGGAAACGGAAACAACAGTAAATACACAATACTAGCATGAACTATTAATGAAACATATGGAAACTGCTTCTGATGAATAGAATGAACATCATTCCTGCATGCAGATCCTTCCCAGTAACACATGATGTACCAGTTACGTAATTTATTGGTACTTTTTGGTAATTTCATGACTTACTAATTGACAACATAAAATACGACGCTGCATGCTAGTCATTTATTTATTCATTTATTATTATTAATAATGACATGATATACAGTGCACACCGCTGTATTTGCATGTTTTAAGTGTAAGTGTTGCGGCAAAAATTGATATCAAACCCAGGGTTGTCAACTTTGGGACTTTGGCTGGAGTGAGACTTTCAGTGCGTGTGCGGAGAACATTTTTGGTAACCCTATACCCTAATTTTAAAAATGTCAGTCCTTGTTTACTTAGTATAAACTAAAAAAAACCCGAATAGAATGGAAACGCTTTTTCAAAATAAAAAAGATAATTAAAAAAAAAATAGATTAAGAAAGCCACCGCTGGTCACATCTATGGTTAGATTGATTTATTTAGATCCAGTGAAGATCCCTTAACCCTACTACTAAACCCAAACACCCATTTTATACAGGTCATAAAAAGGATAAACTGTAATGGAAAGAGATGTGTAGGGAAATGGCAGTTTTATTAACAATATAGCATTAAAATATATTTTGAGCCACTAATCCTACTCTTAATTTACCCCTAAACCCCCATAACCATTCCTTAAAACTACGTAGGCTACAATTATGAAGAAAAACATAGCAGACAGACAAAAAGTATAATCACAATAATTTATTTAGTGCGAAAATGTCAAAACCGGTACTAAAAGTCGTTCACATCATGATGTGTTGCAGTCGCAGTCCTCTCTGAGCAGAATTTATGTTATTAATCCATTAAAATATTAATCCGGATTCGGTTCACACTGTGAAGGCGCGCGCGCTTCTTCATTTAAAATGTAGCACACCGACTGGAACACGGCATGTCGCAATTTGTGACGAAGCAGGCGAGCGCCAATGAGCGTTTGATATCCCTGCCGTAAAACATGTCGTAACGCTTCTTGAGGGTGCAATTTTTGAATTTGAATTCATCACGAGCGCGGGATTTGACGTTCACGGTTGCTGCTGAGAATGGAAGATCGCTGGATAAAGGAGATGGTTCTCACTGCAGAACATGAAATCCACGGGGAGGAGTCAGATCCAGATCCAACTCCTCCCACCTTACATATACCTAAACCTACCCATCTCCGCCCCCTGATCCCTAAACCCACCCCTAATCCCTAAACCCGCCCCTAATCCTACACATCTCCACCCCTTGGATCTTGATCCGACTCCTCCCCGTGGATCTCATGTACTGCATTGAGGTGCTACTGGGATAAAGGGCTGAATTTGGGATCTGTTTCTTGCAAACGTATGGATTCTAAAGATTTGGATTACATTAAGCTAATAAAATGTATGTCTTTTGTGAATTTGTTGTGTTTTGGTTTATTATGGTTCTATAGGAGAAAACGCATTTTGTGTATCACGGTAAATAAGCTATATTAAGAAATGGTTAAACGATTAAAGTATTTTTAAGGTTTTAAAGTGTAGTTTTGTTTAACGCCATGTAGGCTAACGTTAGTCCTCCGAGTTTGCAGCAGGAGGCACGGACAGAGTGAAATGTTATTATTTCTTAAATGAGTAAAATGCATTTTGTGACTGAAAAACGTAATTGATAAGACAATTGAATGCAATAGAGTGAAAACATTAATACCACGATTTTAATACCCATAAATAGGAATACGTACGAATTTGTACGTCGGAAGAGTTCATACGTAAATAATTTACGTTTTTGTACTGTCAATACGTAAATATTTGACGTTTTAGTGCTGTAAATACGTCAGTATTATACGTTTCTAATTGTATAAAACGTAATTAAATGTACGTGTGGTAGAACTACACTTAACGTAAAAATGCACACGTATTCTCATGAGATCACGTTGGATGGATGGGACATGTCCCCAGCCCTTTTTCTCAGGATCGATATTGTCCCCCACGACTTTTTGAAACATTGAGGCACGGATGTACATAGTACAAATGAATAAAACATCTCCAGGGTAGGGTTGCACCAGCTTTTCGTAAGTAATTTTTTAAAATTGGAACGTAAAGTCCACACTAGAGGCTTAATAACTACTAGCTAGTTTGTAACTAACTCTGTACTTTATTCCGCTATAGGCAGAACGTAGTTAGTAGGTCGTGAGCTCTACGTAAAGTAATGCGTAGTCGCATACTATGACGTTTAGTCTCGATGATCCAATAGCAGCCTTCAAAAACGTGAGCAGAAGTTGTTTAAATGCTATGAATTTCAGTTTATCCTTCATTCTAACAACAGTAAAATATGTTTACTTTAAATACGACACTTAATCATGAGTAGCATAAGTGTTTTTATATGTAATTACATTCAGAAACTGTATTTGAAACGAATTAATAAGGATAAATAAGTAATGATACAAAAAAAACATAAGAAATAACATTTATTGATTATGACTGAGTTTATGTGACATGCACAACACGGACAGATGGGACAGATGCACACAGCGGCGCTATAGGACGGGTTCGTGTTGATGAGCCGCTAACAAAGTAATCTATTCACAAAATGTTCACTCTTTTAAAATGTAGGCGAGTTTAAATGTCAGCATTATCATATGTCTAAAGAATTGAAATCTGTCAGGTAAAAGAAGAGCTTATGATGCAGTTCAGTCTGCCTGCTATTTTAGTCCAACCGCTACTCCTGATCGGAGGCTGCCGTAAATATTTAGTTTATACCTAGAGTTAAGCTTCAACTAAGTTTAATTGTGCAATGCAAAAATATTTAGTAGTGCATAAGTTGCATCTTAAGCCTGTTTTATGCTTCTGCGTCGAATCGACGGCGTACCCCCGCAGACCCCTCTGCGTCGCCGCGAACCCCTCCGCCGTAGTTCGATGTGCACCTCCAAAAAATTGTAACTACACGTCGAGGCGACGCAGACCACAAGGGCTGTGATTGGTCAGATGCACCGCGATGCAACTCAACCTGACGCAGAACCATAAAACGGCCACGACGCCGTAGGAGTGACGGCGTAGCTACGCCATGGAGTTGACGCAGAAGCATAATGAGGCCTTTAGTGCCCATTTATGTCAAAACTAGGCTAAGTTGTAACTTACGCACAGTTGGTGCAACCGGGCCCAGTTAAATAGCAGAGCATTAATTTAGCTCACTGCTAAATAAGAGATATAGCGCTTAAATCGTTTTTTTATTATTTTTTTTATCAAGCTGAGCGCTCGTTGCCACTGCGATCACTTGAATGGATACACGCGTGCACAGTCTTCACTCGGACGCGCTCTTCAATATATCGCCGTTGCGGAGAGTCTCTATTTGTTCCGGTGAAATCACAACATAAAATGCACACAAACGTGTCCCTGCTAGATATAGACTGTAACCACTGATGAAAATATTCGGTTTGGATGAGAGAGAAAAAAACTATACGAGTGCGGATCAGAACCCGTAACCTCTGACACGCTTGGCAAAAGATCTACCACAAGACCATTGTAGAACTCAAACAAAATCTGCAGATCGATGCATTTATTTACGGGTTGAGCAGAGAGGCTGCACAGTTTGACCAGTGGGCAGCGGCCGCACACCAGGCCGCTGAATGCTGTGTTTCCAAGAACTTGCAATGTATAACTATTTTCAGACCAGCCCTCGCGGCCTCGAAAGACCGGCCCACCAGGAAAAGTCCCGACTCTCACGATTTCCAATCCGCCCCTGCCTGTCATTAATACGCTGTGGTAATCTAGTAATCAACAGAATATTAACGGATTCGATTGAGAAAAATGGATTTTGGCGTGACATTTCTTGTGTGTGCCTGAGAGCGTGAGATTGATGCTGAAAGCGTGAGTGTCACGTCAGATGTGTGAGAGTTGGCAACCCTGGCTGTATTTTAATACCGCATAGCATATTTTGCAAGTAATTTCGTCGCCCTTTCTGTCTAAATGGTCCCACACAGTAGGCCTACTTCTTTTCACTCGCTTCATTTTCTTTGCTCAGCGAAATTTAGCTGACATTTATTCATTTAGCTGGCGCTTTTATCCAAAGCGACTTACAATTGCTATATATGTCAGAGGTCGCACGCCTCTGGAGCACTTAACTAGGGGTTAAGTGTTTTGCTCAGGGACACATTGGTGTCTCACAGTGGATTCGAACCCGGGTCTCTCACACCAATGGCATGTGTCTTATCCATTGCGCCATCACCACCCCAAATATGTCTGTAGGCACGTGTGGTTGCGCGTCTAGATGCACTGTCAATATGAGCATCCCTAATTCATTGCTATAGGAGAGGAATAATTTTCTAAACTCGTTAAATCATCTAAATCGACAACATGTATGTTAGACCCTATACCGACTAAGCTACTGAAAGAGATGCTTCCAGAGGCCATAGATCCTCTTCTTAATTATATTAATTGTCATGTTTGTCACAATTTGTCATTAGGATACGTAAAACAAAAACTTTTAAGCTGGCTATGATTAAACCGCTTGTTAAAACGAAAAAAACGTACAGAATTGGACAATTACTGGCCGATCTCGAATCTACCTTTACTGTCAACGATACTAGAAAAGGCAGTATCTTCACAACTATGTTCATTTTTAGAAAGAAATGGTATCTGCGAGGATTTCCAGTCAGGATTTAGACCGCACCATAGCACTGAGACAGCTCTCATTAGATTCACAAATGATTTGCTCTTATCATCCGATCGTGGTTGTATCTCTCTATTAGTGCTACTCGATCTTAGTGCTGCATTTGATACTATCGACCACAACATTCTTTTAGATAGACTTGAAAATTATGTTGGCATTAGTGAAATTGCATTAGCATGGTTTAAAGCATACTTATCTGACCGTTATCAGTTTGTAGCAGTAAATGAAGAGATGTCTCATCGATCAAAAGTTCAGTATGGCATACAACAAGGCTCAGTACTAGGACCGTTGCTGTTCACTCTGTACATGCTACCCTTGGGAGATATCATTAGGAAGCATGGCATTAGTTTTCACTGTTATGCTGATGATACTCAGCTCTATATTTCTTCACAGCCCAGACGAATTCTGGCCGGTTGATAATACCTAGAATATCAAAATCGACTGCTGGCAGTAGATCCTTTTCGTATTTAGCACCAAAACTTTGGAACAGTCTTCCTAACATTGTCCGGGAAGCAGACACAGTCTGTCGGTTTAAATCTAGGCTAAAAACACATCTCTTTGGCTTAGCATACACATAACACATTATAGACTTCTATAGTTCAATGTTAGGCTCCATCGATTAGGTCAGCCGGTACCGGGAACCCTTCCCATAAATCCAGATGTACTCGTTACATTATAAGAAGGATGGCGTCTATGCTAATATTAGTCTCTCTGCTTAACCCGAGGTTTACCGCAGTCCACCGGATCCAGGCCGTATCCGGATCAAATGAAGGACCTGTGCCTGGCCACGACGACAACGCAGTCCTGAAGTAGCAAATAGTCTCTCCACTGTGAAGACATCCTTCCCTTTACCTCTGTACTGATAAAACTTTGTCGGGATAATTACAGTTCACGTGAATACGCGGAAGCGATAAAAAAATTCTATATTATACATTTTTCAAGTCTTGTACCTTGGAACCTATTTCATGGTTTGCGTTCTCAAGCCACCAGGCCCTGTTTTGTGCAAATGAGCGTCCGAATCGCATTAAAGGTTTTCTGTTAGAATGGTGTCGTGTTAGTGGCCCTTTAGTTAGTAACTAATGAACGTTGTCAAATCTAACTTTAGCTGGACAATAACTTTATTCTAGAGCTGCTGTGAAGCCTAAACAATCTCTGTTACTTTAATTTCCTATTATTAAAATGATAATTTCCTATAATTGTTGTTGTAAAGCTATGTATTAAGAAAATGTTTTATAAAGAAAAACACTGCAATTGTTGTTGTAAAGCGATTTATTAAGAAAATGGTTTATAAAGAAAAACACTGCAATTGTTTTTGTAAACTCTTTTATTGAGAAAGTGGTTTATAAAGAAAACCATACCACACTTAATGTTTTAAGCATTTATTAAAAAGCATAGTGAGGATCAAAACATGTATTAGAAAGAACTTTGCTAAAAAAAAAGGAAAAGAATGCTAGCATTACTGTTGTATGTTTTCCGGACGAGACACAGAATACAACAAAGAAAAGTTCAAAGAAGGAGGACGAAGAGAGAAAGGCTTTATATTAACAAGTCCCAGGGAGTTTCCAGGAGGGGATTTCCAAAAAGCTTGAGCTGAACTGACCACGGAGAAGTCTTCTGTGATCTAATTATTGTAAGTATGAAAATTCAAATGCTTATGATTTAGGACATATCTGACTTACTTTACCTAACCTGAGAATAATTAAAATAAGGTAAGAGGTGTTAAAAAATACACACCATAAAACAATGTTGTTATTGTACAGCGCTTAGACAACTTTTATGTTGCAGAGAAATGTGTAGACGTTTAATTAAAACATTATATAATAACTAACTTTATAAAAATATAAAAAATACATATTTTTATGAAATAACTCATTTTATGAGATATGAGCGGGTGGGCTTAACTCTGAGCTCCAGGTTTTTCTCCAGTATGAGTTCTTTGGTGCCGTTTCAGATTGTCAGTTCTAATAAAGCTCTTCCCACATTTAAAGCACACATGATCTTTCACTCCATTGTGTGTTTTCTGGTGCTTATTAAAACTGTCCAGCCTGGAAAAACTCTTTCCACAGAAAGAACACACATAAGGCCTCTCATCTGAATGAACTTTCTGGTGATCTTTTAGATTTGATAATAATCAGAATCAGAATCAGAATCAGAAAGAGCTTTATTGCCAAGTGTGCTTGCACACACAAGGAATTTGTTTTGGTACTGAGGCTTCCAGTGGACATATACAAATACAACATGAAACATAATACTACAAATTATAAGAATAAAAAATAAAAATATAAATATATGAGAGTAAAACTATCACAGTTGGGTTTAGTCAGAATAGAAATTTTCAGATTTACAGATTATGAACCTATTTACAGTGTTTTGAATATTATAAATAAATAAATCTACATATAAGTATCACCTGAGTTGTGGGATATTGCACTAAACAGTGGGAGTATTGCACTTACAGGCATATGCCTTGGGAGGAGTGTTAACTGTTCAGGAGGGAAATGGCCTGTGGGAAGAAACTGTTCCTGTGCCGAGATGTTCTTGTGGCCAGTGATCTGAGTCTCCGTCTTGACGGTAACAGTTCAAACAGGAGGTGTCCAGGGTGAGTGGAGTCTGTGATGATTTTACCTGCTCTCTTCCTCACTCTGGAAGAGTACAGGTCCTGGAGGTTTGGCAGGGGGGCACCAATAATCCTCTCCGCAGTCCGGACTGTCCGTTGTAGTCTCCTGATGTCTGATTTGGTAGCTGAACCAAACCAGACAGTGATGGAAGCGCACAAGACAGACTCAATGACGGCTGAGTAGAACTGAATCAGCAGATCCTGTGGCAGGTTGAACTTCCTCAGCTGGCGAAGGAAGTACAGTCTCTGCTGGGCCTTTTTCACAGTGGAGTCAATGTGATTGTCCCACTTCAGGTCCTGAGAGATGATAGTGCCCAGGAACCTGAATGACTCCACTGCTTCCACAGTGCTGTTCATGATGGTGAGTGGGAGGAGTGCTGAGCTGTTCCTCCTGAAGTCCACGATCATCTCCACTGTTTTGAGCGTGTTCAGCTCAAGGTTGTTATAACTGCACCAGGCAGCCAGCTGTTCAACCTCCAGTCTGTAAGCAGACTCGTCACCGTTTCGGATGAGACCGATGACAGTGGTGTCGTCTGCAAATTTCAGGAGCTTGACAGTGGGGTCTTTAGAAGTGCAGTCATTAGTGTACAGGGAGAAGAGCAGTGGGGAGAGAACGCACCCTTGGGGAGCACCAGTGCTGATTGTGAGTGTCTTGGATGTGTGTTTCCCCAGTCTCACTCGCTGCTGCCGGTCCGTCAGGAAGCTGGTGATCCACTGACAGATCGAGGATGGTATGGAGAGCTGGGTCAGTTTGGCTGTGAGAAGACCAGGCATGATGGTATTGAAGGCCGAACTGAAGTCCACAAAGAGGATCCTTGCATAAGTCCCTGGTCTGTCGAGATGTTGCAGGATATAATGCAGTCCCATGTTGACTGCATCATCCACAGACCTGTTTGCTCTGTAAGCAAACTGAAAGGGATCCAGCAGGGGTCCAGTGATGTCCTTCAGGTGGGCCAGCACCAGTCTTTCAAACGACTTCATGACCACAGACGTGAGAGCGACAGGTCTGTAGTCATTAAGTCCAGTGATTTTGGGTTTTTTGGGGACAGGAATGATAGTGGAGCGTTTGAAGCAGCAGGGAACTTCACACTGCTCCAATGATCTGTTGAAGATCTGCGTGAAGACCGGGGCCAGTTGGTCAGCGCAGGCTTTTAAACAAGCAGATGAGATGCCGTCTGGGCCTGAGGCTTTCCTAGTCTTCTGTTTTTTGAAGACTAGGCTCACGTCCTCCACACAGACCTTAAGCTCAGGTTGGATGGCAGGAGGGGGGAGTGATAATTGGAGAACAGGAGGTGATGCTGAATGTGTGAAGTGCAGATCAGACCGGGAGTGTGGTGTGAATGAGGGCTTTTCAAACCGGCAGTAAAATGAATTTAAATCGTCAGCCAGGTGTTGATTGTCCACAGATCGAGGGGATGGTGACTTGTAGTTGGTAATGTTCCTCAGGCCATTCCAGACTGATGATGGGTCGTTGGATGAAAACTGGTTTTTCAGTTTATCAGAGTAGTTCCTTTTAGCAACTCTGATCTCCTTTGTCAATCTGTTCCTGGCCTGGTTATACAAGATTTTATCCCCACTTCTGTAAGCATCCTCTTTGGCATGACGAAGGTGTTTGAGTTTCCCAGTAAACCATGGTTTATCATTAGTGAATGATAAGAATGTCCTGGTAGGAATGCATGTATCCTCACAGAAACTTATATATGATGTTACAGTATCTGTGAGCTCATCCAGATCATTGGTAGCAGCTTCAAAAACAGTCCAATCAGTGCAATCAAAGCAGGCCTGTAGATTCTGCTCTGCTTCATTAGTCCATCTTTTCACAGTCCTTATTCCAGGTTTAGCTGATTTCAGTTTCTGCCTGTAGGTCGGTATGAGATGAACCAAACAGTGATCAGAGAGCCCCAAAGCTGCCCGTGGGACGGAGTGATACGCATTTCTTATTGTGGTGTAACAGTGGTCCAGTATATTACTGTCTCTGGTGGGACATGTAACGTGCTGTCTGTATTTTGGTAGTTCACGGGAAAGATTTGCTTTGTTAAAATCCCCAAGAATGATTAAAAGAGAGTCTGGGTACCTTTGTTCCGTTTCAGATATTTGTTCAGCCAGCTGTTGTAGCGCCGCGCTCGCGCACGCGTCTGGAGGGATGTAAACATTCACGAGAATGAAAGAGGAAAATTCCCGAGGCGAGTAGAAGGGTTTACAGTTTATGAAATGTGCCTCTAAATTAGGAGAGCACATCTTCTTCAGTGTTGTTACATCTGAACACCAACTTTCGTTAATGTAGAAACACAATCCACCACCTCTCGTTTTCCCCGTTAGCTCCGCGATGCGATCCGCTCGGAACAGCTGGAAGCCCGGCAGATGTATTGCGTTGTCCGGTATGGCTTCACTCAGCCAGGTTTCAGTGAAGCACAAAGCAGCAGAGTTTAAAAAATCCTTGTTAGTGTGGGTGAGGAGAAGAAGTTCATCCGTTTTGTTAGGAAGGGATCGGAGATTCGCGAGATGAATGCTGGGGAGTGCAGTGCGCAGGCCGCGCTCGCGGAGTTTAACCAGCGCGCCGGCTCGCTTCCCGCGTTTGCGTCTGAACGTGCGTTTGAACAACAACGCTGCACCTCCGACGAGAATGTCCAGCAAAACGTCCGAATAATCAAAAACTGTAGAAAAGGTCTCTGGTGTGTGTTTCCTAATGTCCAGTAGTTCGTCTTTGGTGAAACTGATAGGAAAAGAATGACTAAACGCAGAACAAACGAACAAAAACAACACAATAGCTGGAGAGCTCCACACCGAGGCAGCCATCCGCGGCGCCATCTTGGATCTTGTATTTTGGTAGTTTTTGGTAGTATTTTGGTAGTATTTTGGTAGTTTTGGTAATAAAGTAAAATCTTTACCACACTGATCACAGTTAAATGTTTTTTCTCCAGAGTGAACGCGCAGATGATAGTTGAGATTAGTTAGATATCTGAAGCTCTTCTCACACTGAGTACAGTCGTACGGCTTCTCTACAGTATGAACTCGCTTGTGTAATTTCAGGGATCCAGACTGAGTGAAACTCTTGTTACAATATGAGCACTTATAAGGTTTTTCTCCAGTATGAATTCTTTGGTGATCACATCGTATGTTTCTCCGGAATCAGCCAGAGTGAAGGACGTCTTTATTCTGATTGGTTTCTGCCGTTTTGCCACTGCTTGCCGCTGAACCGCGTCATAGCTCATTACCATAAAGTTGAGCTTCTTTCAACTGATTGACGCTCAAAACGCCCAAAACGCGACGCCGAGGGATTTGACGCTCCTTGCAGCTGAGAGAAGCCAGCTTCCATTGAAAATGAATGACTTCCGGCCGCTTTGGAAGCTCAAGTCGGCGGCGGTGTGAACATACGGTTAATGATAGATGTAATGAAAAAAGCTCCACTTTGAGCTCCACTTTTCAAGGCTCAGCTGGCCAGCAATGCTTCACTTTTGGGCAAAGCAGAAGCAATGCTTCACTTCATAGAGACCAATGGCTTTGATTCAATGCGTGACTCGCTGCTTTCCCGCCACGGCTTCCTCCCGCTGTGTAATGCTGACCAGCGCTGATGCCATTCATGATAAATACCACACGTTAAAAGGATGATACGACAAATATTTCGCTTTCCTTGGAAATGGCAACCTTTTCACGAATATACATGACTTGACTTCAAAGACAGACGCACGTAATCGCACGCGCTCAGTCGATCACATTCACTGTCTGTTTAGGCTTAAGTCCAAATCCACGAATCCTTTGTACAAATCACCATGATAAACAGTCTTGTTATCATTATTAACTTATTTAACATTCAATACACATGGTACGAACCACGAAGGGTGGCCTTATAAAAAAAGAAAACGCGGTTATCACGACAGCCCTATTTACAGACGCACTCAGACATGAGTTTGGGACAGCCGTCCTTTGATGCAGGTTGGTGTGTTACTCATGCATATGTTGTAATTATTTTATCATTATTATAATTCATTTTCTATGTAAAGCACTTTGAATTACCATTGTGTATGAAATGTGCTATGAATAAACTTGCCTATATAATCTGTCACCAACAAAAACACAACACTATAGAATTATGTATTGTATTAACTAAGTAATTGTATTAAATATTATACCAACTTATTCAAGCACACAAATGTAACAAGTAAACCAAATTTAAGTTCACTCAACTTTAAACTTTATTACTATAAATCCATAACCTTTGTTGCATTTATTTCCTGTTATCACTGTAAAGCAGCTTTTAAAGTATCAGTATTGTAAAAAGTGCTTAATAAATAAACGTGACTTGACTTGACTATGATATGAACATATATGTGTAAGTATTGGTATGGATTTCTTCTAGTCAAGTCACCTTTATTTATATAGCACTTTATACAATGCAGATTATTTCAAAGCAGCTTTACAATGATAACAGGAAAATAATGCAACAAAGTTTGTTTCGGCTGTACAGCAGATGTAGAAGAAAATAGTGTCATAGTCCAGCTTAAGCAAGTTCAGTGATGGTTCATTTTCTACAATAACTATATATTTTTGAGGCTTGAAAATGTTGATTATCTAGACTGTAAATGGATCAACAAAGAATGATGATAATTTTAAAAATATCTTCATTTGTGTTCCAAAGATGGAGAAAAAAGTATTGTGTGTTGGAACATGTAAATGATTTTTGTGTGAACTGTTCCTTTAAGAAATGGAAGACCAAGAAAGTCGGTTTGAGTTCTGCAATGGATAACACGGACATCAATGATTTAAAAATAAAAATAAATGTAATGTGAAAAAGAACTGTTGCATAAAAATGAGTAAGTTTGTGTTTACATAATACATGCGTGTGTGTGTACTGTGTATAATTATTTTGTATATATAAATACACACACATGCATGTATATATTTAAGAAAAATGTGTTATTTATATATAGAATATTTATATATAATAAGAGGATGGAAAGGCGTAGTACCAAACTGATGAGTGATATCTTCTTGCAGTGCGTTGATCCAAAAGGAAATCCAAATTAAGAAAAAAGAGATCCGCACGTGAATATAGGCCAAAAAGCCCATGGGATTTTATTGTCCAGAGGCCACAAAAAAGTGCAAGAGTGCAAAACGTTTTCGGGTTCAACCCTTGATCAGTGTCTTGTGTTACCAAGCATACACCTGCGGTCATTTAAACACCTATTACCATAACGGAATCAGATTTTATCCCATATACAAATATTTACATCAATAGTTTACATGATTATATACACACATCAAAACAATCCTCTATTCAAAAAAAAATTTGTTAACAATTTTTTTTTTTTAAATCTAATAATATGAACATAAACTCATTCCCATTATTGAATATCACACAAGATTATTCTCATCATCCCTACACGTCACATGATTAGACATTGCAATGCATAATGAAACAAAATTTATAGAAAACAATTGAGAGTATATTCCTTATTCATGCCCAAAGGATATGGACATCTTAAGTCAAAAATCCATTTACATTCCCTCTGCAAAAGTCTCTGCTCCAAATTACCACCCAGCGACTGTTTTATATGTTCTATGACAACGGAATTTATTCCGAGATCAAATGGGACATCTCATTAAAACGGCAAGCAACTGGAGATCTTTTCCTTCTGATAGCGCTCATATGTTCAATTAAATAGTCCTTATGGATGTATTTAAACAAAGACTTGGTTTCTTTCCCTGTCTTAAGTGCGCGGCATGTACACACATCCGTAGAAGATGTTCTTCCTTTCGCAGAAGCAAAACGAACCGTATCAGATTAAACTATTTGTTACATGCGCTTCTACCAATGTGATTTAGCCTACCTATTATCTTATCCATGTGACAAACAATACACAGGGAAGGAAAATAGACAAATTAAGACACGTATCATTGAAAATATGAGCGCTTTCAGAAGGAAAGACCAAAAATCTCCAGTTGCGTGTCATTTTAATGAGATGTCCCATTCGATCTCAGAATTAAATTACGTTGTTAAAGTATAACACAGTCGCTGGTTGGTAATTTGGAGCGGAGACTTTTGCAGAGGGAATGGATTTTTTACCTAAAATGTGGTGTGAGGATCTCTTTTTTCTTATGATATAAATGATGCATAAATATATATTTGTGTGTGTGTCTAATCAAATTAAAGACTAAATTCAGCTCTAGATTAGAGCACTAGCCTTAGCTCTACATTATGCACCATTATTGATATTGTTAATCAATGTTAACATCAATTCATACATTAGAAACTAAGGAAGATTTCGGGTTTATTACATATTAACACTAAACCTGAGCACATAATGTGTTAATTAGTAGTTAAATACCTCATATCTCAAGCTGAATCATGTCATCTTTAACATGTGGCTCTTACACGGTCGTTAAAGCATCTCGGATTAAAATGAAAAAATAGTAAACTGGTCTTTAAACTTTCAGCGCTCGTGTCTCTCTTCTGCGTATCCTCTATTTGTTCTTTTGGATTTACATGGCAAACTAGAAACCTTTTTATTGTATTACTGCCACCTATTGGATGTTTAAATGCTCTATTGTTTTGTAATTGAATCCAATCTGATTTTAGATTCTGAAAGCTCTGTTTATATATGAACCCTAAACTTTGCAATTCAACACGCAAATTATTTTACATGTGTATTACGTGAAGTCGGAATCCAAACAAACATTAAGCGCATGCGCAGTGCGTCAGTCGCCACGTTCAGAACGAGAAGGGTCTGGCTGCAGACCGTGGGTTAGTGGAGCTCCACTCTAGAACAGGAAATACGTCACCTCCACTTGAATTAATAAAGGAGGGCCAAGATGGCGTCGCTGTGAACTCTTCGAATTATAACTCAGGTCATTGACTGACTGACGCTGTCGTAACGTGCAATGCAAGTGAAACGCATAGGGCTTGCGTGAAATTACTCACAAAAGGATGAATAAACACCATGCATTGATATTTCTGACGAGCATAGATGTTATTGTGACAGATTAAAATATGTATTTAATAAATTCATAAATCTGTGAAAAATTGAAAGCACTATATTCACACTATTTTGAATGAGTGTAAAAAGCCTATAACGACGAGACATTTCCAAGGAATAGCCCATTGACATCATATCCGGGAGGTAAGTCTGTAAATTCGAATAAAATCACAGACTTCGCTTATCCCGTGCGAATGCGCCACACGAAATTCAGATGTGGGGGGTAATTTGTAATTCACACGAGGTCCCCAGATAATACTAATCCCGTGCGAATAGGGCTTTATACTTCGCATCTAACACGCACACTTTGCGAATAAAATTTTAGAATTTATTAACCAATGGCTAATGTTAGACATTATGGTAAATGGTAAATGGTAAAACGGTAATTTTTTGTTACCATTTTAACATTTACATTATAAGTCAACCAGAGTGAAATTTACTCACATATGTGAGTGATTTATTCGCATTGTAGAGGGTTTACAGCAATAATTAAACTGATTTGAATTGACAGCATAACTTGCTTTCTTTTCAGGTCGACTCCACTGAGAAAGATGCACTTATATTCCCGCTGTGGACACAAGGACATGTTCTGCTATGTGTAAGTAATGCATGCTTTCAAAGAAAGTTTGTCAAGCTATATTGTTGAATGTGGAAAAGAAGCATAAGATTCCTTTTTACAACGCTCATTGGAATATTACACATGAAAGGTTAACTCATTGCCAAGATTATTCTCATAGGTGATGATGCCACTCAAAAGAGGAATACTGTTCCTCGATTCGCTGTTTGGGAACACAGTGCGAACAAGGCTTTGGCTACAAGCCCTACCGAGACATCTTGAGGTTACAACAGGATGATATATTTCGGCAGTCGCGTTCCCCTGACTTGCCCACATTAATGCAAGTACTTTCGGCAGTCGCGTTCCTCTGACTTGCACACATTAATGCAAGTACTTTCGGCAGTCGCGTTCCTCTGACTTGCCCACATTAATGCAAGTACTTTCGGCAGTCGCGTTCCTCTGACTTGCACACATTAATGCAAGTACTTTCGGCAGTCGCGTTCCCCTGACTTGCCCACATTAATGCAAGTACTTTCGGCAGTCGCGTTCCTCTGACTTGCACACATTAATGCAAGTACTTTCGGCAGTCGCGTTCCTCTGACTTGCCCACATTAATGCAAGTACTTTCGGCAGTCGCGTTCCCCTGACTTGCCCACATTAATGCAAGTACTTTCGGCAGTCGCGTTCCTCTGACTTGCACACATTAATGCAAGTACTTTCGGCAGTCGCGTTCCTCTGACTTGCCCACATTAATGCAAGTACTTTCGGCAGTCGCGTTCCTCTGACTTGCACACATTAATGCAAGTACTTTCGGCAGTCGCGTTCCTCTGACTTGCACACATTAATGCAAGTACTTTCGGCAGTCGCGTTCCTCTGACTTGCCCACATTAATGCAAGTACTTTCGGCAGTCGCGTTCCTCTGACTTGCCCACATTAATGCAAGTACTTTCGGCAGTCGCGTTCCTCTGACTTGCCCACATTAATGCAAGTACTTTCGGCAGTCGCGTTCCTCTGACTTGCACACATTAATGCAAGTACTTTCGGCAGTCGCGTTCCTCTGACTTGCCCACATTAATGCAAGTACTTTCGGCAGTCGCGTTCCTCTGACTTGCCCACATTAATGCAAGTACTTTCGGCAGTCGCGTTCCCCTGACTTGCCCACATTAATGCAAGTACTTTCGGCAGTCGCGTTCCTCTGACTTGCACACATTAATGCAAGTACTTTCGGCAGTCGCGTTCCTCTGACTTGCCCACATTAATGCAAGTACTTTCGGCAGTCGCGTTCCTCTGACTTGCACACATTAATGCAAGTACTTTCGGCAGTCGCGTTCCTCTGACTTGCCCACATTAATGCAAGTACTTTCGGCAGTCGCGTTCCCCTGACTTGCCCACATTAATGCAAGTACTTTCGGCAGTCGCGTTCCTCTGACTTGCACACATTAATGCAAGTACTTTCGGCAGTCGCGTTCCTCTGACTTGCCCACATTAATGCAAGTACTTTCGGCAGTCGCGTTCCCCTGACTTGCCCACATTAATGCAAGTACTTTCGGCAGTCGCGTTCCTCTGACTTGCCCACATTAATGCAAGTACTTTCGGCAGTCGCGTTCCTCTGACTTGCACACATTAATGCAAGTACTTTCGGCAGTCGCGTTCCTCTGACTTGCCCACATTAATGCAAGTACTTTCGGCAGTCGCGTTCCCCTGACTTGCCCACATTAATGCAAGTACTTTCGGCAGTCGCGTTCCTCTGACTTGCACACATTAATGCAAGTACTTTCGGCAGTCGCGTTCCTCTGACTTGCCCACATTAATGCAAGTACTTTCGGCAGTCGCGTTCCTCTGACTTACACACATTAATGCAAGTACTTTCGGCAGTCGCGTTCCCCTGACTTGCCCACATTAATGCAAGTACTTTCGGCAGTCGCGTTCCCCTGACTTGCCCACATTAATGCAAGTACTTTCGGCAGTCGCGTTCCTCTGACTTGCACACATTAATGCAAGTACTTTCGGCAGTCGCGTTCCTCTGACTTGCCCACATTAATGCAAGTACTTTCGGCAGTCGCGTTCCTCTGACTTGCCCACATTAATGCAAGTACTTTCGGCAGTCCCGTTCCCCTGACTTGCCCACATTAATGCAAGTACTTTCGGCAGTCGCGTTCCCCTGACTTGCCCACATTAATGCAAGTACTTTCGGCAGTCACGTTCCCCTGACTTGCCCACATTAATGCAAGTACTTTCGGCAGTCACGTTCCCCTGACTTGCCCACATTAATGCAAGTACTTTCGGCAGTCGCGTTTCCCTGACTTGCCCACATTAATGCAAGTACTTTCGGCAGTCACGTTTCCCTGATTTGTCCACATTAATGCAAGTACTTTCGGCAGTCGCGTTCCCCTGACTTGCCCACATTAATGCAAGTACTTTCGGCAGTCACGTTTCCCTGACTTGCCCACATTAATGCAAGTACTTTCGGCAGTCGCGTTCCTCTGACTTGTCAAGGCTGCTTGGACAAACTGCATAGTTATAGTACCTCACGTTCAGAGGATGTAAGCATTGTTGGCATTTCATGTTCAACCAATTTCTGAATTGTATTCTTTATTTCTGAAACTGTTTGTGTTCCCCAGCTGAATTATACTGTGTGTATTTAAATTGTAAGTATTCTTCGTAACACTGTCTTGATTTTTATCAGGGCTGTTGCACAAAAGCTCATGCCTGGGCCATGAGAAGAACAGTCAGGCCTGGATGTTGAGGTAATAATCATTTGGATCTGTAGATAACCTTTGCTCACAAAAACACACTTTGTCAGTGAAATAGTCATTTTATTTGTTGTTATTTTACAGAGCTTATATACTACTTTTATGTTGCAGAGAAATGTCTACTTTTAAATAAATCTGTTTATGAAACGACAGGTTTTATGTAACAAAAAGTTAAAAAAAACTCCATATTAAATTAAAAAATGTAAATTGAAGAAATTGACTACTTGCACAACTACTTCCGTGTTCTTCTAACGGTATTACTAACGCATTCTCATCCTTTGGCGTCATATAGGTGACGCCATATGACATTTCGTCGAAATCTTACGCACATGGCATCCTTTAGCGTCAATATAACACGCACTGTTATGGGTAGATTTAGGTCTGGGGTAGGGTTACGGTTATACGCCGTGGGATCTGCGTTTCATATTCACGCTAAACGATGCCATGTGCGTTGGATTTAGACGAGCGTCACCAGTATGACGCCTTGGGTTCTGCGTCTCATATTGATGCTGAACGATGCCATGTGCGTAAGATTTCGACGAAATGTACAAAGCGTCACATGTATGACGCCAAAGGATGAGAACGGGCTGGTATTACATATATCGGGAGTTTCCGGTAAGAGCGTTCAGCGCAACTACATACAAGAGAATGCAGATTATCACTACATTTTATGGATGTTAATTGATTACAACAATGAATAATGATCTCTGTATTAATTGTCTTGAGCTGCTGAAATGTTTCTATAAATATATTTTCTTTCCAACTGTGCATTCTGAATAATAAATATATATTTATCCACTAACCTGTAGCAGTCATATGCTCATCTTCTCATGAACTGTGTTGTTCTCTTACTGATATTTATACCTGTTGAGTTAACATTTTTAAATTAATTTGAGTAATAAAAAGGATTCCTGTGCATTGTTGCTTTATTCCAGTCTATAAAAATAATTGAATGAGTGAATGCTTGTGAGGAGCCTGTAACAATGTTAAATAGGCTATAGGCTATTTAATTAATCTTAAACACTTAAACAGTAACACAGCGTAGAGAATGACAGTCAATTACTTTGAATATTAATTACGCATTTTGGGCATAAACATGTAAGTAGTAAAACGATTGATATTGAATAGACACAGAATGATTAATCCAAATAAATAAATGTTTGTGGGTCGTACTGATGTTATTCATGTGTTCTCACACACTTCAGAGTCGTGGTCACTCGTTTATACGAACACACACCCTGTGGTAAAATAATGGCGTATTTTTAACAGCCATAGCTTCCTCAGATCGGCTGTTTGGATTTAAATTTCATTTTACGATGAGTTTGGAAACTTCTGCTCACAGTAAACATCAGAATATCCCTTCTGTCAATAAACATTGCCAAATTTTTTTATCTTATTGTGGACACTCATTTTAGGTTCAACTCTATTGTTCAACTCATTGACCACAGTACATTGAAAGTAAACATTACCGGAAATAAGTGAGATGTACTATTTCCAAACAGAAGTGCGTCACGAAGCTCAGTGCAAGTGGTCCATTGCTTTATATATTTAAAAATTATTGATTTTTGTTTTTTTCTTACATTTGCTTCCAGATTCTTTTAATTTTGGTATTTCTTCAAGCGTTCAATCAAATAATTCAATAATTTTCTTGTTCTCCAACATATAAAACACAAATCTTGTGGTATTTCACAGAAACACTATTTATTAGTTAAATAACTACACATTTACACAATGTGAATCTCACAAACATTTGCTCACTGTGACACAGAACAATGCTTTATAATATGATTCACTAGACTACTTGAATGAGTGAAACTCTTCTCACACTGAGTACAGTGGTACGGCTTTTCTCCAGTATGAACTCGCTCGTGTGATTTCAGAGATCCAGAACGAGTGAAATTCTCTTCACAATATGAGCACTTGTAAGGTTTTTCTCCAGTATGAATTCTTTGGTGCTGTTTCAGATTGTCAGCTCTAGTAAATCTCTTCCCACAGTCAAAGCACACATGATCTCTGACGTCATTATGTGTTTTCTGGTGCTGTTTAAAACTGTCCAGCCTTGAATAACTCTTTCCACAGAGAGAACACACATAAGGCTTCTCATCTAAATGAAGTTGCAGGTGATCTTTTAGATTTGATGATGATATAAAATCTTTACCACACTGATCACAGTTAAATGGCCTTTCTCCAGAGTGAAAACGCTCATGTACTTTCAGAGACCCAGAGCGAGTGAAACTCTCGTCACAATATGAGCACTTGTAAGGTCTTTCTCCAGTATGAATTCTTTGGTGCCGTTTCAGACAGTCAGCTCTAGTAAAGCTCTTCCCACAGTCACAGCACACATGATCTCTCACTTCATTGTGTGTTTTCTGGTGCAGTTTAAAACTGTCCAGCCTTGAAAAACTCTTTCCACAGAGAGAACACACATAAGGCTTCTCATCTGAATGAACTTTCATGTGATCTTTTAGATGTGCTGATGAAATAAAATCTTTACCACACTGATCACAGTTAAATGGCCTTTCTCCAGTATGAACTCGCTTGTGTGATTTCAGGTTTCCAGACTGAGAGAAACTCTTGTCACAATATGAGCACTTGTAAGGTTTTTCTCCCGTATGAATCCTCTGATGCTGTTTCAGATGCTCAGCTCTAGTAAAACTCTTTCCACAGAGAGAACACACGTAAGGCTTCTCATCTGAATGAACTTTCAGGTGTGATTTTAGAAGTGATGATGATATAAAATCTTTACAACACTGATCACAGTTAAATGGCTTTTCTCCAGAGTGACAGAGCAGATGAACACTGAGATCAGTTAAATATGTCAAACTCTTTCCACACTGAGTGCAGGTGTGCATCTTTTTTGCTTCTGTTCGTTGAGTTTGAAAGTTATGATGTTCCTCCTCCACTTCATTCAGTTCTTGTCTTTGCTCTTTCACTCTCACCTGGTCTAAAATACAAAAGAAATTCAGTTAGAATCAGTTCAAGTCAATCCTGATTTAAAGGGATAGTTCACCTGAAAATGAAAAGTCTGTCATCATTTACTCACCCTCAAGTTGTTCCAAACCTGTATACATTTCTTTGTTCTGCTGAATACAAAGATATTTGGAAGAATGTTTGTAATCAGCAGATCTCGCCACCCATCAACTACCATAGTAGGAAAAATATATATACTATGGTAGTCAAGATCTGCTTGGTTATAAACATTCATCTAAATATCTTCCTTTGTGTTCAACAGAACATAGAAATGTATACAGGTTTGGAACAACTTGAGGGAGAAAAAAATTATGACAGAATTTCTCTCCATCTCTTAATAGCAGAAAGCAAGCAACAGAGATCAGGTACCAGATTTTCACGTTTTGTTCTGTCATTCACTTGTTAATATAGTTAAAATATGTTTGACAACTGCTATATACAAGGTTATGATCATTTAGATGCATTTCTCTATCATTTATCATCCATATACTGCTTTTTAATTCACATTTACCAAAGCATCAACAATGAGGAATCAAGAATGGACACCAACCTGTTTGTTCCTCAGTATCTTCATGTTTTATTCTGGATGGTTCTGGATCACTCATGTCTTCAATCTCCTCTTTAATAAACTCCATCTTTACCAGTCACACAGATTTCAGCTGCTACTCCTGGAGTTTATTCCCTGTTTTCAGCTCATTCATTATGGTGATGTCTGAGATTTTCAGTAAATTGGCACATTAAGCATATTTTATTTGTGTCAACAGACTGAAACAAACTACAGCATCATCACCTTTTACTTTAGTTCTTGTCTTTGTTCTTTCACTTCCATCGGGTCTGAAAACATATTAAAACATTTGAGTTGTTAGAATGAGTTCAAGGAGGATAATTGTGAATTTTCAAGTGAACCCTGATTTAATAACAGAAAACAAGATACATAAGTTTATCAAATATCAGATTTTTGATGTACCAAGGGTTAGTTTTGTCATCCTCTTGTTAATAGTCAAAATGTGAATGACAACTGCTGTCATAAGCAAACATTATTTGCTTATTTTTCACAGCTCTTATGATTGGCATCTAACATACATATATAGGGCTGGGATAAACGATTATTTTTTAAACGATTAATCTAGCGATTATTTTTCCGATGCATCGATTAATCTAAAGATTCATTTTTAATCGCTTTTACACTAGTGCACTGACTCACAGAGAAGGACATGAATAGTTGAAATAAAGTCGTTATTTTTGTTTTTTTGCGCAGAAAATGTATTCTCGTCGTTTGATAAACTTAAGATTGAGCCACTGTAGTCACTTGGACTATTTTAACGATGTCTGTAATAACTTTTCGAGGCCGGCAAGTTTCAATCCTTTTGAAGCCTATGGAGGAGTGATCCAGCTCTCAGATTTCATCAAAAATATCTTAATTCGTGTTCCGAAGATGAACGAAGGTCTTACGGGGTTGAACAACATGAGGGAGAGTAAATACTGACAGAATTTTCATTTTTGGGTGAACTATCCCTTTAAGGCAACGTATGTTGCATAATACAGATTACCACAGTGATATTTAACCAACCGAGTTTGCTGTGGAAAGATGCTTTTGAGATTATTAATGGTCTGTTGAAAGTTACCTTGTTGATGCTTTTACACTTTTAAATGTCCTTTTAATGTTCAATGGTTGAAGGGTGAGTAGAATAATGTAATGAAATTGTTCACGGTTTAAAAATATATTATTGCGCATATATGGAGCTTAGTCTTTCACTGATTGTTTACAGCTTGAAGTTACACCCATAATTCGCGCAAAGCGTCGTGGGGCGCAGGATACTGTGGATAGCCATCTATCTATTGTGCTTTGGTTGCCCTATATATTAATACATTAGACATGACAAAATACCTCCATAGCAGTAAAGAGTAGACTCTCAAGTGGTACCGAGTGGCAAGACTTGCTAAACACGCGTTCAAAATGATCACGATAAAACGGATCCTCGCGCACATTCGACCCGGAGACTGGTTTATAGCGGTGGATCTGAAAGACGCACTTTCACAGGCGTTTACCGAGATTCGTGTTCGAAGGTGTCACGCTCATCGTCCGTTCACGAAAAGTAGCCTACGCAGTGCTTTCCCCCTTGAGACTTGGTAGGGAGCGCGTTCTGGACTATTTTCACTTATTAATGTAGAGACCTACCTGTCTGACTCTCTGCAGTCAAGGGCTGTTTTGGTCTGACTGAGCGCGCGCGCCCGGTCCCTTACAAATGACGTCACTCACATAACGAACTCAAAATAATTTATAAACAAAAATATATAATTTT
This sequence comes from Siphateles boraxobius, assembly GCF_051911475.1. Taxonomy (NCBI): domain Eukaryota; kingdom Metazoa; phylum Chordata; class Actinopteri; order Cypriniformes; family Leuciscidae; genus Siphateles; species Siphateles boraxobius. The sequence continues at coordinate 39,818,874 of NW_027509186.1, read as the reverse complement.
TCCCGTCTTGCAAAAAAATAAAATAAAGATTATATGTGTAAAGTAAAAGAATATAAACAATTGTTTAACACATTTAATTAATAGTTTCAGATTCTACCAATTCTGTCGCCTAATAAAACATTGGTTGAAAAAAAACACTACAAAATATATTATATTTGTACACATTTGTAACTTACTGAAGCAGATTTAATGACATTTGAATCCATCTGAAAATCAAGAAAACAACCAACCCTATTTTTCAGTAGGTTTAAAATGTTACAGCAAATGCCTCTTGTACAATCAGGAAACATAGTAAACATTGGGTAAATATGGGCGTACGGCCCTCTTGAAAGGTTTGAATTTTAATTCAGATCGAAAAGTGGATCGAATTAGAACACTTTTAGAACATTTATAAGTCTGTGGATGACAATTTGTCATAACAACATTCTTTCACAAACCTCAATTATCTTAAAAATAAATGACATATATATAAAAAAATCTTTAATGTATACATTGAAATGAAAGTGAGCTAAATGACAGTTCAGAAAGTAACAACTCAAAATTTTTATCACTCTAGCTTTATCTGTATCTCATTGTTTATTTGAAGTATTGGATCTGTAGACAACCTTTGCTCACAAAATCACACCTTGTCAGTGAAATAGTCATTTTTTTATTTTACATAGCTTGTTTACAACTTTTATGTTGCAGAGAAATGTGTACTTTTAAATAAATCTGTTTATGAAACTACAGGTTTTATGTAATTAAAAGTAAAAAAAAAACTCTGGAGTGCAATAAATGAGGAGACAAGAGACGGAGATGCGTCAAGTCAGCTTTACTCTCCACTTAAATATATCAGAACTGTACAGCAGTGAGATCGACACAACAACACAACGTTAAACCCGAAACTAACATACCCTCTCCCTTAAAGGTATAGTCCCTTGGTGTATATCTCTTGTTCAGTCTTATTTGTGGGTCACCACACAGGCCCCCCCAGAATTCACCCATAAACAAGTTCAGACCGAACAGGTACCCCCAACAGAACATAGGACACTACTCACTAGTGCCAAACAGAACAGCCCAGCTCATAACAGTCCCAATGAAAAGTCAACGTATAGGGGGGTGGACCGGGCGGCCTTACCGGCTGCGCTTAACAGGAGAGGGGCAAAGGGCAAGGGGCGGGCGCATGGTTCGAGGCTGCCTCAGGGGGGAGCCCCTCGCCGTGGGGCAGGGCCAACTGCAGCGGTTCGCCAATATCCACATGAGCAGGCTTGTGCCGGTCTATAGCCACCCGCTCAGGCCTGCCCCCCATATCCACCGCAAAGTTCTTAGACCCTCCCCTCAGGACACGGAAGGGTCCATCTTAGGGGAGCGCAGCGGAGTACGATGGCCACCGTGGCGGATGAAGACATACTTGGCTGACGGTAAATCTTTGGGTACATAGGACCGGGGGAGGCCATTGTGCGACGTTGGAATGGGAATGAAAGCTTCGGCAATGTCCCGAGACACAGCACGATGGGAGGCAACCGATTCTTTATGTGCGTATCGGGTGTGCGATGTATTTGTCTATTATGATATTGTAATCAATGTTTTAAAGGGATAGTTCACCCAAAAATGAAAATTCTGTCAGTATTTACTCACCCTCATGTTGTTCAACCCCGTAAGACCTTCGTTCATCTTCGGAACACGAATTAAGATATTTTTGATGAAATCTGAGAGCTGGATCACTCCTCCATAGGCTTCAAAAGGATTGAAACTTTCCGGCCTCGAAAAGCGACGAGAATACTTTTTGTGCGCAAAAACAAACAAAAATAACGACTTTATTTCAACTATTCATTTCCTTCTCCATGGGCCTCTAGTCAGTTAACTTAGTGTAATAGCGTAGAGCTACGTCACACGTAGGCTCCCTATTGGCCGATGCTGGTCATGTGTGTGATGCGTGTGACGTACAACAACAGAAGCACTTACGCTATTACACTAGTGAACTGACTCAAGGCCCAAAGAGAAGGAAATGAATAGTTGAAATAAAGTCGTTATTTTTGTTTTTTTGCGCACAAAAAGTATTCTCGTCGCTTGATAAACTTAAGATTGAGCCACTGTAGTCACTTGTACTATTTTAACAATGTCTTTAATAACTTTTCGGGGCCTGCAAGTTCAATCCCTCAAGAAGCCTATGGAGGAGTGATCCAGCTCTCAGATTTCATCAAAAATATCTTAATTCGTGTTCCGATGATGAACGAAGGTCTTACGGGGTTGGAACAACATGAGGGTGAGTAAATACTGACAGAATTTTCATTTTTGGCTGAACTAACCCTTTAACTGTATACAAGGCACTGTGAGCTGACATCGCATTTGTCTATCGTCCTTTCACTGCTGTGTGCGGTTCATAGGTATGTCCCCAAATTAGTTTACGTCTTATATTTATATCATATTATGTTCTTATATTAGAATATCAAATCAGCAAGAGTGCCATTTTCCCGTGCACAATTGCAACTGTGATATTGATGTTATACAACAGTAAAATTAACAATAAGTTAACATTGGGAGTTACCTTTTAGACACAATATTGTCAATATTGTTTGTTTTCCCTTTATTTCGCCGACTAGAATTTCAAAATGAAACCATAGCAGAGTCTCAATGCAACAGACAGCGATGATTTCTTGACTGAAATCCGCGTTTTGTAGGAATCACTTGCTCCTTTCCCGAATGAATCAGCCGTTTGAACAAATCGGTTGAATGAATGAATCCCTCAACTCACTTATTAAGACAGCGACTTGCCGCTGCCTACTGGCGGTTTTAGTTTCATATTTAAAGTACCCTTTAATTAAAACGTTAAAATTAGAAATCATTTCATATTTAAATATTGATTTTAAACAAAAAATCTCATAGCTTTATTTATCCAATTGTAAATGGAGTGTAAATATATTAATGCCGCTTTTGTGTCACCTCTAGACGGCACTGCAAAGATGGATTTTTATTGAATGAATTAATTTGACTGTAACAGTGGTACTGCATAATTATTGTATAATTAAGTATTATTGTATAAATAAGTATAATTACTGTAGAATTTGAATGTGAGTATTTGACATAAAAGGTGATTCATAACTCTAAATAAGTTTAGAAAGAATGTCCATATATTGGTGAAAATGCCCCTTGAAATCTATTTAAGATGGCAAATTAAATTAATTAAAAATGAATGAAAAATAATAATTTCGGTCCCTGCTGTTAACTGAACACTGCATAGAATATAAAAAATATGAATATCCTTGTGAGTCTGCTGTCAACAACAGGCCTAAACCAGCCATGTCACCAGCACAAAAACACAATCAGTAAAATATCATCTAATTATCAACCAAACATTGAAAATATTGAGATATATTTTTAATTAATTAATAAGCTTCTTGGTCCCCATTGCTTTTGCTCTATAGTTCTCACCAAAATGAAGAGAAAGAAGGACACCATGTCAATTACAGTTACTGTGACTAATACTGAATATGTAATGCAAATGCAAAAATATAATGGAAATGCAAATACATTGTTGAATGATTATAATTTAACCTGTTATTTATTTTATAAAATAACCTGTTAATGCCTGCAGTGCAGTGCAGAAAATGATATGACAACAATAAGGTCTATATGTAACTGGCCCCTCTAACAGTAGCCTACAACTGGCCCCAGCTTGGCCCCCCCAGTTGAAATGGTCTTGAACCGCCACTGGTCAGATCTATGTATCTATTCACGTGAAAATTCTCGCCAATAACACACTTGGTAGAATGCAGTAACGCGCCATATATTGGGTGATACAAAAAGGCTAATATTTTAATTAGGGCTGTGAAAAGATTAATCGTGATTAATCACATCCAAAATAAAAGTTTGTGTTTACATAATATATGTGTGTTCACGGTGTATAATTATTTTGTATATATATAAATACGCACACATGCATGTATATATTTAGGAAATATTTGCATGTATATGCTGTATATATAATTTGTATTATATATAAATATTTTATATATAAATAACACATTTTTCTTAAATGTATACATGCATGTGTGTATTTATATATATACAAAATAATTATACACAGTGAACACAAATATATTATGTAAACACCAACTTTTATTTTGGATGCGATTAATCTTTCACAGCCCTAATTTTAATTAAATGTAATATTTTGCTTGTGAATAGGTTGACAACGCTACAACAGTATTAGCCGAATAATAGCGTTGCTATGCTACTCATTACTAGGCCTATCTCTATTTACCTGTTGCCACTTGTGTTTGTCCTCTTGAAAATAAATCTGTAAGCTTGGCACATTTGGTCGCATCATCCTCCAATGCCTTTCTTTTTTTCAACCTGGCTTTTTCAGCCCCTCCTGGGCTCTTCCTCCCATCCATCTTCCCTGGCGCGTACTGTTACGGTAGGGCCGGCCCAGCTATCAGTAGCCTACCTGAGGAAACGTTTTGGAAAAGACGGGCTATGGACCCAACCAACTCTATTTGGGAGGGGAGGGGAGAACTCCGTCACATGGTACAACTCTTGCATTCATAGGCTGCGCGCTGCGGTGTCAGAATGCGGAATGTGTGTAGCCTAATTTAAGAGAAGATAGACTAACGGGACAAATATATATATATAAAAAAAAAACTCCTCGACCGGCCCAAAAGTGAAACGGCCCACCGGGAATTCTCCCGATTACCCACTCCGGGCCTGGTATGCAATAATTTACTCACCATCGTGCCAGATGTACAAGATGCACAATATATATATACAGTACATATATATTCATAAATCTGTCTCTCTCTCTCTCGCTCTCTCTCTCGCTCTCTCTCTATATATATATATACATACATACACACACATATACACATGCATACATTAATATATATATATTAACTCTTAAATGAGAACTCCGGTCAATTTTAACATTGAGCTGATTTGTTTGGAAATCTGGAGTGCTGTCAGTACAGAGAACAACGACAAAAATCTGTGTTGCCTACACCGTGTTATCCTCTTTTTAAAATGTCGAGTGCGCGCACACAATCGATTACTGTGGACTTCGACCGAAAACAGGAAGTAATACAGGTATGTGAGCTGGCTGAATTAACATCACTTTTATTCATATCTTTCACATCTACTGCAGTCAGATTCACCGTGTTCACTCTGAATAAAATCACTCACATGGCTGTGCACTTGTAATGACACATCAAGCAGGTTTAAAACTTGCCCCATTGAGGTCAACAGGGTGCAAATTTTAAAAAGAGGATAACACAGTGTAGGCAACACCGATTTTTGTCGTTGTTCTCTCTACTGACAGCACTCCAAAATTACACAAAAATGAGCTCAATGTCAAAATTGACTGGACTTCTCCTTTAAGAGTGCTGATGTGCTTAAACTAGTGCTGATGTTGATTTATTGTTTACTGTTACATGAATAGTTTACCTACCATTTACTAAAAAAAATGTTGCAACATTAAATGCAAGTTTTCACAATTCAATATTTTTGTACAAATTAAACTCTAAACTTATTAAAGTTATGAAATGACAGACATTTGATTGGTGGCAACTTATATAATGTTTCTTTTCTGTATAAACGTTTTATTCAACACCAACATCATTTACATCAAGTGGGCCTTGGTAATTAGACATTAAACAGCAGTTTGCCCATATTTGCCTGTCAGTGTGAGCGGAATGGTAGAGTCCCAGATATGGTTTTCTTTAATTCGTCGAATGACTCTTTCCACCACAATCCTTAGACGGGCTATTGATTGTGTACGTTTTGTCTCCTCTTTTGTAAATTGGTCTGCTCTTTTGAGATGAGGGATAACAAGTCTGGCTCCCACATTCTCAAGCAGTCACTCTATGGTAAAGCCTTTATCTGCCAGGTCCTTCTCAAAAAATTAGCATATTGTGATAAAGTTCATTATTTTCCATAATGTAATGATAAAAATTAAACTTTCATATATTTTAGATTCATTGCACACCAACTGAAATATTTCAGGTCTTTTATTGTTTTAATACTGATGATTTTGGCATACAGCACATGAAAACCCAAAATTCCTGTCTCAAAAAATTAGCATATTTCATCCGACCAATAAAAGAAGTGTTTTTAATACAAAAAAAAAAAGTCAACCTTCAAATAATTATGTTCAGTTATGCACACAATAGTCAATACTTGGTCGGGAATCCTTTTGCAGAAATGACTGCTTCAATGCGGCGTGGCATGGAGGCAATCAGCCTGTGGCACTGCTGAGGTGTTATGGAGGCCCAGGATGCTTCGATAGCGGCCTTAAGCTCATCCAGAGTGTTGGGTCTTGCGTCTCTCAACTTTCTCTTCACAATATCCCGCAGATTCTCTATGGGGTTCAGGTCAGGAGAGTTGGCAGGCCAATTGAGCACAGTAATACCATGGTCAGTAAACCATTTACCAGTGGTTTTGGCACTTTGAGCAGGTGCCAGGTCGTGCTGAAAAATGAAATCTTCATCTCCATAAAGCTTTTCAGCAGATGGAAGCATTGAAGTGCTCCAAAATCTCCTGATAGCTAGCTGCATTGACCCTGCCCTTGATAAAACACAGTGCACTAACACCAGCAGCTGACATGGCACCCCAGACCATCACTGACTGTGGGTACTTGACACTGGACTTCAGGCATTTTGGCATTTCCTTCTCCCCAGTCTTCCTCCAGACTCTGGCACCTTGATTTCCGAATGACATGCAAAACTGAGCAACAGTCCAGTGCTGCTTCACTGTAGCCCAGGTCAGGCGCTTCTGCCGCTGTTTCTGGTTCAAAAGTGTCTTGACCTGGGGAATGCGGCACCTGTAGCCCATTTCCTGCACACGCCTGTGCACGGTGGCTCTGGATGTTTCTACTCCAGACTCAGTCCACTGCTTCCGCAGGTCCCCCAAGGTCTGGAATCGGTCCTTCTCCACAATCTTCCTCAGGGTCCGGTCACCTCTTCTCGTTGTGCAGCGTTTTTTGCCACAATTTTTCCTTCCCACAGACTTCCCACTGAGGTGCCTTGATACAGCACTCTGGGAAAAGCCTATTTGTTCAGAAACTTCTTTCTGTGTCTTACCCTCTTGCTTGAGGGTGTCAACGATGGCCTTCTGGACAGCAGTCAGGTCGGCAGTCTTACCCATGATTGCGGTTTTGAGTAATGAAACAGGCTGGGAGTTTTTAAAAGCCTCAGGAATCTTTTGCAGGTGTTTATAATTAATTAGTTGATTCAGAAGATTAGGTTAATAGCTCGTTTAGAGACCCTTTTCATGATATGCTAATTTTTTGAGACAGGAATTTTGGGTTTTCATGAGCTGTATGCCAAAATCATCAGTATTAAAACAATAAAAGACCTGAAATATTTCAGTTGGTGTGCAATGAATCTAAAATATATGAAAGTTTAATTTTTATCATTACATTATGGAAAATAATTAACTTTATCACAATATGCTAATTTTTTGAGAAGGACCTGTACAACAGTCTCCAGGCTCGAGCAGTTTCAAAGTCCAGTTTTGTTATTTCACTGTGTGAGATAGATCCAGTGAACAGCTGTGAAACAAAGGTTATGGCCCCACATGGAGCAACACCAACCAAACCTTTGAAGGTAGGGTAGTTTTTGTAATGTGAAAACATCTCTGACTTTAGTGTAAGTACATCTGATCTCAGTACAGTCCAAAATAACACGGACATCTAGGCAGTACTTCTTAAATTTCGCTGGCATGGTTGCTCTGACTTGCTCTTTGGTCATCCAAATAGGCAATGACCCCAAAACAAGGTACAGAAAATGTGCCCATGTTATGATAAACTCGACTGACCGTTGTCGTACTCACATTGAAGATATCTGCCAAGAACTTCTCTCGTAGACCTGCAGACTCGTGACGGCAATAAAGGAAAAACTCATCAATAAGCTGAAGCTTTGTGTTAGGGATTGGTCCTAGAGCCGTCTCTAGACCATGCCTCTGTGCCTTAGACCAATACACAAGGTTCGATGCTGATGGTTCTATTGATGCCCAGAAAATCCTGAAAACATTCTCTGAGGGAAAGCGCGTGTACAATCGTTAGTCATCATCCGAGAGACAAAGTCTTTTTATTTGAATGCTGGAGACAGACAAAGTTTGCACTTCAGCCTCCAACTCTCTAATTCTCTCTGCTGCGGCATCCAAAAGACCTGGACACGGAGGTGTTGAGTAGTCATGGTCTGTGGGTGGGACGGGTCCGTAATAGACTACAGACTCTTAATCACTGATCTCTGATTCTTCCTAACCTATCCCTATCTGATTAATCCTACCCTAACCCTAACCCTACCTTTTAAAACTGCAATCCCTTCATCCCTCCGAATAGCATGAATCCACATTTTCTTCGCTTTTTCATCAGTTGGAAAAGAATGGAAACTGAGATACGGCTGTTTAGTAGAACTATTAGAACATTTAGGAAAGCAACAATTCCTCGCTGTGCTCGCCGCCATTGCTACAGATTAGACCGGAAGTCGGTTTACGCTACTGTTCGCCATTGGAAGTGACGACCCGAGCACTGTGATAAAGGCCTATTTTTGATCCCTTGCAACAATTTTTTATATGAGTGAGAAGACTTGATAAATGTCCAAAACTCTTCTCACACTGTTTACATTCGTACGGCTTCTCTCCAGTATGAACTCGCTCGTGTAATTTCAGGGTTCCAGACCGAGCGAAACTCTTGTCACAATATGAGCACTTGTAAGGTTTTTCTCCAGTATGAATTATTTGGTGCTGTTTCAGTTCACTAGATGTAGTAAAGCTCTTCCCACAGTCAAAACACATATAATCTCTCACTTCATTGTGTGTTTTCTGGTGGAGTTTAAAATGATCCAGTCGTGAAAAACTCTTTCCACAGAGAGAACACACATAAGGCCTCTCATCTGAATGAACTTTCAGATGTTGTTTTAGATGTGATGATGAAATAAAATCTTTACCACACTGATCACAGTTAAATGGCCTTTCTCCAGAGTGAATGTGCAGATGATGACTGAAAGCTGATGAATGAGAGAAACTCTTTCCACACTGAGTGCATGTATACGGTTTCTCTCCAGTGTGAATTCTCATGTGTGTGTTAAGGTTTCCTTTCTGTGTGAAACTCTTTCCACACTGAGTGCAGGTGTGTGTCTTTTCGGCTTTTTTTCTTTGAATTGTAAAGTTACGATGTTCCTCCTCCACTTCATTCAGTTCTTGTCTTTGCTCTTTCACTCTCACCTGGTCTAAAATACACAGAAATACAGTTAGAATCAGTTCAAGTGAACCCTTATTTATTAACAGAAAGCAACAGAGATCAGATCTTTCACTTTTTGTTCTGTCATTCACTTGTTTATAGGGGTGTAACGATACACTCTTCCCATGGTTTTGATGTCTCGGTTCAGTGCGGTTCGTTGGGGTTTAAAACTGTTTTTTTTTTAAACAGTGGTTTAATGAAAAAAATGTGTCTTTGTCTTTAAACTAATTCAATTACAATTAAACTTTTCGCAAGGATTTAAAAAAAAAAGATCTGCTAATGATGTAAACTATATAAGGAGCCTGCACATTACTATAACATTAAAGGTTAACAAGAGAGCCTAGACTTTTAGCGTAAATTCAGATGCTATTTATTTTTTAGATATAATAATCAACACCCAACACATTGTATGAAAACATGTAAATTGAACATAAGGCAGTTTTTGCATTAACTTACGCTTTTACACTTAATTCGTTATTGGAATATAGCTAATAATTTACACAGTTGCTGTCATTTTCATGAAAGATATTTTAAACATACATTAAATAATCAAGATATCATTAACAGGTTAAGTAAAATATAATATATAGGCTAATATAGTGCATTTATTTACTACAAGAGTTCATTTCTCTAGGAACTGGATGATGACTTGCCTGCTGTAGTAAATATAATGCTATGTGAAAAACTAAGCTGTTTTATTGACGTCTTTACGCTGCTGAAAGACTGATTGAGCGATTACACGAGTTATGATGCCTTTCAGTAAGTGTACTGTGTCTTTCAACATACCTTCAGGTGTCCATTCATGTTTATTCTATAACTGAGGAAGAGATGATTGCGTTTACTCGCGCTCCGTGCTGCCGCTTGAAATGAGGAACTAGTATAGAGACCTCACGCCACATCAAAGAGCGCCAAAACGGCATTTATTGTTTGAATTTCGTGATCAAATAGAATTTGAAAGATTACACCTTGCTTATTATCGAAAGTAACAAAACACAGAGCTTGCCATTATATGGTGTTAATGGTGTTTAGGCTACAAAACTGAATTTGTTGTGTACAAAGAGCCGGGGTAGCAGGGGGCGGGGCGTGTTCAGTATGCCATGAGAGAATCGTGATACATAACATGGGTTCTGTATCGCGTTTTTTTGGCTGGGTTTGAATTTCGTTACACCCCTACTTGTTTATATAGTAAAAATATGTTTGACAACTGCTGGTTGTGATCATTTAAATGCATTTCTCCATTTATCACCCATATACTGCTTATTAATTCACATCTACCAAAGCAGTCAACAATGAAGAATCAAGAATGGACACCAACCTATTTGTTCCTCAGTATCTTCATGTTTTATTCTGGATGGTTCTGGATCACTCATGTCTTCAATCTCCTCTTTAATAAACTCCATCTTTAACAGTCACACAGATTTCAGCTGCTACTCCTGGAGTTTGTCCTTCTCTTGTAGGATGATGGGAATATTCCCAGTATTTATTGGTGAATTGTTGTGGGAGGGGCTTCACTGCAGGTGTGAACTGTGATCACTGTGTTTTTATCCAATCTGCATTTAAAAAGTACATGGCCATCATGTTTAACTGAGCTGCTGAAAACCCTCTTTGTCTCCAAAAGTTCCCTGTTTTCAGCTCATTCATTATGGTGATGTCTGAGATCTTCAGTAAATTGGGGCATTAAGCACATTTTATTAGTGTCAAGAGGCTGAAACAAACTACAGCATCATCACCTTTAAACTTCAGTTCTTGTCTTTGTTCTTTCATTTCCAACGAGTCTGAAACATATTAAAACATTCAAGTTGTTAGAATGAGTTCAAGGAGGAGAAAATGTGAATATTGAAGTGAACCCTGATTTAATAACGGAAAACAAGTGAGATCTGTTTATCAAATATCACATTTTTGATGTACCAAAGGTTAGTTTTCCTCTTGTTAATAGTCCAAATTTGAATGACAACTGCTGCACAAGATTATATATATATATATATACACACACACACACACACTGGAATTACAGGATTTAATACATTAAGATCTTTTTTGAGACTCCCTCTAAACATTTTAAGACCTCATCGCCACTTCGAGTTTTAACCGTTACATCAGGGATACCTTAAATATACTACATATTGATTGTAAGATAGCACGACTAAACAGTCTTAAGCCCTATTCGCACAGGATTAGTACTATCTGGGGACCTCGTGTGATTTAGAAATTACCCCACCACATCTGAATCTCGTGTGGCGCATTCGCACGGGATAAAGTGAAGCCTGTGATTTCACTCAAAATTACTGACTAGTCTCCCGGAACCCGGATATGACGTCAAGGCTTTGCGTACATCAGCTTCCTTCTTTCTCAACATGGCTACTAGTGCTAAGAAGAAAACCCGCCATTCGTCGCGGGAGGATACACTCTATTTAATCGATGTTTGGGGTGAACCACGTTACCAAAGGCAATTTGAACAAATGGTGCACAACCATACCGTTTGGGAAAATATTCACAAAGACCTCGTCCTCCGGTGCCCGTCTAAACAGGACTTTGGAGATTGGACCAAGTGTAAAGAAAGGTTTGAATACCTGCGAAGAAAGTACCGTGATAGCCTCAAAAACAACAAGAAGACCGGATCAAACCCCAAATAATGTCCTTATTTTGATGAACTGGACGCTGTTCTGACAACATTTCCCTTCTAACGTTAGCTAACATATGGTACATTAATAGCCAGTTTAGCCGCTATAAAAGGTTTCTCCGTTTCAGAAGCTAGCGTAAGATACTGTAACGTTAACGTAATGCAAACATATACTACAGTAAAAGCCAGTTTAACAGCAATGTACAGCGGCTAACATACAGTAACGTTATGCTAACTTTAGTAATGCAACACAATTTAGACAACCACTTGCAAATTGTTGATCCACAGCAAATCACATTAGTTTTACATTACTTTTTTTATTTTATTTTTTATTTTTATTTTTTTACAGGTTGCCGACCTATGAACAACCCCGGAGACATACGGATGGATAACAGAGGGAAGTTCAGATGAGGAATCTGACAGTGGTAAGCCGCCTACACTGGCCTGTACACAACATAATACTGTAAACCTATATTGTGTTGTTAATTTAAATTAAAATTTAAACATTGTATCTGGGAGCCATAATGATCACAACATCTCTAGGGAATAATGCAGAGGATGAGGCATCCTGTCACGGCTCAGCCTCCAAAGCACCACCACCCCCACCTCCTCCTGCTGAACCCAAGCCACAAGGTGGGCTCTTAGGTTGGTAATAGTTTTCAATAAGGTACACAAATGTACGTAGTTACTTAGGAGCGAATGGATGATATGGTTAGCTGTACTATTATACTTAAAACTATCAATTTTTTGTGAATGTACCTTTGGGCGATACTTGTTTTGGCTACATGCGTGTGTCGGAGGCAACAACACTACCACACACTAGGTTCAGTCGAGTGATTCAACTGCTACCACCAGGAAATTGTATTTTATCTCCCATAATAACTTTTATAGTTTTTGTCATTTACAGTGATGCTTTGTTGTGTGTGCACTTTCATGTATGAATAGTGAAACCAGGCTTATCTGGTCTATGTTGTGGTAGACTGCAATAAACCTGCACTTACAAAATCCCAGGACAGTCTCCTTCAACCTGCTTATTAGCCTACCACCATTACAGCATAATATACAGACCACGCATCACAACATCACTTTAATTGAGAATAAAAATATAAGGAATTATGAGAGCTCAAATACATCATTTTCTTAACAGTTGCATCACTCAACTGACATTGCCATGCACACAGATGTAACCAAAACAAAAGTCCCAAAGGTATATTTACAAACCATTAATTGATCATTACATAGTTCTTACCAAAGGAATTTAAATTAAAACTGTAGCATTGAATGTTCCCGGTATTTATAAGTTTTAACATCGGAATTTGCTGAAATAAATGTTTTGTCTTTGCAGCACATTGCCGAAGAAAGGGGCGAAAAACACAGATAATGGAGGCAGTGGACAAGGGTCTGGAACGTCTCCTGCAAAATGAATGACTACGACAGAGAGCGGTTTGAATGGAAAAAAAAGATGGAGGGAAATAGAATGGAGCTGGAAAGGAAATGTCTTGATTTTGAAATGAAGATGATGGAAGCTGATTAAAAGAGAGCAGAAGAGAACAGGGCGTTAATGCTCCAGATGTTTCAGTGCTTTAGGCCCCAGTCCCACCATTCACCATTTTCAGCCCCACATTACAACTCTTATACACCACCTCCCCGACCCCATCAGCTGATAGCATGGACTTTCCATCCACAACCCCTGGACCCCCTGCCCAGCAGCATATCAAGTGCACTACTACAATGACCCACCCAACTAGCTTTTTGTGCCTTTACATCTTGCAGGAAAGCATAATTTGTTCTTAGGCCTTTTAGATTTAGTGTGTTTAGAAGGTCTGGCAGTTCACCATTTTATTTATTTCACTTTACTTTGATTTATGTATGGTTTTGGTGCTTCCCTACAGAAAGCAGTATTTTGCGCATTTTATTTAGGGAAAAATGTGTGTAAAAATTTTTGAAAATTTAGAAAACTTCGGCTGGACAAATTCCGAATGTGCCTTTTTCTTTTAGGAAAGCAATATTTGCACATTTCTTTTATATTTTGTAACAATTGTTTATTTTATATCAAAACACTGGAAAAAAAAAGTTTAAACAAAAGTTCAAACTTATGTGAATTGCCAAGTTCAGAAATGAAGGATGCTCTGCACTATAAATAAATGTTTGATTTCAATTTCACGTGCGTCTTGACTGCATCGTTTGTGTATTAGCTTCCAAAGCTTCTCTGCACTTTACTGATTTGTATGAATATGAGCTACTAAGGCCTCCCAGATGTGCTCTGCTGGGGAGAGAGCAGGTACATCATGCTGCTCTGGTCCTGCCTCTGGCTGATCCAACACATCTTCCTCTCCGCCTTCCTCTCCACCTCTCCGCCCCTCCCGGTCTTCGAGATCTTCACCCGGAACCGCTTCTCCCCTCTTCACGAGTCGGAACGCAACGACGCCGTGATCATCGGCAGTTCCATCGTCCGTCATGTCCGCGCTAACTCAGGTAAGGGTAAGGTGCGCACTCACTGCTTTCCTGGTGCTCGTGTTCTAGATGTCGCTGCACAGATTCCAGTGATCCTGAACGGTGACGAGCGCGTCGGACCTGTAGTGCTGCACACGGGAGTGAACGACATCAGGCTGCGGCAGAATGAGGTCCTGAAGAAGGACTACAGGAGCATGATCGAGACGGTACGAAGCACATCGCCTGAAGCAACGATCATGTCTGGACCGCTTCCCACGTATCGTCAAGGACAGGAAAGGTTCAGTAGATTATTTGCACTAAATAAATGGTTAATGTCATGGTGTAATGAACAGAAACTGCTCTTTGTAAATAATTGGAATCTGTTCTGGCAGCGACCTAGGCTCTACCGCGCTGATGGCCTGCAACCCAGCAGAATCGGAGCGGCTATTCTGTCGGACAAAATCTCCAAGACGTTACACACCATATGACAAGTAAGTCAAAGTCCAAATCACAGTCTTTGCTGTCCCAACTTAATTGATGTAAGTAGTGTAGAACATTATATAGAAACTGTGTCTATTCCTCGTTTAGTGAGGCCAAACAATAAATCTAGTGTAGGATCTAGGAAAAATCTTATTTACATTTATTCATTTAGCTGACGCTTTTATCCAAAGCGACTTACAATTGCTATATTTCAGAGGTCGCACGCCTCTGGAGCAACTAGGGGTTGCTCAGGGACACATTGGTGTCTCACAGTGGATTTGAACCCGGGTCTCTCACACCAAAGGCATGTGTCTTATCCACTGTGCCATCACCACCCTGCCAAAGCTAATATTGAGAAAATCTCAATATCACTGAACAAAAACAATTTCTAAAGCTAGGTCTTCTAAAGATTAGACCGCTCACACCTAGGGCGGTTATTGTAAATGAAATGGTCATAGACAATAGTTTTTATGTATTTTGCCTTACTGAAATCTGGCTTAAACCAAATGATTATTTCGGTCTAAAGGAGTCCACTCCACCAGGATACTGTTATAAGCATGAGCCCCGTCTGATCGGTCGTGGCGGCGGTGTTGCAACAATCTATAGAGATACTGGCTACTGTATATAGAGTATATATACATATATATATATATACTGTATATAGAGATTGGCTACTGTATATAGACCTTCAGGGCCCTATGCTGATTTCCTAAAAGAGTTTGCAGACTTTCTCTTAGATCTATTGGTCAATGTCGATAAAGCAATAATTGTTGAAGATTTTAACATACACGTAGATAATACAAATGATGCGTTAGGGGCTGCGTTTACAGATTTATTAAACTCCTTTGGGGTCACGCAAAACGTCAGTGGTCCCACTCATCGTCTAAATCATACAATAGATTTAATTATATCATATGGAACCAATCCAACCGATATAGATATTATACCGCAAAGTGATGATGTCACTGATCATTACATGGTAACTTGCATAATACGCACTGCTGAAATTTGTCATGTTGCGCCATGTTATCGACCAGGCAGAACAATCCTTCCAACCACTATAGATAGATTCTCAAATAGCTTACCTGATCTATCTCAGCTGTTCAGTGAACCCAAACAAACAGATGAACAAGAGGAAATGACTAGCAGTTTGAGAACCATTTTCTCTAGTACATTAGAAATTGTTGCACCAATTAGATTAAAAAAGGTTAGAGAGAAAACTAAAGCACCATGGCGCAACAGTGCTACGCATGTTATCAAGAGAGAAACTCGTAACTTAGAGCGTAAATGGAAACTAATTTAGAGGTCTTTAGAATCGCGCGGAAAGACAGTATGTCATGTTATAAAAAGGCTCTAAAAGCAGCCAGGGCTGAGCATCTCCGCAAACTAATAGAAAATAACCAAAATAATCCAAGGTTTTTATTTAACACCGTGGCTAGACCAACAAATAAACAGACATCACTAGAGCAAAATATTCCGTTACAGTATAGTAGTAATTATTTTATGAATTTCTTCACTGAGAAAATAGAAAACATCAGAAACACAATTGTAAATGTACAATCTTTTATGGTGTCTTATGATTCAGCCTCAATTATCGCCCCTCAAGAACAACTATACACCGCTTTACAACTATAGGACAGGAAGAGCTAAATAAACTTATCATTGCATCTAAACCAACAACATGTTTATTAGATCCAATACCCACTAAACTACTGAAAGAAGTGTTACCTGTAGTGGAAGAGCCTCTTCTCAATATTATTAACTCGTCTTTATCTTTAGGTCATGTTCCAAAAATATTCAAGCTGGCAGTAATAAAACCTCTCATTAAGAAACCACAATTAGATCCAAATAACTTAGCAAATTACAGACCCATTCAAATCTTCCATTTATGTCTAAAATACTAGAAAAAGTTGTGTCCGCTCAACTGTGCTCTTTCTTGCAAGAAAATGAAATCTATGAAAAATTTCAGTCAGGATTCAGAACGCATCATAGCACAGAAACTGCGCTAGTTAAAATTACAAATGATTTAGTTTTAGCTTCTGACCTATGGGATGAATATAGTATCAAAATGATTAACACGTGCAAGCACACTTATCAATGAACTTGATACATGTTGCAGAAATGTTTTATCCATGCCTTTCAACTTGCGTGTGCAAAATTCAAAATTGAATGAATGTGTAGCAATTTTTACAAATAGGCCTAGAGACATTTTTGTGAATACAAATGTTTTCTTTTGTATTAGTGTATCATAAAGTGTGCATGCAACAAAGAAGATGTGCATGTGTGGATCAGGTGACGCGCGTGCATTCATTGAGTTCTTTTCTGAGTCGATCTCATTTGATTCATTTGGATTTTGAGACTTTCTTTTCGCTGTTTTTAAGCATTTCACAACCCACACACAAACAACTACAAATGAATAGGCCTGGTGCTAATTATTAATGTGTGCATAACTACCCATATATTTGACAAATTCACAAATGTGCGTCGCTATATTTAAACTAATACAATACAACTTGTGTGTGCAAAATCCAGAATCACATGAATGTGCAGCATTTTGTACAAATAGAGACATAGTTGTTAATACAATACCTCAATTTTGTATTAATGTAGGCCAGAATTTGTGCATGCAACAAGTAAGATGTGCATTTGTGGATGAGGTGACACGCGTGCATTCATTGACTCGTTTCTGAGTCGATCCTATTTGATTCATTTGGATTTTGAGACTTTCATTTCGCCGGTTTCGCCATGCACGATCCACACACACTGTCTGAGAAAACCTGCTACCACTAGATGGCAGTATTCTGCTAAAACAGACAACGGCAGCGTAATCAAGCGTGATCCCCATTTAAAACGCATACTGTGACTGATATTAAATTGAAGCACCAAATTTAGCACACAATATAGGCCTACTACCTAATTAATAAAGCATAGTTTGTAGAGGTAATCAGATTATGAACAGCACACACAGAACACCATTATAAAAACCTTCACGTGCAATAGCGCATTGCATGTTCAATAATGCTTTCTGTACACCTAAAGACTTTGAAAAGACTTTATAAGATTATCAGCTCACATCTAAAGACTTGGGTTCACAGTTTTTAGTCTCAGACTAAAGACTTGCGATAATATCAAACATGTTTGATATGAAAGACTAGAGAAAGACTGGCATAAATCGGGTCGCCGACTGCAGATTATCACCTCACATTTAACGATCGAGACAACGGGAGCGCGCTGAGACTCCAGTAAGATTCCTGAAGACTGCCGGTCTTTAGTCTGGGACTGTGAAAATTCTTTGGTGTACGCCCGGCATTAGGTGTATCGGCTATTGAGTTTTAATATCACCGTCTTACTGCATTGATCAAGATTGTCGTTCTACTTAGCATCATGGACATCGCACAAAGTGTGGACTCCAGAAACAACATATTCTTAGAGCTGATGAATATGTCAAGAAATGCCTTGTTTGCTGGAAAGGACATTTGCATGCCACACGAACGAAGCAGATGGCTGCATTCCAGGACTCACTTGTGCACAAACATGGTGGTCAAGAACTCTTGGAGCATTAATACCATCTTATGGTGTCATGCAAGCCCTTGATCAAGTCAGAAGCTTATCGAATTCTGTACAGAAATTGGCCAATGATACGGCTTTGGCCCTTGGTAACATCACGGACACTCTCGCTTCGCACAAGATAATGATCTTACAGAACAGAGTGGCCTTGGATTACATTCTAGCAACGCAAGGAGGAGCCTGCACCATCATCGGACCTGAGTGCTGCCCCGGGTTAATGGATCCAACAGAGAACTTGAACAAAATCCAACAAGACATTCTTGATCTTTCAGCAAAATTACATCAGATGACTGAAGATAAGTCTTCATGGTTCGGAAACTTGATTGTGTTGTTGTTTGTTCTACTGGCGTACTATCTATGCGTCCACAGTATCAAGTGCTTCATTCAACAAATTCATCACGCCTCTCACGAGAAAATCACAGTCCCAACCAGAAAAGACTATTATCCATAAGAACTTCACAAACCCTGATTGCATGTTTGTTTTTTGTGTCAGCATGCAATTATAGAAAACCCAACACAGAGTGCATTATGTGCCTGTAACTATCACAAGTTACAAGAATGAATTTTTAATTGTTTAAATTTGTATATAGTGTGGGAGTTATTTAGAACTCCCAAAGGGTGAATTGAAGGAATACAACTTTGTCAAATGTTTAATTTAGTTTCATATATAAACTGAGAAAGTTCTGTAACTTGAATTTAGCATTCAGCTGTGGAGCACGAAAATCCTGTCTTATTTTGTGTCTCTATATACAGCTGTTAGACGGGTTTTCTTTCTATTGTAAGTTAAATGAAACATGTTAATGAAACTCTTGGAGACTCTCGCGAGCTTTTGTCTTAGCAAGAGAGAGTCCTGTCACTCCTGTTCTGGAGTCTCAGGGTTTGAATAAGTTTTTCCAGGTTCCTAAACTGGTACGAGTTTCCACCATCACAATGTAATCCCTCCCTCTTATAATGTATATATATTACAATGTTTGACTCAAGAAGTCAGACGATGTTGGAATGACTGCAGCTACCGACAAGCAATAAAGAACTTCTGCTTGGAAAACTTCCACCGTCTCCTGGCCTGAGCTTCTAACTTTTCTACAAAGAAAAAGATCACTACAGAACGAAGCACAAGATAATTAAATGAGTGACTAACCCAATGCAAGTTTTATTAGAAAGAGAAACCAGAAACCAGAATTAGACCAATAAACAAAACAATTGGGGTGTAAATCGGACAGTTCATCACGATACGATATCGATTCAATATTTTGCTGATACATAAAAAATTCTGCGATACGATTACGATTCGATTCAGAGCCAAATCGATCGATTAATCGATATTTAGATATTATGTTCACACAACCAGTTGTGTTTTTATTAACTCACAAATGCAACCAAAATATATAACATGAACGTTTAATTAAAGCCTTTGAAAATTGCATGCCCTCTCCCAATTGGGACATTTACAACAGAAGAGGTAATTTGCAATAACTTTTTTTTGTGTGCATTCCAAGTAATATCAAACTGCAGCTGGGTTGTTTTGATTAATAATAGCTTAAAAAATTACAAACTTAAAAAAGTTAATTGAAAGTATGTTTTTTTATATATTTAAAGATTTTTTTTATTGCAGAAGCAGATAACTCCACATTTCATGTTACAGAGTTAAACAAAACCAAGTAATTGTTATTAGTGGTCGACCGATATACCGCCACGGCCGATATTTGGCTTTTTTAAAATCTCGGCATCGGCCGATACGTTTTTCTGATTGGCCGATGCGTTGGAAGCGGGACTTTTATTTTGACGGCGCTGCAGACTTTTATTTTGACCGGCGGCGCTGAGAACACCAGCACCTGAGAAGAGAACGGCAGCGCCTGAATCTGATCACATAGCGCTCACTCACATTCTCCGTCTCTCTGTCAGTCATATCTAATACTTTGTTAGACAGAACCGGTGGCTACAGAACTGGTAATCGAAGAAAGTAAATGGTATCCGAAACAGTAATGCGTTTGCTTTTATATTATTTGTAACCGAAAAGGCAAACAATCAGGCTACAATACTTTCTCATTTACCGTCAACATTCAGCAAATGCACATCTACTTCATTTAAACAAATCTCTGAATATCTAATAAACATTTAATTTCACAAACCTTGCAGATTTAATCGAATCCAGCTGTGATATCTTCTGAAGTGTGCATTTGTAGCCTGCATAAACGTGTTACTGCGAGTGACAGTCCGTACGAAGTGAGTGAACGTGAACAGAAGATCAGCTTTACAGGAGACGCGATCAAAACACTTTAAATCCTTCATTTTAAAATATGCTGTTCTATATTCAGTTGCCCACTGTGTCATATTCATGTCGTTTTCACTGTGTGCTGTATGTAAAATTAGCGTTACCTTGTCAAAAGTCAAAGTAAAAAAAATATGATTATCAGTGCGCAAGAAATTACCAGATTACTGAGTGCCCTGTTAGTGTTTACTTCCTTTTTATTCACATATTCATATATTTTTAAACAATTACTTTATTTGTGAAAAATACTGTAATAGGATTGCAGATTCAAGAAGTTGCCATCTAAAGTATAGGGCCTAAGCATGTTTATTTTAAACATTTCTAAATATTTATTACATTTATCTAATTTATTAAATATTGATTTATATAAATATAAAGTGTGTATATATATATATATTATATATGTGTGTGTGTGTGTATATATATATATATGGGGTGGTGATGGCGCAGTGGATAAGACACATGCCTTTGGTGTGAGAGACCCGGGTTCGAATCCACTGTGAGACACCAATGTGTCCCTGAGCAAGACACTTAACCCCTAGTTGCTCCAGAGGCGTGTGACCTCTGAAATATAGCAATTGTAAGTCGCTTTGGATAAAAACGTCAGCTAAATGAATAAATGTAAATGTATATATAAATATAAATATCGGCTTTATATCGGCCACCCTGCTCTCTAAGATATCGGCATAGGCCATCAAAAAACCCATATCGGTCGACCAATAATTGTTATGATACATAATGCAATACTCGTTAATATTTGTAACGTTAATCTCCTCAGATGACACAGACGCCTGACAAACTTTGCTGTTGTGATTAACACACACTACTTTTCCCTCAACACTAAACGTTAGGGGTGGGAATCTCGAGGCACCTCACGATTCGATTACGATTCAGAGGCCTGCGATTCGATTCTAAAGCGATTATCTGAATCTTTTTGTGTGTGTGTGTGTGAATATAAATACTTTGCTTTAAAAGTACAAAGTAATGACCTATAAAGAATTAACGTACAATATAATTTATTAAAATTGCAAAGAACCAACAGGAAAATAAATGTGTGCTTGAACTAGCAGCATGAGCATACTTCTTCTGCTTACCACGCCCATAAATCTATGCATCCTTGCTGTGGAGACTTGTAGGAAACTTTGACAGGTGAAAGATGAATATTTGATGATAATTTTTACTTTTCACACCCGATTTAAAAATAAAAACAGTACATTATACTGTACTCTTAACTTCAAATTTTATTATAATTTTATTTCATATAATATTATCATTTTTACTTGTTATATCAAATGTGATAATTGCTAGTTCATTTAAAAGATCAAAATATGCCCCCCATACACTTACCCTGATTAAAATGAAATAACGATGTCATAATATTGTGAGATTTACACCATTATGGAAACAATAGAGAATGAATCAACATTATCTATGATCGATTTGCGTTTGGGTAGCATTTTTCGACAAGGCAGCAGAAATCGTCTGAACACCGATACAGCCCAGAGCCATAGAGAGAAACGGCTCTGGTACAGCCGAGTGTTTTTCCTCCTCTGGGTGGAAACGTGTCATATGGCTTCTCATATTTGTCGTGTTACCGAAATATTTTAGTTTTATTCTACAAAGCTTACAACTAGTGTGGCTCTTGTCCAGCTACTTTCCCCCTTCAACTTCATAGAAGCCAAAATATTTCCACACGTCAGCTTTTAACGAGGAGGGTGTTTGGATTTCGCGCTCAGCCATCGCGTCTCTGTTATGTGCGCACGCCACAGACAGACGGTCCGGGCACTGCACTTCCGCGCTTCAGAGTTCCGTCTTTTGCGTTCCGTCAATATTACGTCATTATAAATAGGCTACATATCTAAAAAAAAAAAATTTTTTTTTTTTTGAAAATCGATTTTTGACATTTCTGAATCGATTCAGAATCGTCCACGTCCGCATCGCGATTCATCTAAGAATCGATTTTTTCCCCCACCCCTACTAAACGTGCTGCTTAAGTAAGTTTCCGTGAAAAGGTTTCAGCTTTTATTTTCCTTTTACGCCCCGAAGAAGAAATCACGGGAAATCAAAGTTCGTTGAAATTATCCATCCTCAATCACTTTTAGACAGCTTTGATGAAACTCCTCTTATCTAGTGCATCTTTACGAAGTGACATCTGACATGAACACTGCGCACTGAGTCGCTAAAACGGACTTATCGTGTTGTGTTCAACAAGGGTGCTACTGCTTGTCGGTTTCTGCTGTAAAACATGAACTTGCGATGCATTGACAGTGGACAATACAGGCTTTTATGACAAAATAAAATAGTTTACTCATACGATGTGCAGGCTGGTAGTAAGAGCCTCAGCATTTAATAAAAGCTGACTTTAATCGGTTAACTTTTTTCGATGTTTTTCAATATGTTTCATGTGCTTTCATGGGCAAGGAACGCCGGACAAATGGATGGCTATCTGAGTGCTTAAATTTTTGGGAAGCATGTGACCTGAAGCTGGTCTCTAATTGGTTTCTTAAAGATTCTCCTCCGGACGCAGGTCGCTGCGTCCCTGGCGAATCAGAATTGGATACATGTTATTTTATCCAATCTGATTGGTTCTCGTCACCGGTCATTCAACTTTACGCTCTTGGCCACTACTGCGAGTCCGCCAAAACCTTGCTATGCTAATTACTTTCGTAGAGATAATGGCAGCAGTTAAACCAAATTCTGTCATTGATTTACAAAAAAAAACCCTTTCACAAGGCGTCCGCTGGAAGAAAAAAAAAAGGATAAAGGATCTCGGACCGGACCAACCCGATTTACAAATCCAGCAGCAACCAGTGACAGAGGACGAAGCTTCACCCGCGCTTGTTATGAGAAACGGAGGTGGCTGACTGGATGTGATGTTAGCAATGCCCTTTTTTGCTTTCCCTGTCTTTTATTTCAAAGTGACACGTAATCAATATCAATAAAAAATGCGTTCGATAAAACGTTCGATAATTATACTTTTTTTTCGTCGATAGAAAGTTTTGTTGCAAGTTTGGTTGCATGAACAAATGTACTCACTCTCTGGTAACCTAGCAATGTACTGGGTGACGGTCATGTAAAGGGGGTTGCACTTGCACACGTTATACACCGGACAAGAAGGCAGCACCGCACCACATCGCATCTAGGCCAGGTATCGCACACCGGACGCGCACCCACTTTCTCAGTTTATAGCGCCATGTCTTAAAAATTCAAACACATTATTCTCTATGAGTGTACACGCACTCATTCACAAAAAAATGAGCTGACCGAATGAAAATTGCTGATGTTATCGGATTTATAGGTGAGATTCTCAATTCATGCAGTTAACGGACGCTCTGAGGTAAAGTGTAGCAACGATTGTATTTACTTGTACAGTACAATCATAACATAGTACAGACTTTATCTTAATTTCATAATGTCCTTATACATAGCCTAATAATATTGTTGGCCATAAACTGAGAAAGTGCGCGTCCGGTGTGCGATACCTCTAGTTGTTCTTGACGCGACGCGGCGCTTCTTGTCCGGTGTGCGACCCCCTTAACAGTATGATTGCGCCATATCGTTGTCTCCTGTTGGATTCTTCAGTAACAGAGCCGGCGTGGAGTGATAAGTGGAAAATGAGTGCCGCACCGATTGTTGATAAAACAGGAAAAGTCAGCTCGCCAGTATGGCAGTTTTTTGGATTTTATAAGCTGACCGTAGTCAGACCAATGTGGTCTGCAAATTATGCAAGACCATCGTCGGTTTCTCTATGTTTATTTAACACTTTGCACTATTTTATTACTCTTTTTTTAAGCATTTCTTATGTATTCTTTAATTTTGCACCTTAATTTTAAGAGATAATTAAGTGTTCATTGTGATTTTAGACTTATGTTTACATTTTAATTATTTGATGTTTTCCATGGTTGTGTTGACATTTCTGCTAATATATTATAATCAGAGGAAGGTTAAGTTTAAAATATAAAGTTTAAATGTAGTCTAATATATTTGTCTCCTGGTCCTTTAAATAGGTCATAAAAAATATCAATAATTAGCGATATCAACCGATATGAAACACTTATATCGTGATACAGTTTTCAGCCATATCGCACAGCCCTACCTAGAACCAATCTGAGCAACGGAGTAAGTGACATTCCCGTAGGAAGGACAGCAAAAACATATTTCCAATCGACAAATGCCTTGATCGCTGTTCTCTGTTCCTCTTTTAAAATTAATGTGCTATCGATATCTTCTATGACAGACACGATGGCGGAATCTACACATTCTTTGTTGTAAACGAATTCAACCCAAGCGCTCATTGGTGACGTGGATTGATTACGTTACTGTTGATCATCTGTCTATCCTCGTATAAAGCATGCCCTGACAATTTGATTGGTCTGAACAGCTTTGGTTCAAGCATAGTTGCTCCACACCGGATCAAGTCCAGACCGAACTTCCCGACCTCAAATATTGTGGGCGGAGCTAAGTTCGGCTGGCATCCAGGCTAGCATACAACCTCTTTGGACAAATATACATAGTGAAAAGATGATACAAAATGTAATACCTTGGAAAATGGCATTTAAGACTTTTTAAGGGACTTAATTATTTCTCTAAATTCATTTATTAACTTTTAATACTTGTTTAGACCACACGGACACCATGTATCATGTCACTTTTGCCATGCTCCTATTCTATAAATACTGTTGTATTCATTTTGCTGGTGGGATTCTCTCTGAAATTTGTCTAAGATCCTCCGGCCATGATTAAAGCATATTTAAAGGCATTGTCTGGAGTCTGTTTAGTTATTGCTGCGCAGCAAATTAGTGGAGCACTAGATATCTTATTTTAGTGTTCATAGGGGTCAAGACGTTGACCGACTCAGTCGACGTCATTTAGTAGACTAGACTAGGGATGCACCGATCCACATTCTTTCACTTCCGATCCGATCCCGATACCTGAATTTGGATATCAGCCGATACCGATACTATTCCGATACCAGAGCTGTGTTTGCTTTAATATTATTATTATCATTATTGTTGATTTTATATGATGCAGCAATAAACTTCTCTCTACAGGCAAGTATGATACGTATGCATGTATGTCCCAAAAGGCAACTTGAGGTATGTATAAGGTTAGAAACAAATAAGAGACAATAAGTGTAGGCACCAGCACCAAATCTGGTAAAACGTTACACATTGCTGTTTGTATTGTTGTAAAATACATTCATAAAAAACAAGATAACAAAAATCAAAAAGATAAATTATTTTATATATAGTCTAGCTACTATAAAATTAAGACTTTTTTTAATGTATGGCACAGCTGTTTATTGAGGCAGCAACATATGATAGATGGGACATTTAATAATCTTTCATTGCGCAAAAGTATTATGATATGATTATGAAAGACTCCAATACAGTGCGGCACAAAGCGCTTATGCGCATCCCGAGCGCAGAATGATGCGCTTGAAGCAACATGGAGTCACAGCGCGCAGCGCTTCGAGTCCGCATTGAAAAGTTCAACGCACAAAGGAAAGACATATTGATGCGTAGTGTATTGTACAGTATCTATCTATACAATAGTTTATTCAGCCTTTTCTTTTAACAGTTTTAAATTTCAGTTACTGTGTGCTTGAAGAACAATTATAGTGCTCTCCAGTGTTGTGATCTAACAGACACGCGTTAAAAAGTAACATGATTAAGGTACAGCAAGTCCAGCAAGATAATCATTTTATCCGAAACCATAGAGCATTATCTACAGATCAAGTATAATAATAGTAATTGAATCATCTTGGAGAGTTTCATCGAGTTGACTGTCATAACCGAACGCGACGCGCTGTTGAATGCTGAATGAAGAATGATTGACAGCCGCAGCGGAGGGAACAGTTTACGTGATCTTGAATTTAATGACTTAAATATTCATTTCTATCTCACATTATACTATAGAATGGCTTCAGAACACTTATAATATAGTGCACGAACACTTAATGGTGCTTTATAATACTTTTGTGGGGCTTAACAATAACACAATAGTAAACACACAATATCGGATTTAGATCGGCCTCGTCTGACCGATACCCGATCCGGCAAAAATGGCTGTATCGGAGCCGATACCGATACTGGATCGGATCGGCCCCATCCCTAGACTAGACCAAGGAAAACTATCTAACTATGTCGATCAGGAGACGTTCGGGGGCGTTGATTAGTATACGAGACCCAGGTAGATTTATGTGAGGTGTGAAAGAATTAAGAAAAATCTTCCACAGTATATAGGCCTACTGTATATCTAAGTCAAACAGCCAGTGATCATCATGCATTTAAAATAATCGAAACAATTAGTAAAATCAGCCTCATTTTTCTTTATTGAAAAAAATGTTTTTTGTAAAAGGGAACTACAGAATTAAATGAGAGAATGTCGTGATTTGGATAATAAATGTTTTTCTTTTCTTCTATTAACTTTTATTAGGCCTATACAAATAAAATTACAGAAAAATAGGTTGTCAACTTTTTTTGTCTTGTAAAGTTAAATTAATAGCAGATTTCAACTAGCAACACAAATTAACCACATCTGCAGTTTATTGACAGAGGACACACAATAAACACACACACATTCAGATTCACTGTCTTTCAGCTGAAGGATGTATGAGGAAAAAAACGTGCATCTAATACATGGATATAAATATACATTTTAACATCAAAATGAAAGCTACACACACTTACTAGACTAAACGACATTCCCACACATTCAATCCACAAAAATTATATGTGGAGAATTTTATTAACAGGGAAAACCGCGCGCAGGCGGCAAAACAAACCCGTGCGTTAATAAAACTCCAAAAATACATCGAACTGTTGGCAGAAAAGCGCCTACATAAACTTGATCCGTTTTTTTTACACTTCCATAATTAACATAAACCTAAAACTTAACTTAAAACAGCCTATTTTCACTCTTTAACGCAGAGACTTACCTGACTGACTCTCTCCAGTCACGGGCTGTTCTGACTGAGACCGCGCACTTCCGGTCCATTACAAATGACGTCACTCACAGAACGAACTCAAAAACTATTCATAAACAAAAATATATATTTTCATTCCATCGTGCACAACAAAATAAAGATTATATACATTAAGCAAAATATTATTTTGTTAAAAAAAACATTTAAAGCATATAGTTAATTGTTTCAGAATCGGAACAGTTACAAAAAAAAACCCTCTCAACACTAAAAATGCATTATTTGCACACACTTGAAACTTACTACAGCAGTTTAATGGCATTTTATGCCATTTTTAAAATCAAGAAAACAATCAACTCTATTTTTCAGTATGTTTAACATTTTACAACTTTTATTATTTTCTAACTACAGAAAAAGACTCTTGTCTTATATATATATATATGCGCTTAACAATATAGATTGTTTCAAAGCAGCTTTACAGTGATAATAGGATTAAAGTAACAGAGATTGTTTAGGCTTTACAACAGCTTTAGAATAAAGTTATTATCCAGCTAAAGTTAGTTTTGATCAGTGGTTCTCAACTGGGACATTTTACCATGGTCATTAAGCTGCGACTGAGTGTGTGTATGTAACCCCCTTCAACCGGGTTCCACTCATGTACACACACACACACACACACACACACACACACACACACACACACACACACACACACACACACACACACACACACACACACACACACACACACACACACACACACACACACACACACACAAACTTGCTTAAATAAGTTGCATGTTGTATAACTTAAAAAATAAATTAACTTATTTTGATGAGTTGAAGTCTTGTAAAAACATGTTATCGACTTACAGATCATGTAGTTTTTTGTTAATACAAAAAAGTTGATAGAGCCACCAAAAATAAAATGTACAAAATAACACAAAGTGAAATAATGTGAAGTGGCGTTTCCCCAAAATGCCACTTCACATTATTTCACTTTGTGTTAATTTGTACATTTTATTAATACGGCGCACGTTATATATATCATCACTTCATTATAAATAATAATAAATTAATAAATAAATGACGCACGGAGTGTCGTAGTTCTGTTGATAGATTTTGTATTTTCAGTTACAGATTCATTTACTTTGTGACTGTGTATCAGATGTAATCCGCTCTGTCTGTGTCTGCAAAGGTGTGTGCCAAATGGCCCATTCAGAATATATGGCCCACATAAACTGATTGGTGTGAATGACAAAAGAATCAGCATTGCTCAGAGTGGATTAGCAAGTTAGATCGATCTCCTGTGGGAGGTCCTTACAGGTTTCTATTGTTTGTAGCCCATAGGCTATTTCTTCATGTATAAAGTTCTGTCCGACAGACAGAACTTTGGGTTAAGATTGTGGAAGGGCGACATGGTAACATCGCTGCTGAAGAAATGTACTACACTACAAACCTGCAATAAATTCTTCTCCCCACAAGAACTCTGGTCAAGCTTACTTATTTTATGTATTGGAGGAAATCTAATACATTGGCGAGCCACCTGTTGCCGACCCCTGCTGTATATAAACTAAGTCAAACATCCAGTGATCATCATGCATTTAAAATAATCGAAACAATTATTAAAATCTATTTTTTTATAATGTTTTGTGTAAAAGGCAATTACAGAATTAAACGAGAGAATCTCGTGATTCGGATAATAAATGTTTTTGTCTTTGAACTTTCGATATACAAATCAAATTACCGAAAAATAGGTTGTGTCTTGTAAATTGTCTTGTCAACTTTTGTCTTGTAAAGTTATATATACAGCGCAGGGCTCGACGTTAAGGCTTGTCCGCTTGTCCGGGACAAGTGGATTTTTTTGTAAGACAAGTGGAAAAATAAATAAGTTGTCCCACTGGACAAGTTAAATTTCAAAGAAAATAAAATGGCATGTTACTTCACTTTATGTGCCACTCATTACGTCGATTTTACAGATTTAATTTTACAGATTTGAAACGAACACATTTTCCCCCCCACAATCCGTCGAACCAGCGTCCAGCTCAGAATGCTTTGATTGGCCAATCAGGAGTTTAAACATTTTTACCTGACTTAAAGGAGAACTCCGGGCAATTTTTAAGTTAATCTTGATCGTTAGACCTTTGTGAGTACTGACTATAGAAAAAAAACGAACCGGATTGGTGATTGCTACGCGGAGCTGCGACCGCGAATGCCCAGAGCTCCCACCCAGCTAAAACGGCAGTTATGGGGGCATTGACACAAAGAGCGTTTTTGAGCCTCTTAACCGACACAAAATGCAATTAAAATGTCTGTCCAACATGAACAGGGACCCTACATGTGAACAAGATGCGTTTAGCAACTTAGCCATTGTTTCAACTCACCTAAATAGTGTTTTAGACGGCAAGCTGTAGTCTCGCGCTGCAGTCCCGTGCTGTAGCCGGAAAAGGTAAACAATGTCCAGGTGGGAGGAGCGTTGATCATGTGCGACGAGTCTTCGTACATGGAATGGCATTTTTCTTCAAAGAGCCCCGCTGTGTTGAGTGTGTGTAGTCATCCTTGTCAAAGTGTTCACTGCAAATGCGGTAATCTTTAGCGCGTAGTACTTCTACGGGAGTTTGCACATCAAGTTGAAATACAACTAGCCACAAACTGCAGAATCTCGAGGTCATGGTAAGGAAGACGATGAAAATATAAGCTCTTATATTTTCGCATTCGGTTGTCACAATTCGGAAAGGCACAAACACGAACCATTTCTTCTTCACTTGTAAGCAACTCTGATCATAACTCGTCGCACATGATCAACGCTCCTCCCACCTGGACATTGTTTACCTTTTCCGGCTACAGCACGGGACTGCAGCGCGAGACTACAGCTTGCCGTCTAAAAGACTATTTAGGTGAGTTGAAACAATGGCTAAGTTGCTAAACGCATATTGTTCACATGAAGGGGCCCTGTTCATGTTGGACAGACATTTTAATTGCATTTTGTGTCTGTTAAGAGGTTCAAAAACGCTCTTTATGTCCATGCCCCCATAGCTGCCGTTTTAGCTGGGTGGGAGCTCTGGGCATTCGCGGTCGCAGCTCCGCGTAGCAATCACCAATCCGGTTCGTTTTTTTTCTATAGTCAGTACTCACAAAGGTCTAACGATCAAGATTAACTTAAAAATTGCCCGGAGTTCTCCTTTAAGAACAGCGGAGCCGGAGACCGGAGTGGAAATATGTTTCTTCAGGCTCCGCAGCCCGGCCAAGCGCCAGGAAAAGCTCCAAAAAGAATTCACCTTACACCAGCACCATACGAATTAAAACGGGAATTAAATTTTGTTACAAAATGGAAGGATGAATTCGACTGGGTTATTCATGAAGACGGAGTTATGTTCTGTGGCGTCTGTCGGGGGCAACCCAACCTGGCTGACAAGTAAGTGACGTTAGCTAGCTAGCCGTGTACTGTAAACAAGCATTAACAGCATTTGTATTAGGGCTGCACGACATTGGTAAAAAATGACATAGCGATATTTTATTTTTCTGTGATATATATGTAAGAGTAGGATAATGTAGATTAGAGGCTGACATTTTTTCGGGAATCCCGCAGGTCACGGGAATCCCGCGGGAATGAAAACAAAATCACTATGTATCACGGGATTGGGACGGGAAAGGAAAAAATGTCAGCGGGAGTGGGTGGGACCGGGAATCGTAATAAATCTATGATACCCAACTTTATACACAAATATACAGTTTCTATAAATAAACTCTATATTTAAATTTTGAAATAAATTCTATTTGCCCCGTCTCTTTATGCTCTCCTGTTTGCTTTGGTGTTGCTAAAGTGAATGACGTGCTCCACACACCCATACCAGTTGGTGGCTGTAATATATGCACCAAGTTGTATACAATGCCAACCACCAATAATATAAGAGAAGCTTCCCTCATACACTGTGTTGCCGCGAAAATCACAATCAAAATGGTGTCCATGAAAGACACACTGATACGACTACTGTCGGAAAACGATTAATCAGTTGTGCTCATCGACATTTCAGGGCGATCTCAAGAAGGAAATCTTAGTTCAAGAAGGAAATTTGGTTTTTGTTTAAATTTTGTTCTTTCAGTTCAATAAAGTAACAAACTGTGCTATGCTCATATCTGAACTGTATTTTTTTTTTACTGTAACTGACAGATTCCGGTCAAAAAAACACAACACGGGAGTGGGAGGGATAGGAGTCATTCTTCTGGGATTGGGACGGGATTGGATGTTTTTTCGTGGGATTGGGACGGGACAGGATTTTTTTGTGGGAGTGGGGCGGGAGAGCTTTGAAAATCCACTCCCATGTCACCCTCTAATGTAGAGTGAGCTTCGCTTCGCGTCGGGGTCCTAATCACCCTGAAGGGGTTGTATTCGCTATAACAACAGCCTCGCTCTACATTATCCCGCTTATTACAGGGCTACCTACCAAATAAATCAATAATTTGACACAAAATGTTGATTTAAAAAGGAGTTTATTGATTTAAAAACGATTGTATTGCTTCCGCTAAAGAAAATAGTCTGTTCCGTCTCTATGGTTAGAATCCATGGCAACGCTCTGTTTTTCATGGCAACGGTGTGTTAGACCTTTTACCATCGTGTATTCTCAAAGATATTCAGTCAACGCAATTCATTAATATGCGCGAGGCAGGGAGAGAGAGCAAGACAGTTTGAAGACGGTGAGAGAGTGCGCGCGCGCGACCGGGGCTTTCTCTCTGCTCGTTCACTCAGTTAAACAAGCGCAGCAGTCAGTCATCTACATCACTCATCATCTACATCACTCACCGGTCAAATAAGGCTTTGGCGGGACAAAAATACGCTTTAGTAAGGCTGACAGAAAACAGCGCGCAAGTTCCAGTTTTCTTGCGCTTGAAGTTTAAACTGACAGGACTTGCAAATTGATAAACTCTCACACTATGATGGTTAAACTTTGCAATTAATCCGCGAATCACAAGCGTTACGGGCCGGGGAGCTGCTGGCCCGTAGCCTACTAAGTTACTGATCATGAATCACGGATCAACTACGATCCCTATACTTGACATCGCATAGGCTATCCTGCGATGTGACTATCGTGGATGCGCACATCGCGATATCGATCCTAAAATGATACATCATGCAGCCCTAATTTGTGGTTAAGTGTACATATTTAAATATTAGTTAATGTTCAGATGTAAAGTAGCTACACGTTTTAAAGTATCCCTTGGTAAATCAGCCTCTGCCGGGTAGAAAGTGGCAAAATCCATGGTTATGTCTACAAAATTATTTATGCAAGCTAACGTTAGTTTGTTAGCTCTATATAACATTTCACTGGGTCTTGCAGTTTGATTTCCTGAAATTATTATGAAAGGTTATGTTCTAATAGCCATTTGCCTACTTTATCAAGTCACATTATTTCCAAGCCCTGATACTGTATCTGAGATGACGCAGTAAATAATTCCTCTTTCAAGTAATGAAGCCCCTGTTCAAGTGTTGAGCATTAAATTAACTGCATGGTCTGTATGTTACCAAAGGATCTTGGGACAAAGCTGCAAAACAGTACATTACAGAAAGTGTTTCATTCTGCAGAAATTGGGTAAATGTTTTATGTAACAAATAACATTTTTAATAACACCTAAATTGTTACATATATTATTTTTATAATATTACAGCTCATCTTTGTTGGTCAAAGGGACAAGTGCCTTTAGACATGACACACTGCTGTCCCCACGGGATCAGCAAACGCCACCAGCACTGTGCTGTTGCAGAGAAGAGAAAAAAATCCTAATGCAGAAGTGCCAACTATAGTCCAAGGAGTACAAAAAATGGACCCGATCTTGTTTAATAAAATGAAAAAAGTTATGCACACAGCCTATTACATTGCAAAGCAGGAGCAACCCTTCACTCAATTTCCTGAACTTTATGGGCTCATTAACAGGACCATTGGGACACTCCCAGACAGCTACAATTCAGACAAAGCTTGCGCTCGGTATGTCACACACAGACAGAGTAAACACAAATAAAGTAGCCAAACAATGTTTTATTGTTAGCAGTACCCAAAGTCTTAACAGAATAATGTTGTTCTTTGCAGCTTCATTTGTAACATATATGATGTGAAGAGGGAAAAGCTCATGGAGAAGTTGAGGAAAGCCAAACGTAATTTTACAAGTGAAATGCAGCCAAACCTTGGAGCGTTTTGTCTTCATCATCTTCATTAATCCCCTCGCTATCAGCCGACGTTCCGGGAGTCTCCCGCATATTGATAACGGCTCCCTGATGCCCGCAAATTAGTTAAAATAACTGTGGCCATTTCTCAATATGCGTTCTTGTCTGTACTTGTGTTCTTGTGGACTTGTGAAACTGTCACGGGTCTATGATGGAGGACTCAAATGCAGAACGAGTGTTAACAGGTTTTATTGACAAACAGTAGACAGAAGACAGGATGTGTTGGGAGAGGTGAACAGTCCAAACAATAGGCAGGGATGAGACACAATGACAGCCGTAGTAACTAGCCGAGCAGCACTTGTAACTAGCAAGAGAACTGGAAGCTGGAGAGTAGAAATGGCAGAGCAGAATGAGACCTCAGAATACTAGCAGTAGCCAGACAGGAACTTGTAAGTACTCCAGCAAGGCACTCAGGGATCTCAGGCTCAGCACCAGGCTACCTCCAAAGCCAAGAGTGTAAACAGTCAGGGACACTCTGCTAGCAGGACTGGAACTAGAGACACAGAAGACAAGACAGACAGGACCGATGGCAGAACTAAAGAACAGAATACTTCTACAAATAAAACACTGTAGACTTTAGTCACAAGAAACAAACTATGTAGCACAGAAGTACAACATCTAACGAACTGGCAACACATGAGGGAAAGAGCACACACATAAAGGGAGTTAACAAGAGTAACAGGTGAGAACACTTAGACAAGGAACAGGTGAACACACTCACGTAAACGAGGACTGAAAACAAGGGAGCAGAGAATATGAGGAACAGGTGACAACACTCAGACAAACGAGGACTCAACTAGACAAGAGGGCGTGGTACAGGGAAACAAGGAGGCAGGAACAGAGGAGCACATGGCCAACACAAACACAACCATATGTTCAAGCACAACACAAACATAGAGACATGAAACAAAGACAACACAGACAAAGCTGCCAGAGCAAGACCCTGACAGAAACGTCATCAGTCGCTGCCCAAGTACTGTTCCAATTCAAAGTTCACATCTTGCCATGTCCAGTTCAAATCCCCGGATGTGTTCTTGATCCGCCCCTTTTACCGAGGATGCATCGAGAGGTGACTTGTGTGGACTTGAGTCAGCCAGGTATCCCAGAATGCATCTCGCACCAACCAGCAAGCGTCAATAGCAGAAGAGAAAACCCGCGTAATATCAAAATACTACTGTTATTGTGTCATGAAATGTAATTTTAATAGTGTTTCAGGCGAGAATGTAGTTGTTTAAAGCTCAAATCTGTGGTTTATTTAAAAAGATAGCGCCTATTTGAAAAATGAATCTGACGTTTTCGGAGTTGAGAGATCCAGGCGATCACCGGGAGTTGAGCGCTCATGTACCCAACCTGGAACAGCCTTACCTCGTCTAGTCCTTCTGATGTTTGCCGCTGGCTCTGATGTCTCTAGTCTGGTTAAACATGAGATATAATTTGTCTTGTGTATAAGTCGATCTTTGGTCTCATTATTCTATAGTTTGTTCCATGGCAAATCGTTTTGGCTGAGGGCAAAGTGAAGTTTCATAACTTTATATATTTAGGCTATTTAACTTTAAAAAAGCTTTAACTTTGTAGCCTATTAGAGAGCTGACTTATGTTTGTCTGAATTGTTTGCTTTATTTCTCATTGTATAGCTTCTTATTAGGCTACTTATACTTTTATACTGGATATTATTGATCATTAAAACTTTTTTATATATATTATTTTACTACACATTCTCTTCACTGTATGTACATGTATAGTAAAATAAAATGACACAACCCTGTCTCTGTTTGTTAAATGTTAGTTTTAATGATCAATAATGTGTCATATTTTTTTAATGAAAACTAAACAAAGCAGGGTTGTGTTTTATATTTCGTGTTGTTATAAATATATGAAGTGAAGATAATCAATGTGCGTTGCCTGAACCACATTTGCAGGCAGAGAGGTGTTTTATTACATATTTCGTTTTATTGTTGATGAAAAGAGGCAGAGTTGTGTTTTATACCATATTTTCTTTTATTGTTGCCTAAAATATACATAAAGAGATAACCGGAGTAGCCATAGTGTGCTGAGTGACGCGATCAAGAACGCACTGTTCCACTTGCAGAATAACCGGACTCGCGTCCTCTCGTCCTCGGGAGTTCGTTCTCCTGAGTCGAACTTGGCAAGTCTGAACTACCAAGGACGCAAGTCCGAAGTTTGCGTACTTGGTATTGAGAAACGGCCTGTGCTCCAAACCGTATAGTGCGCGCACGGCGGAGAGGGAGAGGGAGAGAGCGAGAGACCTTGCGTGTGTGCGCCTCATTACACAGAGAGTCAGGCACCGAAATCAGGCACCGAAATTTTCGTTCTTATTCGGTCTGGTTACTATCGTTTACGTCGGAACCGGTTCCCTATTGGCACGTGTTTCGGTACCCAACCCTAATGAGGGTGAGTAAATACTGACAGAATTTTCCTTTTTGGGTGAACTATCCCTTTAAGAGTGGCATTTAAGAGATAATAATGTATATTCATTGTACACTTATTACACTGATTTTTTTTTACCACATAATTACGGGGACATATTGAATTGAGATTAATGTTTTAAATCTTACCCATTAAATCCATTTAGTACAGCGGACAAAACTCATCCAGACAAGATGATCGCAACAATATTATCAAACTCTGTAAACAATAAATCAACTGATTTCATTTTCAAAACAATCAAAAATGGTGACGCAAGACGGCAAGTCGTATTTGAATTAAATGAGGGCGCGCTTCCGTTGTGATAATACATGGATGTGCGCTGTGTTATAGTATGTTGCTATTGACGACGGTCATTATAAGGAAGGAAATGCCACAGAATATTGCTTTAAAAAGTGCATAGAGCTGCTTGTTTTATTTGTTGTTTGTTGATTTTCAAATATAAAATTTGTTGAAATGTTTTCAGTTTTCAGTGTGAGCATCAGTTCTTTTTGAACACTTTCATATCGTTTTAACAAAACCATGATAATATTGATAATCACGAGAATTTTGGTCACTATAATCGTGATATGAAATGTTCATACCATCCCATCCCTAAAACTATGGAATTATTTTTGTTTCAAAAACCTCACCTCTAGTGGGGGTGGGCTTAACAGTGATCTACTCTGATTGGATAGTGAGCTTTTGATGGACAGGTGCTCTCTGACCTGGAAGTACAGACGTCACTCAGTGGCGTGCATATTGAAAAGCTCTCGTGGTGATTTGTATGCAATACGTCATGCTTTGTATTACTAAATATGTAAATAATATTTGACCTTCGATCGTCTCAGTCTGTAAAGATGAGCTCTCCTCCGCTTGTCCTTCAAGGCAGCTTGAAGTAAGTTTGTGTTACTAGGCCTGTCACAATAACAAATTTTGCTGGACGATAAATTGTCCAATAAATTATTGCGATAAACGATAATATTGATAACAGGGATTAAAGTGAACAAAAATCCTGAGCCTGAACTTTTTCTTGGGAGGGGGGAAGGGCACAGACACTGCATAGACAGACTGCACAGATGGACTTATTTTCAAATGGAACCATTTATTCTCAAGTATTACAGCTGTATCTTAATGGCATCTTTTTATTAATGGGCCAGTATCACTGATATTAACATAGCTAATGATGTCTCGATGAAAATTATTTCCCCCAAAATTTTAAACATTTGTTAGGCTTCAAAAAAATAACTTTTAATTAAAGTGAACTTAAAACAATCCTCACTTAAACTCATAATAAATGTAATATTTAACTGTACCTTTCCTGTCTAACAGGTATGAAATATACAGAAATTGAATAGGGTTATAAAATAGTCCACACTGCATAATTTATAAATTAAAATAGATTAATCCTTATTGAAGCGGCAAGCGTTCTTTAGTCAAAGAGTAGTTAGTAGTTTTCTCTGTTCTCTTTGTTCTTAGGTTAACTTTACTGACATAGAGAATTAGTGGCTGCTGTCACTTTAAGATCTGCCGCTGCTGACAGGATCTCACGCATCTCATTTTCTCACTACTCTTTAATTCCATTCTCCATCATGACGGACAAGTGTTTTGTTTTTTTACCGCTAGTGGCATAGTGAAGCCTTTTGTGGCAAACTATGCAAAAACAAGCTCCAGGCTCCGTAAGTTTACTGCTCCAAGTGCCTAAAGCCTTCCCGTTTTGTCCTCTTTCTTCAAACCATGCCCAGCGCCACTTGTTTTTTACTTGCTTCTCCAAAGCAGATGTATTTTCTCCTGGTTTGATAAACCCCATAGCGTGTGTACAAGCTCACTGCGAACTGGTTCACTTCCTGCACAACACTCGCCCTCCTCTCTAGCAATTGGCTTAGACAACCTAATATCATGCTCCCATTGGCTGTGACAGCTGTGCGCGCTGACTCTTGAATCAAGGTGGTAGGTTGAAGGGGACCGGTGTTTTATTCAACTCAGATTAGGGCCTGTTCACATATCGCGTCTTTTGTGCGCTGAAGTACGTTATTTCAAACGTAGCCGCGCGCGCTCATAATGGAAGCGACGCGCTCGTTTTTTCCAAGCGCGTCCGTGCCAAAAGTGCCCACCGGCCCCCCGGCCGGAATACTTTAAGCCCTGTGATAATAAACGATAATATTGTCGTTCTGAGACCATTTTCATCTAAAATAATGATAATTGCATAATAATGCAGGTACACCTTTTCAAGGATCAATAAACTTTTATTTCTAAGAAACTATTTTTAAATGAACAAAGCAACCAACAACAATAAAAGCAATGGACTCTGTCTTTGTTAACAAAAAATGCACTTACCAATGTGTGACTTCCGTTCACACTGAGAATCATATCATGTACTGTGTGAACATGCGTCTCATGAGTATGTGCGCTAGTTTGTGTGTGTGTGTGTGCTCGCGTCTCATATGAGTATGTGCGCCGAGAGTTTGTGTGTGTGTGTGCTCCGTCTCATTGAGTTCCCTATCGGTCAGTCACTACAACGTAGGTCATGACTGACCAATAGGAATCTCGCTAGAGAGGCCAATCTACTTCGAGTGAAACTAAAACAAGCCAATACACATTGGCGTGCAATCATTTGCATCAGCTGCGCGCCCTCGTTAGCGCGCGTATAAACGAGCAGCTGGTGCGATTGCACACTAGCTTTTTGCTTCGGAGCCAAGCACTTCGTATGCTGAACAGAGTGAATTTGAAAGCAAGCCTCTTCTGGATCTCTCCACTTTGGTGCGGGCGTGACGGCACAACAGCGCGAGCGGTCTTTTTCTCTTCTCTCTCTCTCTCTTCTTTGTTTGTTGTTTTAAAACTGAGCAAACAAAAAAGCTGTTTTCACGGCTGGTAAGGTGCGCGGTTAAAGCGCTCAACGGCCGTTTTTACGGCTGGTAAGGTGCGCGATTAAAGCGCTCAACGGCCGTTTTTACGGCTGGTAAGACCAGCGAGAGAGAATCGCGCACAGACAGGTGCACATTCCTGTCTGTGTTCGCTGTGACCGTTCCCCTGCGTGCTTCAGCACCAAGGAGAGCAGTCTCTAAAAGAGCTTACACAGATAGTTTGCGTGATAGTTTGCGTCTTTTTCAAGATGACATTCTATCTGTGTGTTTCTGGATGCGGTCGTTACCTGGGTTCGCGGGATGGTCACGATCGCTGCCTTGTGTGTCTGGGCCTCGAACACGCACAGGCAGCGTTCGTGGATGAGTCATGTACCCATTGTGGGAAGATGACCATCTCGGAGCTGAGGTCGAGACTCACGTTCCTGCAAAGGGGCGGAGTCCCCGTGCCTGCACCTCGTTCCAACCCCCCTTCGCGGGTTGCTTCGGGCAGTGACACGGGTGACCTGAGGATTACAGTGAGCGCGCTTCCTTCGGGGAACCAACCCCCTAGGAACCCTCACTCCTCTCATGCTCCGCAACCAGTTGAGCTGCCAACGGAACGTTCTGGACCGTCCTCGAGATGTGTACCGGTCGTTTCGTTCGGCGCTCCCTGCGAAGACCAGATGTCGATCGCTGCATCGGAGGGTGGGTCAGACCTCTCCGCGGACGACGGCTCGGAGCCGCTGCCTCCTTCAGGTGTGCCAGCGGTGCCCGAGTCGGACCCGGAGATGATGGCCATGCTTTCCCGGGCCGCCAACAGGATCGGGCTCGTGTGGAACCCTCCACCGTGTCCCGAGCCCTCGAGGTTGGACGATTGGTATCTCGGGGTGGCGCGCGCTGGTTCTCAGCAACCCACCCCAGTGCCTTTCTTCCCGGAGGTGCATGAGGAGCTCACAGGGACGTGGACGGCACCTTTTACTGCCAGAAACCGTCTCGGTGGATCCTCCTCCCTCACCACCCTTGATGGCGGGGCAGCTAAGGGATACACGCGTATCCCGCCAGTGGAACGGGCCGTTGCTATGCAACTGTGCCCTAACTCCACTTGGCGTGGAGAACCGTGTCTTCCTTCCCGGGCTTGTAAGTACTCGTCGGACCTGACCGGCAAGGCTTACAAGGCCTGTGGGGAAGCTGCCTCTGCCATGCACGCCATGGCGTTGTTGCAGGTTCATCAGGCCAAGGCACTGAAGGACCTGCACGAGGGTGGTCATGATCCACAAGTTCTCCAAGAACTTCGTGCCGCAACTGACCTCGCGCTCCGTGCGACGAAGGTCACTGCGCGGTCAGTGGGTCGTGCGATGTCCACACTGGTGGTCCAGGAACGCCACCTCCGGCTGTGTCTGGCTGACATGCGGGAGACCGACAAGATCAGGTTCCTTAACTCCCCCGTGTCCCAGACCGGCCTCTTCGGCGACGCGGTCGAGAACTTCGCCCAGCAGTTCTCGGCTGTACAGAAGCAGACTGAGGCCATTAGACACATCTTGCCGCGGCGGTCAGCTGCTGCCTCCACCCCACCGCCCGCAGCTCCTCGGTCTGCTCGTCGCCGTGGGCGTCCGCCTGCGTCTGCCCCTGCTCCCGCGCCGCAGCAGCAGCCTCCATCCAAGCGGCACCGTGGAGCCAGTCGCAGGCAGGGCGCCCCGCCCGTCCAGGCCCCCGCCAAGAGGGGCGGCAAAGCCAAAGGTAAGCGGCCCTAGGACGGGCGACCCAGAGGTGGAAGGGACTGCTCTCCAGGAGACGATGACTGCATCGCTCCCTCCCCCGGAAGAGGGCCGGGTGGAAAATCCTTTGTTCCGCCGCTGGCCTTAAAACCAGCGGTACCCAAATTTTCAATAAAAGAGCAGTTTCTATCATCTCTGGGTCCGAAGAGGGCCCGGAGAGTAGTGGGGGGTCAGAATCCTCACCACTCTCATCCGCCTCTTCTAACGCCAGCCGGCAGCTGCGTACGGTCCGAGAACGCCATCGAGCCGCCTCCCGCACCTCCTGCCCCGTGGAACCAGGTAAGTGCTGCACAGCACACTCAGACCCGCTACGGGCCGCCTCCCAGAGAGAGCCTCCCGAGCTGCGTCCCTGTGTTCCACCTCGCTGCCCCACTCCGGGTACGCCTACGGTCCCTTTGGTCCCGCTTGTACGGTCTCTGCGAGCCTGGTTAGCGCTCCCCAGGCCGTCTCGCTGGCTCATTCGAACCATCAGGCTCGGCTATGCGATTCAGTTCGCCCGGCGTCCCCCCAAGTTTCGGGCCATCCACTCCACTACAGTGAGAGCAGCCGATGCCCATGTCTTGCGTGCGGAGATCGCAGTCCTACTGGCGAAGGATGCGATAGAGCCGGTCCCTCCAGCCGATATGAGGTCAGGGCACTACAGTCCCTACTTCATTGTACCCAAGAAAGGTGGTGGGTTACGACCGATCTTGGATCTGCGAGTTTTGAATCGGAGCCTCCACAAGCTACCGTTCAAAATGCTCACGCAGAGACGCATTTTCGAATGTATCCGTCCCCAAGATTGGTTTGCAGCGATCGACCTGAAGGACGCGTACTTTCATGTCTCGATTCTTCCTCGACACAGGCCATTTCTGCGCTTTGCGTTCGAGGGTCGAGCATATCAGTACAAAGTCCTACCCTTCGGGCTGTCCCTCTCCCCCCGTGTCTTCACGAAAGTCACGGAGGGGGCCCTTGTTCCCATGAGAGAACAGGGCGTTCGCATCCTCAACTATCTCGACGACTGGCTCATACTAGCACACTCTCGAGATCAGCTATGCGAACACAGGGACCTAGTGCTCAGGCACCTCAGCCAGTTGGGTCTTCAGGTCAACTGGGAAAAGAGCAAACTCTCCCCTGTGCAGAGGATCTCTTTTCTCGGTATGGAGTTGGATTCGGTCGCCCAGACAGCGCGCCTCACAGAGCAGCGTGCTCAGTCGGTGCTGAACTGCTTGAACACGTTCAAGGGCAGGACAGCGGTCCCACTGAAACTCTTTCAGAGGCTCCTGGGGCATATGGCAGCAGCATCAGCGGTAACCCCGCTCGGCCTGCTACATATGAGACCGCTTCAGCACTGGCTTCACGGCCGAGTCCCGAGATGGGCGTGGCGTCATGGCACTCACCGGGTGGCAATCACACCGGCGTGCCGCCAGACCTTCAGCCCGTGGTCAGACCCCTCGTTCCTGCGGGCAGGAGTCCCCTTGGAACAGGTGTCCAGGCATGCTGTGGTATTCACAGATGCCTCTGCCACCGGCTGGGGTGCCACGTACAACGGGCATGCAGTGTCAGGGGTGTGGACGGACCCTCAACTGCGTTGGCACATCAACTGCCTCGAGTTGCTAGCAGTACATCTCGCCCTGACCCGCTTGAAAAGACGGCTACAGGGCAGGGACGTGCTGGTCTGTACGGACAACACTGCGACCGTTGCCTACATCAACCGACAAGGTGGTCTACGCTCCCGTCGCATGTCGCAACTCGCCCGCCATCTCCTCCTCTGGAGTCAGAAGCATCTGAGGTCGCTTCAAGCCATGTATGTCCCCGGCTTGCTCAACCGTGTGGCCGACGAGCTATCACGAGCTGTGCTCCCGGGAGAATGGCGACTCCACCCCCAGGCGGTTCAGCTGATCTGGAGAGAGTTCGGGGAGGCTCAGGTAGACCTGTTTGCCTCCTCAGAGACCTCCCACTGCCAGCTGTTTTACTCCCTGACCGAGGGAACACTCGGCACGGACGCACTGGCACACAGCTGGCCCCGGGGCCTTCGCAAATATGCGTTTCCCCCAGTGAGCCTACTTGCGCAGACACTGTGCAAAGTCAGGGAGGACGAGGAGCAGGTCCTTCTGGTGGCTCCCTATTGGCCCACCCGGACTTGGTTCCCAGAACTCATGCTCCTTGTGACAGTCCCTCTCTGGCCCATTCCTCTGAGGAAGGACCTTCTGACTCAGAGACGGGGCACCCTATGGCACCCGCATCCAGACCTCTGGAAACTCCATGTCTGGTCCCTGGACGGGACGCGGAGGTTTTAGGTGACTTACCCCCTGAGGTACTTAACACCATCACTTCAGCACGGGCGCCGTCCACGAGACGTGTTTACGCCCTGAAGTGGAACCTGTTCGTCAAGTGGTGTTCTTCTCGCCGAGAAGACCCCCGAAGATGTCCGATAGGGTCTGTGCTTTCCTTCTTGCAGCAGGGGTTGGAGCGTAGACTGTCTCCCTCCACCCTCAAAGTACATGCTGCCGCTATTTCAGCTTATCACGACCACATAGATGGCAAAGCAGTGGGAAAGCACGACCTGGTCGTCAGGTTTCTTAGGGGGGCGAGACGATTAAATCCTCCTCGACCCCCCTCCATACCCTCTTGGGATCTTTCCCTGGTGCTTCGAGCACTTCAGGATGTTCCCTTTGAGCCTCTGCAGTCAGTAGACTTAAAGCTTCTTTCCATGAAGACTTTGCTGCTGGTTGCA
Source organism: Siphateles boraxobius (assembly GCF_051911475.1). Taxonomy (NCBI): domain Eukaryota; kingdom Metazoa; phylum Chordata; class Actinopteri; order Cypriniformes; family Leuciscidae; genus Siphateles; species Siphateles boraxobius. Next base: position 39,775,391 of record NW_027509186.1, on the reverse strand, counting down.
CTGGCCTCTGTCAAGAGGGTAGGAGACCTGCACGCATTTTCGGTCGACGAATCGTGCCTAGAGTTCGGGCCGGGTGGCAGCCACGTGGTACTAAGACCCCGGCCTGGCTATGTGCCCAAGGTTCCTACCACTCCCTTCAAAGACCAGGTAGTGAACCTGCAAGCGCTGCCTTTGGAGGAGGCAGACCCAGCCCTGGCTTTGCTCTGTCCCGTTCGCGCTCTGCGTATGTACGTGGACAGAACTCAAAGCGTCAGGACCTCAGACCAGCTCTTTGTCTGTTACGGAGGCCAGCAGAAGGGAAAGGCTGTCTCCAAGCAGAGGATGGCCCACTGGATAGTGGATGCCATCGCCTTGGCTTACCAAGCACAAGGCGTGCCCTGCCCGCTCAGGCTGCATGCACACTCCACGAGAGGCGTTGCATCCTCCTGGGCGCTGGCACGTGGCTCCTCGCTAACAGATATCTGTAGAGCTGCGGGCTGGGCGACACCTAACACGTTCGCTAGATACTATAGCCTACGTGTAGAGCCGGTGTCCTCCCGTGTTCTCACCCTAGACGGGTAGAAGCACTGAGAGGTCTGGCTCTGTCGGCTTGCTGCACCCTACTGTGCACCCTTATTGCTCCAGAGTAAAACCTGTTGAGTCCTCCAAAACCCCTCGGCCCGGACTTGGCGGAGCGTCCGGCGCCAGGCCCTTATCCGCTGAATCCTTGAGAACCGGATCTGGGCTGGGTTCCATTTGTGTGACCCTACGGGGATCCCATATGTGTATATTCCACGGCTGCTCCTATCGGAAGCCCGTGTCTTTCCCTTGGGCTAAGTCACCCTTTATTTCATATGCAGTACAGCCTTCGGCTAGTCCATATGCATTTCCACATAACTCTTTGAAGAAGTGGCTTCCGCAGCGTTCCTTCCTAAACAGAAAGGGCACGCTTTCCCAGTGTTATCCAATATCTCACTGTATGGGTTATTACGGAACAACAGTGTCAGACTCACTCTGTGTAAGCCTCCGCCTATCGTCCTTCCAGGCAAGAAGGTGTAGAGGCTTGCACGGGGGCGCTGGATGGGGTGCAGCGGCTGTGGCGCTTTGGTAGGGATTCCTATTGGTCAGTCATGACCTACGTTGTAGTGACTGACCGATAGGGAACGTCTCGGTTACATATGGTAACCCTCGTTCCCTGAGGGAGGGAACGGAGACGTAGGTCCCGTCGCCACATCCGCTGCCGCCCGCCGGGGCGGCCAGCTTCTCAGGCTTGGCTCCTCAGCAAAAAACTAGTGTGCAATCGCACCAGCTGCTCGTTTATACCCGCGCTAACGAGGGCGCGCAGCTGATGCAAATGATTGCACGCCAATGTGTATTGGCTTGTTTTAGTTTCACTCGAAGTAGATTGGCCTCTCTAGCGAGATTCCTATTGGTCAGTCATGACCTACGTCTCCGTTCCCTCCCTCAGGGAACGAGGGTTACCATATGTAACCGAGACGTTTGTGCGCGAGTTTGTGTGTGTGTGCGCTCGCGTCTCCTGAGTATGTGCGTGGGGAGTTTGTGCGCGCGCGCACACGTCTCATATGAGTGTGTGCGCGAGTTTGTGTGTGCGCGCATGTCTCATATGAGTAGGCTATGTGCGTGGAGAGTTTGTGTGCGCGCACATCTCGTGTGTGTAGAGTTTGCGTGTATGTGCGTGAGCGACTTTAGGTGTGTCGTTGTGCATTTCATATGTATTTGTTTGAGCATTCAGCAGTATACACGTATGTTTGACTACTTAATATATGTGTCAGCAAGTGTTTCATATATGTGTGCGTGAATGAAGTTTGATTTAAGCCCTAGACGGCGTCTCATATGAGGGTGAGAGAGCGCGCGCGAGAGAGAGAGAGGGACGAGCGAGAGGTAGTGCTTGCGCTACGGCGCTCTGCAATCAAATACGATTGTAAATAGGCTCAGTAAAAAAAATATGATTAATAATTAAAAAAACATTCAAAAATCAATGTGTGGCGGTCAGCGTTGATATTGTCATCCAGTCTCTTTGGTAGAGAGAGAGACGAGGAAAACAAACAAGCATGCAAATGGAAATTATCGCGGCCGGAAAAATTATCGAGATCTTTTTTTTTTTATTGTGCGATTAATTGATTTATTGATTATCGCGACAGGCCTATGTGTTACTGAAGTAACCAATAACATCGATAAAAATTTTATTCATGTACAGTGTGCAACAGTTCTGGCTTTATTTTACACATTGCATTGCAAATTTGTAAATGACAATAATAACCTGCAACGAACTGTTGCACACTGTAATGAATAAAATGTCTCAATAGCTTTCATGCTAGTCTTTCAAAATAAAAGCCTTGCATCATAAAATCATAGAATTATGATTGTTGTTGTTTCTTTGACTGCAAACTCCACGACCCTCTCAAAACGGTCTTGTGACCCACCAGTTGAGAAACACTGAAATAGATGATACTGTGCTTTTGGAAGCAACTCAATATTTTGTTCATCTCACACCATTTACTTGAATGTATTTGACATGAAAATGAAATGTTGCTCATTGTGACGACTCCTTACGACATATCTTCATGTGAGCCAGAAGGCTTTTTTTATGTTTAAAGCTCTTCTCACACTGAGTACAGTAGTACAGCTTCTCTCTAGTGTGAACTCGCTCGTGTACTTTCAGGTTTCCAGGGCGAGTGAAACACAATATGAGCACTTGTAAGGTTTTTCTCCAGTATGAATTCTTTGGTGCTGTTTCAGATTTTCAGATGTAGTAAAGCTCTTCCCACAGTCAAAGCACATATAATCTCTCACTTCATTATGTGTTTTCTTGTGCAGTTTAAAATTGTCCAGCCGTGAAAAACTCTTTGCACAGAGAGAACACACATAAGGCCTCTCATCTGAATGAACTTTTAGGTGTTTTTTTAGATTTGATGATGAAATAAAATCTTTACCACACTGATCACAGTTAAATGGGTTTTCTCCAGAGTGCATGAGCAGATGATAACTGAGACCTGATGCATCAGTGAAACTCTTTCCACACTGAGTGCATGTATACGGGTTTCTCTCCAGTGTGAATTCTCTTATGTATGTCAAGGTTTCCTTTGTGTGTGAAACTCATTCCACACTGAGTGCAGGTGTGCGTCTTTTTGGCTTTTGTTCTTTGAATTGTAAAGTTAGGATGTTCCTCCTCCACTTCATTCAGTTCTTGTCTTTGCTCTTTCACTCTCACCTGGTCTAAAATACACAGAAATACAGTTAGAATCAGTTCAAGTGAACCATTATTTAATAGCAGAAAGCAACAGAGATCAGATCTTTCACTTTTTGTTCTGTCATTCACTTGTTTATATAGTAAAAATATGTTTGACAACTGCTGGTTATGATAATTTAAATGCATTTCTCCATTTATCACCCATATACTGCTTATTAATTCACATCTACCATAGCAGTCAACAATGAAGAATCAAGAATGGACAACAACCTATTTGTTCCTCAGTATGTTAATGTTTTATTCTGGATGGTTCTGGATCACTCATGTCTTCAATCTCCTCTTTAATAAACTCCATCTTTAACAGTCACACAGATTTCAGCTGCTACTCCTGGAGTTTGTCCTTCTCTTGTAGGATGATGGGAATATTCCCAGTATTTATTGGTGAATTGTTGTGGGAGGGGCTTCACTGCAGGTGTGAACTGTGATCACTGTGTTTTTATCCAATCTGCATTTAAAAAGTACAGGGCCATCATGTTTAACTGAGCTGCTGAAAAACCTCTTTGTCTCCAAAAGTTCCCTGTTTTCAGCTCATTCATTATGGTGATGTCGTGAGATCTTCTGTAAATTGACACATTAAATCGTTTTATGTGTGTCTGAAACATTAAAACATATTCAGTTGTTAGAATGAGTTCTGGAAGATAAATGTGAATTTTCAAGTGAACCCTGATTTAACCCTTTTGCACGTACAATCACACCGGTGTGATTAGAACGTTCAGTACATCACATGATCAACTGCTAAATTCAAACGTGCTTTCGCGCGTTGGCTGGCGCTGAGCCAGAGACAGACGCACTCAGCGCTATCATATATTGTAACGGTGGCGGGCCCCAAACGAAATGAAAATCATCAAGTGAAAGATGTATAAAAAAAATTTGTTCGGGTGCCAGACAAGCTTAATCTTGTCAAATGTTTTTCCTCGGAATAGCTCTTTAAGCCACCGGTTACGAATAAACATCGATCAGAATCACACAAATTAAGTTCAGTTTCACAGTTATATTTTCATAATTTTCAAAGAAATCAGACAGACCAAAATCTCAGTTGTACCATAAGCAAAGTATCAAAACAAACTCAAACACACACCAAATAACTTTGGTTCAAGTTCAAAATCTTAGTCTTTACACCACTGTTTTTGAATTGGTAAAATAAGTAAAATAAAAAAAAACATTAAATCAAACTAACAAGGAAACCAACCGTTTAAATGAAACACTTCACTGTATTATAGATACGAAATTTGTGGTGAAAGTGGTTGCGTGAATGTTTGGTTGGCTTGAAGACGGTGCATGCGTGTGCGTGCGGGCGTGTGTGTGTGTGTGAAAGAGCGTTTGGCCGATAATGGCAGGAAGGAAAGTTTTCGAAGTGAGGGTAAAAACAGGGAATAACCTGGAGAACTTGCTCACCCGCCAGCCTCAAAGTCGACAAGCTTCGCAGTGCAGCCGGTGTCCAGAGGTGCAGCGCACCCCCAGTGCCAAACGCTAGGCAACTCACGCTCACTCTAGGCCCACGCCCAGCCCAAACACAGCGTCTCGCGACTCACTGACTGTGGATTCGTCTCAGGTAACCCGTTCCTTTTTTTTCCCCCTTCCTCTCTTACAGCTCCACCTTCCTCACTTCCGGATAATTGATTTCCCTCCTCCCTCCAGTCACGTAACTTACGTTTTTTTTTCCGCACCGCCACAATATCACAACTATTGAGTGTTTTCAACCACATAATGTTTATTTTAGGTTTCAGACATTTAAATACACAAGTACTTTTGAGGACCTTGTAAGAGCGGTCCGCGGCGTCCCAACGCACAACTTCCTGGCAATCCTTGGGGACTTCAATGCGAGGCTTGGACCAGAGGACGTACCCTTCCCTTATCACGACTCTACCAACCGCAACGGCACCTACCTCACTGCCTTCCTCACGGAGCACGAGTTACTGGTGGCAAATACCATCTTCCGGAAGAGAACAGGAAAGAGGTGGACCTTCCGGGACCGAGCCTCAGGAATGCTACGGCAGCTAGATTACATCTTAGTGAGGAAGAAGTGGAGGAACTCCATCATGAATGCTGAGCCATACAGCACTTTTAGTTCTGTGGGCTCAGATCACCGCGTGGTCTCAATGAGGGTTCGTTTGAGCCTCAGGGCCCCCAAACCAAGTCCCAATCCCGGTATAACTGGAAAGCTTTCTCAAGTGACCCTGGCCTTCTAACCAGATACACAGAGGAGGTGAGGAGACGATTCCAGCAGCTGGATTGGGAAGCGGAGGCAAGCAGCGAATACAGGAGATTCGTCACAGTGAACGAGGAGGCAACCAGACTGTGCGTGCCTAAGATGGAGAAAGTCAGAACCTCCCTGCGATCAAAACATCCAGAGGTCATAGCAGCACGTGGGATGGTGGAGGAAGGCTGCCTCAACTTTGAGCGGGAACCAACTGAGGAGAGGTGCAGTGAGCTGTACGAAGCCAAACAGTTTCTTTTCAGAACCTATGATACCATCAAAGGGGAAGAACTGATGGAAAGAGTGCGGAGGGTGCAGGCGGCGCATGGGGAACAGCAGTATGGGGAAGCATGGAGGGTCATCAATGAAATAACGGGGCGGAAGAGGACCAAGGAGGGACAGGTGAAGGGACATAGCCCGGAAGAGAGGGTGGCGACCTGGTCAAGCCACTTCAAAAGGCTGCTGGGAGAAACAGCAGACGCAGCTGAGGAAGAGGAAATACCATCAGACCTCCCAAACCTGAACGTCAACGATGGTCCCTTCGCACTCGGTGAGCTCGTCAGGGCAAAAGCCACAGTAAGAGTGGGAAAAAGCGCTGGTCCGGATGGAATACCCCCAGAGGTGCTGAAGAACTGTGATCTTGATGACATCATTCTAGAGTTCTGCAACCTTGCTCTGCTTCACAATTGGCAATCTGATATGTGGTCTCTATCAAACATCGTGCCAGTGCCCAAATCCGGAGACCTCTCGAAGCCGGACAACTACCGAGGTATCAGCCTGACCTGTATCACTGCGAAAATCTACAATCGCATGATTCTAAACAGGGTCCGGCAGGCAATCGACCCTCACCTGAGAGTAAATCAGAATGGATTTCGAGTAGGGCGAACTGCTACATCCCAGATCTTGGCACTCAGGAGATTGATAGAGGAGGTGAGGAAGGACAACCTGACTGTAGTCTTAGGTTTCATAGACTTCAAAAAGGCATTTGACTCGATTCATCGAGGCATGATGGTGAAGATCCTGAAGGCATACAGAATTCCTCCGAACCTACTCCGGGCAATAGAGTCCATGTACTCAGGAACAAGGGCCAGGTTGGTGACTCCAGATGGCAACAGCGAGGAGTTTGACATCCTGGCTGGAGTTATGCAAGGGGATACATTAGCCCCCTTCCTCTTTATCATAGTCCTTGATTATGCACTCAAGAAGGCAATCAGTGGGCGAGAGCAGGAACTTGGCTTCACGTTGACACCAAGGAAGTCAAGTCGGCACCCGGCAGTAGTCTTGACAGACCTTGACTATGCGGATGACATTAGTTTGCTCTCCAATAACATGGAACAAGCTCAGGAACTACTACACAGGGTGGAGCGAGAGTGCACTAAGGTTGGCCTTAGGGTAAATGCAAAGAAAACTGAGGTCATGACCTACAACGTACCACCGGAACATCAACCTCTGATAACAGTAGGAGGCACTGTGCTGAAAGAAGTTGAGGACTTTAAGTACCTGGGCGCATGGGTCAACTCAACTGAGCAAGATCTAAAAGTAAGGAAGGCACTTGCATGGAGGGCCCTGAACGGCATGAACAGTGTTTGGAACTCCAACCTCTCCCGCCAAATCAAACTCAGCTTCTTCTACGCGACAGTAGAGTCTGTTCTCCTCTATGGCAGTGAATGCTGGACCCTGAATCCAACCCTAGAGAAGTCCCTGGAGGGGTGCTACACCAGGATGCTGCGTGCAGTGCTTAATATCAGTAGGAGTGTGCATGTAACCAACAAAATCCTGTATGAGGGAGTATCAAGAGTGAACAACAAGATTGCTGTGAGGAGAATGAGACTTGCAGGACATTGCCGAAGGCATCGCGAGCTGCCAGCCAGCAAGCTGGTGCTATGGGAACCAACACATGGCCATCGGTCAAGAGGACGTCCCACGCTAACATACGTGGACATACTCAAGAGGGATACAGGAGCCCAGAGCACCAACGAACTGGCCGGATGCATGGAGAATCAGGATGCCTGGAGGCAACGATGGAAGGCTCGTCTGAGGACGACTTAGAGAGAGACTAGCAAAACAATGATTTTGAGTTTGTAAATTACACTGATGTCTATGGAAGCGGCAAATAATCCTTTCAATTATAATAAGACGACACGTTTTATTCATATCAGATACACATAGTGTAAGTAGCTTTACATTTTACCCTATTCTTCTCCCAGTTCACCGGCCACTTAATTTCATGTATTTTGTGAGAAGTGGAGGAATTGACGTGTTGCAAATCCAGCAGATCCGATTCTCTGAACTGTGGCACAACCTAACATGGTGCCGCCCATCGCGCATACAGCTCAACTAACGCGATCGTTATAAAGGTGTTTAAACAACAAAACACATCCACTTGCACATATTTGACAATCGGAATATCAGTGTTTCATGCTTATAGCTAATACATTGGTGAA